>NC_080700.1:15360016-15663047 GCF_030445035.2 Dasypus novemcinctus | reverse complement strand
CGCCCTCAAACCTGGCTTCCCTTCACAGCCGAAGAGGTTAAGAATCTACGCAAGGCTGTGAGGGAGGATGGCATAGGTAGCCCATAAGTCCAGCAATTAATAGAAGGACTAGGAGTTCAACTTGCCCTTCCTTATGACTGGATTTCTCTAGCCCGTTCCATCCTTCCGCCAGGCCAGTTCCTTGAATGGCGTGCTTACTATCAAGTAGCTGTTGATAAGCAAATGGTAGAAAATGTCCAGGCGGGTATCCAAGATCCAGCAGACGCCTACACAGGAATTAACAACTATGCTGACCCTCGTTCTTATGTCGACATAGATCCAGGGTTTTGGCACCGGGTAAAAGCTCTTGTTCAGCGATCGTTCTCCTTAATTTCTACCAAGCAGTCCACCAAATTTACACAAATGCTTCAAGACTCACAAGAAACCTTTCCAGCATTTGTTGCACGCGTTTTAGAGGCATGCCAGTGGAAAATTACTAACGAAGATGCTCAGTTTGCGTTAGCAAAAGAACTCATTCTCGATGGGTGCCTTGCACCCTTCCGGGCCGTTATTCTTCCTATCGTGATAAGCAAATACATGAATGGGTATTGGCTTGTCGAGATATTGACCCACAAACTAAAGCACTTACTGCGGCCTTTACCTCCGCCATGGCTGTGTCATCTGCCTCAGCTTCTGCCTGCTTTCAGTGCGGTCAGCCTGGTCACTTCATCCGCGAGTGCCCTCAGCAGGCAGCTCCCCGCCCTGCTGGGGCACTACGCAGACCCAGGGGCCCCCCCACGCCATGCCCGCGCTGTGGAAAAGGGTACCATTGGGCCCGCGACTGCCGCTCATCGCAACAGCCTTTAAACTCCCAGCGGGGCAGGCCTCAGCCCCTCTCCCAAGAGGCCCTCCAGAGAGCCCCAAAACCTTAATGTGGACAATGCCTATCACACGTCACCAGAGACCTTCCCTCGAGCTCAAAATCGACGGGCAATGGCTTGAAGGGCTCTTAGACTCTGGTGCTGAAATCTCTTGTATTCCCTTTGAAATCGCCGCCTTCAACCACTGGCCCCTCGAGACCGGCCCTCAAGTCATCGGCGCCACAGGAGCTGCTACCTCCTGGAAGACCTCACAACCTTTGCATTGGAGCGATCGAGAAGGTCACGAAGGCCAAATTCGTCCACTCGTCCTTTCTTCAGTCCAAACCATCCTGTGGGGACGAGATGTCCTCAGCCAGCTAAAAGTTTGAATCACCACAGAAGCCTTCTCAGCTTGCTGCCCCCCCCTTCTAGGGGCCACTGCTCCTGTCTCAAGACCTGACCCTATCCCTCTGGAATGGGACACAGAGGAGCCCATCTGGGTCGAGCAGTGGCCCTTGCCTGCACACAAGCTACAAGCTCTCTCTGCCCTCGTCGAAGAACAACTACAAGCGGGGCACATTGAGCCGTCCACCAGTCCCTACAACTCACCAATCTTTGTTATTAACAAGAAAAACACTGGCAAGTTCCGCCTTCTCCACGACCTTCGAGAAATCAACAAGCATATCAAGCCAATGGGATCACCTCAGCCAGGCTGCCCCCATCCTACTGCAGTCCCCCAGCATTTTCATGCGGCAACCATCAACATCAAGGACTGTTTTTTCTCTATTCCTCTTCACCCGCGAGACTGCCCACGATTTGCATTTACAGTCCCACGCACCAACAATCAAGGCGCCGCACTTCGATTCCAATGGAGGGTGCTACCCCAGGGCATGCGGAACAGCCCGACCATATGTCAACTTTATGTCAATAACGCTATTGAACCGCTACGTTCTAAATTCCAGCCTGAGCAAACTTACATCCTCCATTATATGGAGGATCTTCTCTTAGCAGCGAGCTCTAGCGCCCTTCTCAATGACCTGCTCTCAGCAGTGATGACAAATCTCTCCAGTCTTGGACTCACCGTACAATCAGACAAGATAAACCTCCAACCTCCATTCCAATTTTTAGGCTTCCATTTTCATCACTTCATTCAACCCTCCAGCCCACGCCTTCACACCTCTCCCACCATGACGCTTACTGAACTTCAACAGCTCTGTGGACAAATCAATTGGCTCCGATCAGCACTTCCCATTACAACAGCGCAGATGCAGCCCCTCTTCGAGCTCCTACAAACCAAGAACAGCCCACCGGCTGCTGTCAACCAAAAGATTACCCTCACTCACGCCGCTCAAGAAGCTGTTCAGCAAGTCAGTGATGCTCTGCAGCAGTGTCGCCTAGAGCGATTTTCTCCCGATCTCCCAATCCTCGCCCTAGTTCTGCCAACACCGGTCACCCCGACAGGTCTCCTGTGGCAAGATGGTCCTCTCCTTTTTCTGCACACGTCGAAAAGCAAGCTCCCAAAAATCTGCCCTTTTCTAAGGGCTTGGATTGCGTTAGCCACTGACTTGGTACTTCTTTCCATACAAACATATGGCATCCCACCACATACTATTGTTTGGCCCCTTGATGCAAAAGAAGTTACCTCCCTCATTATGAATAATGCCCAGATGCAGGGCCTAGTAGAACTCTTTCATGGCTCCTTTGACAATCATTATCCCCATCACTGTTTGCTGCAAGGAATGTCTCAGTTAGCATTCTCCAATCCGTTTCGTCCATTGCCTGCGCGGAACCCAATTCCCTCAGCCATCACGGCCTTCACAGACGCCTCAAAAGCGGCGTTTACAGCCATCATATACACTCCTGGAAACCCTAAACCCCGGCAGCTGTTGTTCACAAATGACTTCTCTGTTCAAGTGGGCGAGCTTCTAGCAGTCGCTGCAGTCTTCAATCTCCACCCAAGCCAGCCTCTCAACATTTTTACTGACAGCCTGTACACGCTGCAAGTTTGCCGCAGCCTACCACTTGCCACCTTTTTACCAGGCGATTCAAACATTGATCGAGCACTCGCCTTTGTGCAACGCCTGCTCGAAGAGAGACAACAGCCATGGTTCATAGCTCACTTAAGAAGTCACTCCAACCTCCCAGGGCCTTTAGCCCACGGCAACGACCTTGCCGACGCAACTGTGTCAAGCCATAAAGTTTTCCCATTAGCCTCCAAAGACTACAACACAGACGAAGATCAACTGGGAAACTCCATCAACAGGGCAAAATTACTGCACTCTCGGTTTCATTACTCTGCACGGACTATTCACAAAATTTACCCAGATCTACCTATCGAAACCTGTAAACATCTAGTGCGCTCGTGTCGCGTTTGCGCGCCTCTTCTCCCCCTAGGGCCCCTGCAACCTCAAGGCGTCAACCCTCGCGGCCTCCGACCTAACTCGCGATGGCAACTAGACGTCACTCACGTCGGCGCCTTCGGCCGCCTCAAATATCTTCACGTAACCATTGACACCTTCTCACACCTGTGCTATGCGGTGCCCCTCACAGGAGAAAGCACCAAACATTGCATCAAAGCTCTTCGCCAAGCCATCCTGTTCATGGGAGTCCCGTGGGACCTCAAAACAGATAACGGGCCAGCATACCGCAGTGCTTCCTTTGCCAATTTTGTGCAGATGTATCACATCACACATCACTTCGGCATTCCGTACAACCCACAAGGACAAGGAATCGTCGAACGCACTCACCAACAACTCAAGCTGCTCATTCAAAAAGAGAGAACCTCTTTTCCCCACAAAGCTCCAGCAGATGTTGTGACTGCTTGTCTCATCCATCACAATCTCTTAACCTTTGATAATCAAGGACTCTCTCCCACACATAAGCATTGGGGGCCTCTATGGCCGCCCTCTCAAGTTCCTGTAGTTTACTGGAAAGATCCAGCCACTAACCGTTGGCAAGATCCGGCTCCCCTGCTAGCACAAGGAAGAGGCTTCGCCTGTATCTTCCCAGAGACAGAACGACAGCCCATTTGGGTCCCAGGACGAAACATCCGGCCTGCAACGCAGCCGTTTGACCCAGAAGACATCCCCCGCCCTTTGTCACCAAGACAACAATGCTTTCAACAAAACTGAAACTCCCAAATGCTTTTTGTTTTACTAAGTATTCCTGCTAATTGTCCCTCCTCCATGAGGGCTTTCTTCTCTCTTTTGTCATTTCAGATCTCTCAAAAGACCTGACTCCGCACACTCCACAAGAGAAGCCTTCGCCGCCTCCGCCACCCGCCGTTGACGAGTACCTGACCTTCACCAAAACGTGCCTTACTGTCCATCAAAGAGCTCACAGTGCAAATGCTCCTCAAACTCCCCTCTCACCCACTCCTACTTTGCTTCTTTCTTGTAATTTTCATTTTCCTAACAATCTTTTCAGCTGTCTGTCTCGCAGCCACAGCCCCAACAGATTGGAACCTTCGTCAACGCCTTCTCCTCGCTGTCGCCTGGCTGCTTCTAATTGGCATTTTCACCTCCCTTGTTGTCCTCCTCCCATGACTACTATGCGCCCTCAAACACATTCATCTGAGCCTACTACTCCAACACCATCACCTATGGGGGCCACAACAGCTCTCTCTCGCCGCGAACGACGTCGACAACACTTCTTTGCCCGCCGCCTAAGCCGTCTCTCCTTAGAAGATGATGACCCCATCGAACAACAAATTCTTCAACTCCTCCGCAGGGCCCGCGCTGCCCGCACACCCTGTCCCCCTACCCTCCCCTATCTCATCCATCTCCTTATCCTCATGCTGTCTCTAGCCCCCTCCACCTCCGCCAACCCAAGTCACCAGCCCTTTAATTGGACCCTCACCTCAGTCACGAGCACAGTACTCGCCTTTAACATCACCGCTGGAGCCCCCTCCTTCACAGTTCACATCTGTCACCTTTCTGGACAAAGCCCCAATTGCTTCTCTGACTGTCCAAAAGGAAGCTGTGCTAGTGGCGGTGGGTACGGCGCTGCTCCAGCCCCTGATGGAATTGCCTTTGGAATTGCTGGCTACTATATCTGCCCCTCTTCAATAGGCTCCTCTTCCACTTCTTGCCACAATCCCTCCCATTTCTTTTGTCCTTCCTGGGGGTGCGAAACCATGGCTATTGGTTGGGCAAACCCTCCTAATAAAGACCCTAACCTCTTCCTACTCAGTAGAGAGCTGTCCGATACAAGCCCATACATCTCCCTTCTTGTCAAAAACCCTTCTGAAGACACTTGGTTCACAGGCCGCACATGGGGAATTCGTCTTTACAAAACTGGCTATGATTCAGGAACCTTCTTCACTATTGCTAAAAGACAGCCCTCTCCTTCGCTCCCCTCTGCTGTCGGTCCTAATAAAATTCTTAATCCTCCACTACTACTCCCGCCCACCCCTCCCAATAACTCTTCCTATACTAATGACCCTTCTCCTACAACTTCTGTCCCCCCCTCTGCAAACTTCAATTCCCCCCCCACTCTCCACTTACGACAACACCCTCTCCTCTATTCCAGCCCCTACTTCAAACTTCTAAATGCCTCTTACTCCTCTCTCAACACCTCCCACCCCAACCTCACTCGCTCTTGCTGGTTGTGTCTTTCCCCCAGCCTCCCCCTTTATGATCCACTTGCTATCCCTTCGCCACTCTTTAATTCCTCCACTGACGACTCCCCCCCCTCCTGCAATTGGAACCAGTCCACTCATATCCCGCTCACTTTCACGCATATCTCTTCCAAAGGCCTATGTATCCACCCTCGCTCCGTCCACACTCCTGAGCTTACCGTTTGCTCCAACTATACCTCCCCAAACATCTCTGCCAAATACTTAATTCCCCTAAATACTACCCAATGGCTCTGTTCTTCCACCAGACTTACTCCATGCTTATCTGTTGCCACACTTAACAGGACCAAAGAAACGTGTGTTCTCATCCTCCTCACACCTCGAGTTATTTATCGCACTCCTCTACATTTCTTTGAAGCCTTTGATCACATGCAAGAAGCTATTTACCTCCACAAACGCGAACCTATCACTGCTGTACTCACTGTCACTACCCTCTTAGCTGCAGCCGGAGCCGCCACCGGAGTCGCAGCCCTATCCACACAAGACTCCGCCCTCCAAAATCTCAGACAAGCAATTGACACGGACATCATCTATCTCCGAGATGCAGTCAAGTATCTTAAAGACTCCCTCAATTCCCTCTCAGAAGTTGTCCTGCAAAACCGCCGAGGCCTTGACCTCCTCCTCCTTAAAGAAGGTGGCCTATGTGCAGCTCTAGGAGAAGAATGCTGCATCTATGCCAACTATACCGGTTTAGTAGACTCCAGCTTAAAAGAACTTGAAAAAGGTCTCAACCAACGCCGACTTGAACGAGCCCAAACTGCTGGTTCCTGGGGCTTCCTGCAGCCCCTCCTCCCCTATCTCCTTCCGTTACTAACCCCAGTCCTGCTCATCTTCCTAGGTCTCACCGTTGGTCCTTGGGCCATTCGACGAATCATCCGCCTTGCCAAAGATCATGCAGACAGTGTATTCTCCTCATTTGTTCAAATCCATTACCAACGTCTTGTTGCCTCTGATTCTATTCCTCAATCTCGACCACGTCCTCACCCCTCCTCCCACCGTACATCCCGCCTGTGAAGCTGCTTGCTGTGAAGCTATCTGACTTTAGCCGTTGGTACGGGTTCGCTTCCCTCGACGCAAAGGGCTTGGGTGCACCCCCCGCCCCCCTTTTATTGCTATATGTCTGTATTCTTCGCAGCTAAGCTAGCCACAGCGCTTTCCACCCCAAAAAGGCGTGCGCAACATCATGTTAGATATTTCGTCTAGCGCTGGCACGCACCGACCCTAAGGGCTATGCATGCATCCTGATCAAATGCTATGTCATTTGCCCGTGGCCGGTCAGTTCTGCCCTCATACCCCTGACCCTCCCCCGCCAATTCCTCCATTCCCTCAAGCTTCCCCTTTTAAAAAACAGAAGGAGCAATTGTTGCTGCCTCCCTCCACCCCTCCTCCCAGCCGTTGTTATCTTCCCCCTCCAGCCGTTGCTGTCCTTCCCGCCAGTACCGCCCACGTTGCCAACATATAATCTGCCTTCTTCCCTAGCTACTGTCTACCTCATAGCTGCCTGCACAACTCCGCCTATCCACTACCGCCCCGTAGTTAATCCGCCCCAGCTCCTACCCCTCCCCTACCCGACCCTATATAATCCAGTGTACTTCCGCAATAAAGCAGACTTGTTCCTGCGCTCAGGCTGTCTCCGTGGTTTCTACCGCGCGTCCCCCACACCTGGAGAACATAGGCTAAAACCTTGGCCTAGGGGCTCCCCGCCGAGCCGTGGAAGGCCACCCGGACCTCGTGAGCCGCTGACCCTCAGCAGCGCGCCCACAGATATATCTTTATAAGGGAAGGTCCAAGGGCCCATGGGAGTTCTCTATCTCAGGCTCCTCAGGGAGGACAGTGCTGGCTGAGTCAAGGGCAATAGGACTCTTCCTGGAATCTCACTTCTCCATGTACAGGGGTTTCTATTTCTAGCCCATAGCACTTGCAGAAGGAGCTGGTAAGGGAGCCAAATGTAGCCAAGGAAGAAGGATGTCTTCAGCAATATAGGAAATGTGCCTATCTCTCTCTCTCTCTCTGTATATATATATAATATATAATACATGACACAAATACAAAGCCCTCCAATCTTCCCAACAAAAGTTATGATCCTAAGCAGATGTGGCTCAAGCAGTTGAGCACCCATCTCCCACAAAGGAGTTCCCAGGTTCTGTTCCTGGTGCCTCCTAGAGAGAAAGAAACAACAACAAAAAAGCAAATAAATAGAAAAACCAATTCAAGGGAGCCAATGTGGCTCAGTGGTTGAGTGTCAGCTTCCCACATATGAGGACCTGGGTTCAAACGCTTGTCCTGATACCTCAAAAAAAAGTAATGATCCATTCATCTCCTCTTTTACCTGATTTTTGTTGGATATTTTAGAGTTCTAAGGCAGAAGCTAATTATATAAATAAATTGAATTCAGAGAAACAAGGTCTAATCCAGTACGTGTCATAATTCAGAATGACATTGTTTGACTCAATTAACTTTTCTGAACATTTTGAATATACATTCTCTAATGTATATTCAAAAATTACTGTAGCCTGAACTTATTCAAGACAAATATTTCATGCAGTTTATTTTTAGCAGAGAATAGACACTTCTACTAGATATAATTACAAAGAAACAGGTTCCTAAACCTGTAATCAGTTGAGTCTGCAGGAGGGACACCCTCCACTTCAAGACACTCTCCTTTAAGAGGGACGTCTTAAGGAATATAAACCCTCCTCTGAGCTGCAAATGGACAGTGCCAGTAAGCTAGTGGAAGGTCAACAACTCATCTTAATGTTAGATCAATGTTATTCATTGAATTCTGTCTCCCCAAATCCCATATTCAAGTCATAAACCTTGTACTGTGGATGACCTTATTTGGAAATGGGGGTCTTTGAAGATGTTTGTTAAGATATATGGGCACATTGGATTAGATCTGGCCCCAATCCAACATTACTGGTTTACTTGACACAGGCAGACTGATTCAAGAAGAACACCATGTGATGAATGAGTTAGGAATTAAAGTCTAAGGATTCCAGGGAAGATAACAGTGGGTAAGAAGAGGAAGGGAAGGATTCTTCCCTACAGACTTCAGATATGCAGCCTCCAGAACTGGAAGTCAGCATATTTCTATTGTGTTAAGCCATCGGATTTGTGATATCTTTTTTCAGATAATTATTTAATTCGTAAATATTGTATAAATTTTAATAGCTTAAATTGTGTATATGGTCAAATCAAACCTAGGATTGACAATCAGTGGGGTATGTCATCAGGTTAATGTGTCAGGATCCTTTACCTGGCTGATGCTATAGAGGAGAGAATGGCCTGGAGCACCCAGGAGTGAATGTCAAACATACAGGCCAGACCCATCCTTGGGCAGTGCTGACTTATTGGACTCTTAGGAAGACAGTGAGCTCCAGAGAGGTCGAGGACCTTGTTTAGGTCAGAGACGTAGCAGTGCCTTAGCCACGGATGGTGGGGTCAGGTGGGGTGAAGAAGGACAGAGGACTTAGGTTTCAGGCCCTGAGAGTCCAAGGAAAGGGCAAGTGTCAAAGTTACTTGGCACAGGATGGGATGGGATGGGGTGGCAGGGTTGAAAATCCATGTCTTCCTGCCTGCAAACTCCCTGCCCAGCCTTGACACCAGGCCACAGGGCTGAGGGTGGGGGCTCTGTGCTGGGTGCTCCCCAAATCTCCCTTGTGGTCAGGCTAACCAAAGTAAGCACTTGATTTCTTGAGCTTCCATTTTCAGACCTTTGGAAAGCTTTTCAGGCCCAATTTGGTCTGGCAAGGAACAGGGACCACAGATAGGCCTCTTACCTCTCCACCACGTAGAAAAAGCCCAGAGGTTGAGAGAGGTACTTAAGTGTCCCCATGCCCTGCTACGCTAAGACCTGCAGGATATAGGCCCAAGTCTTCTTCGGCATTGTGCAACCAAATCAGCTGTGATCTAGAGTGGGTGCTCAGAAACGTAGGCAGAAGTGAGCTCAGGAGGGCCAGAGGGCAGAGGAAAGATGTGCCCAAAGAGTCTGCCTTGTGCTGCCCTCCCCAAATCCTTGTTTGGGATATTGCTTCTACCAGAGGGGCAGCTGCCAACCCCAGAATATGAATAGCTGAGGCCAAGGAGCACCAGTGAATGGAAAGAGCGGCAGCTCAGGCCTCCCACTAGCTCAGTTGTTTCCTCTGCATCTGCAATGTAGATATCTACCCTCCAGCGCTGACCTGAGCAGAGACCCATATCTTAATTTATGTAAGCCAGACCTGCCTCTGAAGCATTTATACCTCACCCTGCCCTGTTAAAACCCCTAGCCCTAGTTTCTTGTTACACCCTGTCCCTTGACTCCAAAAACCCCATCCTTCTCACAAGGTCACTAGTCTGTTGGAGATGCTCTCATACCAGCTGATCAGCAGGACTTCAGAAGTCCTTGATCCAACAGGGCACGTGTCACCCCACTGACCTGGCTAAAAGGTGCCTTCCCCAGATGTGGGCTCAGAAAATCCTCCACATCCTTCTGCAGGGCTTCAATGTGCCCTTCTAACTTCTCAATCACTGTTATCTGACAGTTGCCATATCTGATGTCCCTGTAGACAGGAGTGTTGTTCATCTGAGAGCGCCCCACAAAACAGGGCAGGTTGGGTGGAGACTGGGAGGGAGTGCTGCCAGTCACTGGCAATGGGATGTGTTTGTGCCTTGGGGCTTTGGAATGCTGGTGGGATGCATAAAGTGCTCCACAAACTGGTGTTCATGCCACACACAGACTCCACAAAGTGAGGGTAATTGGGGGCCCCTGGTTCTGGTTCAGGTGCCACAGCCTGTGGCCAGGCTGGAAGTTATTTCTCCAGCCCTGCACCTGGGAACTTGGTCACTGCCATGTTGACCTGCCCCTGTGCTAGCCTTCTGCATACATGCCTTGCCTGGTCCTGCCCCATAATTTGTGATAGGGATCCATTCATATATCCATTCATGAATCCTAGAAAACCCAATTCCTACTTTCTCCATCAATTCTAGAGACTTTTTAATTCAATGAAAATAGTTAACTCTACATTAAGGAACATAAAACAGATTCTTGTCAGTATAGCCACACAGTGAATGGTTTGCAGAAGGGAGGAGCTCAAAATAACTAGATGGTATCTCCCTGCCCAGGAACCCAGTCCCTTGAAAATGAACTGAGAGCTGCCCTCCTGAGGCCAATGGCACTGAATCCTGTGATTGTGGCTGAGATCCTAGTAGTGACAGGGAGCCCAGCCCATCCCCATCCCCTCCTGCTGTGTGACCCTAAGGATGTGACATCACCCCATGAGCTTCAGTCTGACAAGCCACTAATTGGGGATTAAAGCAGAACATTTGTGTATTTTATAGAAGGAACCCAGATCTATTTACTTTTATTCACACTTATTTGTGTTATCATGTGAGCCTTCACCTCTGATCTCCAGTTTCACAAGGGACTGCTCCTCTGGTTCTGTTCCTGACTTATCACACCTACTTGACTTTAGTAGGTCATTCCTATCACCCTCAGTGCCCCCACCTGAATACTGACTAATTTAGATCCCGTTGTTTCTGAAAATTCCTTATACCTTATCTTTTCAGGAACACAGCATTGAATTTAGTAAATGGCAACCAAGATATTCAATAGTAGTCAAATGATTATATAATAAATAACCTCCATTCCTGAAAGAAGTTAATAGGAAAATAAACAGAAGTAAGATGAGCCAATTAACAGGACAAATCAGAAATTTCTTTAAAAGAGCAGGACAAGTGGACTGACCCACTGTGTGAAAGAGGAGAGAGGAAGAGCACCCAACATCCAGAAGCAGGTACACCTGGTTTCATCAGGTGGTCACATAGGATTGCACATTGGCAGAATTGAGTGTCCTCATCTTTGGGGACTAATGGGCTTGAAGGGAGACTGGAACAAATTCTTGCTAACAGAGAAGAAAATCCAATATGTGGGTGAGGATGAGTGCTAGATTGTGCTCACCCAAAGAAAGAGACAAAAAAGATGTCAGCACTTGTGGATATTAGTAAAGAAAGCTGTGGCTGGACACCAAAGCCAGACTTTTCACATCTTTGTGGGAAGAACCAATGGAAATGACTAATTTTCAATACAAAGAGCAGGCAGTACATATTTAAGTTAGATCGAAGATTACCAGTGATAAAGATACTGGAAAAGGTAGGTACCATGATCAGAGTGAGGGTAAGATGTGGGTGGGGTTAATTTGTAGAAGGGGAAAGTACAACTGATGTTTGTTATTTCCACCAGAGAATGTAAATAGTGGGAGCTACGAATGGAATGTGAACTTACAGAAATTGAGTCCAGATATTGGATGATAATGGAGGTTCATTACTAAAGTCATTTGTGACAAATGAAGCATGAATTGTAAAGAAAAATTGCAGCAACTATGAGACACTCTGTGAGTCTCCCACAGTTCTGGACCCACTGAATTAATAAAGCAACCCTGTCCCCCAGATACTACTAAGGCAAATAGAAGACCTCGATACCCTCCTTTCACATGTGCTTCTTGTTGTCTTATTGAGTTAGGTAAATGCTCCCAATGGAGTAGAATATTATTAGATGCCAACATTCTTAGTTAAATAATCATTTTAGTTTATTTTGTGAAAAAGGAAAACTTTCCCCCTGAGAGGAAACCCCTACCCTTTGCCCATCGCTCCTGCCCTGAGCCCTGTACTAAGTGGGTCCTGAGTACCCCCTGGGACCAGCTGTGACTTCCAGAGAGGCTCCTGTTGGCCTACAGGGCATTTCCCTCACAGTGTTACCAGGCTCTGCCCATGGTTTTGGACTGCTTTTTAGAGGTACTTCACACTGTTGATACCTTGTCTTCACAATGAATTGTCTTTAGTAAACTGGCATACTCTTCATGGAGACCAAATGCAGGATTCTATTAAATCAGCAGCATCACCCTGAAGGATCCTGTCAGATGCTCTCGAACAGTCCCATGAACAGCGAATCCAGAGCTATTTGGGGACTTTTAGAAGGTCTCTTAATTCATTTGTACTCCTCTAGTTAGAGAACACATCAGAGAACACTGGCTACCTACAGAACCACAGAGCTGAAAGGCAATTCACACAATTACTATACTCACAACACATGCATATGCACACACATATGCACACACAGACACATATGCACTCATTATACATACATTCACACATTTGCTATACACATTATACACATACAGAACTATAAAGACAAACATACACACATTAAATATATATACACATGCACATATCTGCTATTCCAATAATACACCCAAACTAACAAGTAAACATACAGGTGTGTGCATATACACATACATGTACATATCTGCACACATGCACACCCAAACAAGCACACACACATACATATGCTGTATCTATTTGCAACAATGGACTCCAAATGTGTCCTTCCCTATGCCCAGCTCATTGGTACTGCCCCTATGCTGATATTCAGCTTGCATATGTGTCTTCCTTCTGCAAACAGAACAAAAGCTAACATGAGCAACCTGAGACTTGGGTAGTGAATGCCTTAGGTTTGCCTTTCCCTGCATTGTCTCAGGGTCCTGAAGGTGGCCCCATGACAGGAAGCCAGGACTTCTCTCCAGTGGTCAGGAACATATGGCTGATCCATGTCAGTCACTCAAGCCAACACGGACCCACCCTAGATGGTTGGGAGGACACCCTGGACAAACAGCCCAGGAAACAGTGGTTATTGGTGGTTCTCAGTGGACTCAGAGCCCTAGTGGTGAAGCCAGGGAGACTCCTGGACAAGGCAACCCTCCCAGGACCAGAAACAGGCACTGGTCAAGGAAAAGGCCCCAAGAACATGAGGTTGGCTGGAGGTCAGATTCCCTGTTGCCCAGTGTCTGATGGCCTCCTGGTCCTCCCCTCTTGAAAGGGGATATTGTATGGCAAAGTGTCCCTGTTCTGTCACTTCAGTGTTGTCCATGGGTCAGAGAATCTCAATTTTGTAGATCACAGGCTTCCACAACAGAAGGATTTCATTCAAATTAAAAGCCATTATAAATTAAAAATTACTAAAATAACTAGTTAAATGGAAAGTCATGCCACAAATCAAGAGAAAGTATTTACAAGTAACATTTATGATGAAGTTCTATAGTTCTATATAAAGTTCACTTTCTCTTCAATAAAAAGAAAGAATAAAGATATATTTAAAAATTATATAAATTTTTAATGTTCATCTCACCCAAGAATATTTTTGAATGCCTAATTATCTCAAGAATAGAAAGTGAACATCTGCAATCCTTAAAGAAATGCAAATTATAACCACTTCACACTCACTAGAATGGCTATAATAAAATATTTTTTAAAAACTAGAAGAATTGCTGATAAAAACATGGCAAATACATGATATTGATAATATTCTAAAATATTTTGTTGGGGATGTAACCAAACAGGCTATAGGATGAATAGTATATGTTTTATATTATTATTATATTTAATAAATATGGAATCCAATCAATCACAATAAAAAATAATAAAGATTGGAACAGAAAAGAAAAAAATGGATCAGATAGTGTAAATTTTAAAAAGAATGAAAGAGATCATTTAATGATGTAAAGCAAATTGGCAAACAACTTTATCAAATGATGAAGGGACTAGAACATGAATTATCATTGTGATTGAAACCAGATTGTCACAGTAGACAGTATAGACAATGGAAAAAGATGATGCCTTTTTATAACAGGCAAGAAAAAAGAAAAAAGGTAACATTATATAAAGCTTAAGCTAAAAGAATGGACAGTTAAATGGAATGCATACATTCTTAGAAATAACTCAGTACCAAAACTCACTCACAATTTGCCAATGGCAATATTTCCATTATTAATAAATAATTGAACTATGTATTTAGAAAATTCTCACCAAACAATAAGCAATAGGTTTTATCTGTTTACTTGTTAAATACGTTCATGTCCTTTAAAAATAATATAAAATTTACATGAAATCTATCTGAAAATACAAATGAGGGAGAACAGCCTAACAATTTTATAAGGATTGAATATTCCTAATAATTCAAAGTGACACCACTATAAAAAAATGACTAAATATTAATAAATTTATAAGAAAAGGATACTTGATGTAATATTATCAATTCAATTGAATTATCAATTCAAATTCAGGAACATATAGAAACAGATCGATTTCGGAAGCGGCTGTGGTTCAATCAGTTGGGCTCCCAGCTATCATATGGGAGGTCCTGGGTTTGCATCCCGGGACCTCCTTGTGAAGGCAGGCTCACCTGCACATTGTGGAGAGGCACTGGCCCAGGTGTGGCAGAGTGCTGCCCGGCCCACAAGCGCAGGTGCCAGCCTGCAAGTGATATGGAAAGCCAACTCAGCAGGTGATGCAACAAAAAGGGAGACAAGCAAAAAAATGCAGAAGAGCATGCAGCAAATGGACACAGAGCAGACAGCAAGCAAGCCACAAGGGGGGGAGGGAAAATTTAAAAAAAAATACAGACACAGAAGAATAATGGACACTGAGAGCAGAGAGCATGCAAAAAGCCACAGGGTGTGGGGGATACTAAAAAAAACAGATTGATTCATATTAAATAAGGTTAATTTCTGTGAATTCATAGCTCAGAAAGCATTTTAAAATACATTTTTAAAAGCTTTCAAAGTTCATAGAATAATGTGGAATTAGTTCCTATTCTCAAAAGATGCAGAAAGAGGCTTTGTCAAATTCAACATCCATTCATCAGACAGACCCGTCAAACAAGAAATTGATGGGAGCATTCAAAAAATGACAAATGGCACCTGCAAAGATCCCACAGCAAACAGTATAGTTAATATCAAAATGTCATATTCCTTTACTGCAATCAAGGAAAATAAAAGTTAAAGAAATATCTGATTTCACAAATTCTGCACTGTGACTGAAATTCAGATAAATATGGGAATATAGATACATAATAGAAGGTTTTTAGAAGCTCTTAATAAAATGTCTGTTCTTCAGAAATAGAAAACCTCAAAATTGTCCCCACCCTTCCCCAGAACTTGATCCCTGATGTTTGGAGATGCTTTCCTGGGCTTGGAGTGTCCTGGCCATCCCGCTGACATCCAGCCTTCTGCCTGCCTGAAGGGAAGGTTTTCATGAGCTCACCTTGTACTCCCCTCACTCTGTCCCCCACAGTAATGCCCAGGCATATTCTCCACAGTCTCAGAGCTGCAGAACTGGCTCCTTGAGATGTTTCTGAGATGGAGAGTCAGCTACAGAGAGAAAGTATATAATGTGCCACCAGCAGCATTGAAGCATCCCACCTTCTGCAGCACCATTTTGGGGACTTGGGGGATCCAGTTCCAGCAGTAATCATGGACTGTGGTGAAGAACTCAAAGATCAAGCAGGTGGGAGAAAGGGTTTGAGAGGACTTCAGCAGTCCTGGAACTGATTGCTGCAGCTAAACCTATGACAGGACACCTGGAAACAAGAAACACTCTGAGTCACCCACTTCATAGGCCTGATCTCAATAATACTATTCCTAAAACCGAGAAGTTCACTGCTGAGATCTGCCACCAAGAGGAGGAAGCAATAAAGGATCCCATGTTCTGGACCAATACTATGTGTTCCAAAGAAATCTGTCCCAAAATATGAGAAAACTGAATCTCAATAGGGGAGAGCCTATGCTCTTAATAGCATCTAGAATGGTGAGGTGTTAGCAAGCATGATAACATTCATCTGATTGCACATCTCTATCAAAGATCTTGGGTACAAAGGTGCATTGCCACTGAACAATATTTTGAAAGGAATCTTTTTTGAGCAGTTGTTTTCAACAGCAGGTGAAAATATTTAGTAAACCATGTTGTAAAGAAATGTGCTATCATCAGGATTTGTTGTTGCCTTTATAGAGCACAGACAGAATAGATTTAGTATAATTCTTAAAGATCCTAAGATTTTTCAGAATGGTGAATGAGTATCAGCTGCAACTTAAATGCACCAGTGAGGGAAGTGGATTTGGCTCAACTGACAGGGCGTCCGCCTACCATATGGGAGGTCCAGGGTTCAAACCCAGGGCCTCCTGACCCATGTGGTAAGCAGGTCCATGCACAGTGCTGATGCATGCAAGGAGAGCCGTGCCACATAGGGGTGTCCCCTGCGTAGGGGAGCCCCACGCACAAGGAGTGCACCCCTTAAGGAGAGCCGTCCCATGCCAGAAAAGCTCAGCCTGCCCAGGAGTGGCGCCACACACACAGAGAGCTGACACAGCAAGATGACACAACAAAAAGAGACAAAGATTCCTGGTGCCACTGACAAGAATCCCAGCGGACACAGAGAGCAGACAGTGGGGTTGGGGTGGGGGAAGGGGAGAGAAATAGAAAATAAACCTTAAAAAATAAAATAAAATAAAATAAATTCACCAGCTGCATTAGCCCTTAACAAGAGACTTAACCACTCCTTTAAATCTTTGAATCTAGGTGGTGGTGTGTCTCTTGCTATGAAAATCCCAGATGGCATCTTTTTCCAATGTAAGGCTGTATTGTCTAACATTGAAATTATGTTGTTTTGTGTCACGGCCTTCATCCATTATCTTAGCTATGGCTTCTAAATAACTTGCTGCAGCTTTTACATAAACATTTGCTGCTGCTTCATCTTGCACTTAATGTTATAGAGATTGCCTCTTTACCTAAACCTCGTGAATCAAACTCTGCTAGTGTCCAGTAACCTCCTACTGTCCAGTAACCGTCTACGCAAGCAACAGCACCCGCCGGCACCAATCAAGTCCCTTTACGTATCCCTAGACCCTATAAAACCATGTCCCCTTCAACAATAAAGCAGACTTGTGCCTAGACCTTTTCTCTGTGGTGTTTTTGCTTGCACCGCGCGTCCCCCGTGCCTGAGCGGAGAGAGCGAGGGCCCAATGGCTTCGTGCCAAACCCCCTCCTCTCCTTCGACCGCGAGGCAGCCCCCATCTGGAGAGCCCGCCCAGCCAACCGCTGACCCTCCCGGAGGCCCGCCGCTGCCCGCATTTGGTGCCCAACATGGGTGGGGCCCACTCTGACGCCTAGCCCCACGCTTCGCTTAAGGTAGGGACTTTTCGGCGTCTTCCATTCAAACCAGAATGGGTGCTTCACTCTCCTCCCATCAGGTCCCGCAGGTTCGGGCCCTGGCTGCCCTCCTGGAAACTAACCAGGTTAGAGTTTCCGTCCGCCAGCTTCAGCGCTACTGGGACTTACTTCTCCCGTTCAATCCCTGGCTCATCACCTGCCCGCTCTGGAGTCCTCAGACTTATGCCCGGCTGATCGAACGAGTAGCCTCAGCCATGGAACATGAGGGCCGGGTCTTTCCCCCCGGCCTCCTCCCCGCTCTTGTGGCCATTCGTGCTTGTTTGCAAGGCGTGCCCACTCCCGAGGCCAAGGCCTTCCCGTGCGATACCGTGGATGAGTCAGGGGAAGGGCGCGGCCGCCAAGACGGCGCTCCCGGTAACGACTCCGATGCCCAATCGCTCTCGGCTCAGTTGGAGGCCGCGCTTGAGCTTGACTCCCCTTGCGCCGCTGATTCTGACTCCAACCAGGATGGTGCACTTCCGCCTTCTTCCTCACGAAACAAAGGAAAGCCCACCCAAGAGGGCGCGCTCCCTCCTTCTTCCTCCCAAAAGAGGAAGAAGCCGCACTCCCCGCCCCTTCCTGCTTCTTCACGGAAGGACTATCCGCCGTTGTACCCTCCCCTTGCTGCCTCGGCGCCATCTTGCCCCTACCCGGAACTGGCGTCATCTTGCCCTTACCCGGAACCGGAAGCGCTTCATCCGCCATCTTCTGATGATGACCTAGATGATGCGTACAAGCACCCGCCATCTTATGTGCCACCGAATAGACACCCCCTCCCGCGCTCTAATAATCTTCTCTTTGAGCCCCCCACTGCTCCAATCACTGATATGTATCCGCTAAATCCCAATCATTCTCGTGCGAACCCCCAAATATGGGTTCCCTTCTCCCCGAAAGACGTGCAAACCCTCCGCAGCGCTATCCGAGAGGATGGTCTCGCCAGCCCCCATGCTCAAGACCTCCTTGAACGTATGACCTTTGCCCGCTGTCTCCCCTACGACTGGATATCCCTCGCGAGAGGCATACTTCCCTCGTGGCAGTTTATTGACTGGCACGCACATTTCGCTGCCGAGAACGGAAAAGAAATCGCCGAGAACACTCGCGACGGCACCCGATATCCTGCCAACGCGTTCCTCGGACTGGGGTGCTATGCCATGCCACAGAGCTACGTCGCCCTCCCTCAAGGCTTCTTCCTCCAGCTAAAGCAGTGTGCCCTCCGTGCCTTCTGCAACTGCGCCACCTCCACACCCGAGCCACTCACCAGACTTTTCCAGAAACCAGAGGAACTGTTCTCCAACTTCATGGCACATGTCCAGGCCATGGCCGAGCGCAAGGTCGTTGGCACGCAGGTCCAGACCTCCTTCATCAAGGACATTGTTCAGGAGGGTGCAAACCCAACTTGCAAGGCAATCATCAGGCCGCTGAGAGACAAGCCCCTCCACGACTGGGTCCTCGCCTGCTCCGGAGTCAACGCCCAGACCTCCGCCATGGCCCAGGCTGTCCTCGCTGCCGTCTCGGCCTCCAACGAATGCTTCTGCTGTGGCGAACTCGGCCACTTCGCTCGAGACTGCCCCAACAAGCCACGGCCGCCACCGGACGTGCCTAACATAGGCCATCCACCACGGCCTCCTTCCACTCCGTGCCCGCAATGCGGAAAAGGATACCACTGGGCCTGCGACTGCCGCGTCCCTAACACCAGCTGCAAGCCTTTAAACAGCCATGGGGGCAGGCCTCAGCCCTGCAACAAAGAGGCCGCAACGACTCAGCGCCCCCGCCCATGAAAGTACTCTGGTCTGTTCCCATCGCACCCTCCACCAGGCCTCTTCTCTCTATCCAAGTCTCCGGCCACTGGCTCACAGGGCTACTCGACACAGGAGCAGAAATTTCCTGCATCCCACTCGACCAGGCCGGGCACCTCCCTCTGACCGATGGCCCCCTAGTGGTGGGAGCCACCGGCCAAGCGCCCTCCCAACAAGTTGCCCAGGACATCGTCTGGAGAGACGCAGAAGGTCGACAGGGAACCTTCCGCCCCCTCGTTCTGAAGGAAATCTCGCAAGTTCTTTGGGGCCGTGATATCCTGCATCAGTCGGGAGCCGTTCTCACTGCCACGCCACCGCAGCTGCCCCCCCAATAGTTTCGGCCATTGCTCGCGTTCGACCTCCAGCACCCGTTCCTCTGCAATGGGATACAGAGGAGCCCATTTGGGTGGAGCAATGGCCTTTCCCAATCCCTAAACTGGACATTCTTAAGGGGCTTGTTGATGAGCAGCTTCACGCGAGCCACATCGAGCCCTCCACCAGCTCATACAACTCGCCAATTTTCTTCATTCAAAAGAAGAATGGGAAGTCCCGTCTACTTCAAGACTTAAGAGAAATCAACAAACACATCAAGCCTATGGGATCGCCGCAGCCCGGCCTCCCCCACCCTACCGTGGTGCCCCGGCATTGGTTTGTTGCTGTGATAGATATTAAAGACTGCTTTTTCTCCATCCCGTTGCACCCGGACGACCGACCGAAATTCGCCTTCACGGTTCCTCAGACCAACCATCGGGAACCGGCACTGCGATACCACTGGCGCGTTCTACCTCAGGGCATGCGAAACAGCCCTGCCATTTGCCAGATGTATGTACGCGAAGCCATCCAGCCACTCATGAAGTACGCTAACATCATCCACTATATGGATGACTTGCTCGTGGCCCATCCCTCAGAGTCAGGTCTGCACGCAGTCCTGGAGCAACTGCTGCGCCACCTTCGAGACCTAGATCTCAAAGTCAATACACAGAAGCTAATGGTTCATCCACCCTACCAGTTCCTAGGGTTCTCCATCACTTCCACCGTTGCGCCCCAAACGCCACACATCAGAATTCCTGACCTGCTTACGCTCCTCGAATTGCAACAACTCTGCGGACAGAGCAATTGGTTGCGCCCAGCGCTGCCGCTTACCACAGAGCAACTCCAGCCCCTGTACTGGCTACTCTGCTCCAACGCTCCGCCATCATCCGCACCCAGAAAGAGGATTCGCCTCACCAACGAGGCCAAAAATGCCCTGGCCTGGGTAAATAGAGCTATCGAACAGTGCCAACTCCAGCGACATGAGCCTGGGAAACCGTTGTTAGGCCTAGTCTTACCCACTCGGGGAACACCTACTGGCCTTCTTTGGCAAGACAGACCGCTCTTCTGGGTCCATATGGCAAAGAGCAAGATCCGAAAGATTGGACCTCAAACCACCCTACTCGTTCAGCTCGCCACCGCCCTAGTCACACAAGCCACCCATCATTATGGGTGCCCAACTGACACCATTGTGTGGCCCTTCACCGCCGGGCAAGTCACCACCCTGCTACGCAGCTCCATTGATATGCAGACTCTTATGGAGCTTTATCATGGCAACTTCGATAACCACTTTCCACAGCATCGGTTACTGCAGGGCCTTCCCCTGCTAGAAATCGCCGCCCCCGGCCATTTCCCTTTTCCGTCCAGCAAGCCTCTTCCAGACACCACCATCATTTTCACAGACAGCCTCCAAGACTAAGTTTGCCGCCGTTGTCTTCGCACCCGGCGAGCACCAGCCACGTTCACATGTGCGCCTCCATCAATCCTCTATGCAAGTGGCCGAACTGCGTGCTGTCATCTTAGCACTCCAAACCCATCCCCACTGTCCACTGAACATCTTTACAGACAGCCTCTACTGCCTACAAGTCTGCCAAGTCATCACCTTTTCTGCGTTTTTTCCGCCCAACAACTCAGCGAGTGAAAGCATCAACGTCGCTCTCCTGGACCTTCAAGAGCTCATAGAGAACCGCCGACAGCCTTGGTTCATCGCTCACATCCGCAGCCATTCCGGCCTTCCCGGGCCCCTGGCCCACGGCAACCACCTTGCTGATCAGGCCGTTCACCTGCTTCCAGCCGAGACCACCGTCGCAGTCGGAGACCTCATCAATCAGGCCAAGCTGCTGCATGCCAGATTTCACTTCTCAGCAGCTGGCCTCCACAAACTCTTTCCAGACCTCCCAATCCATACCTGCAAACACCTTGTGCGGTCATGCCGAACGTGCGCTCCATTGCTGCCCTTGGGGCCGCTCCAACCGCAGGGCGTTAACCCTCATGGGCTCCGCCCCAATTCCAGATGGCAACTGGACGTCACTCACGTCCCCCAGTTTGGCCGATGGAAATACCTCCACGTAGCCATCGACATCTTCTCTCATCTCTGCTACGCAACCACGCTCACCGGAGAAACGGCCAAGCACGCCATCCAAGCGCTCAGAGAATCTATTCTTTTCATGGGCATTCCATGGGACATCAAGACAGACAACGGACCTGCCTACCGGAGCGCCTCCTTTGCCGAATTCCTCAAGCTCTACGACATCACCCATCACTTCGGCATTCCCTACAATCCGCAGGGACAAGGCCTAGTAGAGCGTGCTCACCAGTCTCTCAAAACCCTCATTCTCAAGATATCTGCCGACCAGCCGCGTCGCACCCCTCGCGACGTCATCACAGAGGCCCTGATCCGACACAACCTGATGACCTTCAATGCCCAAGGCTTTTCACCAGTCCACATGCACTGGGGGCCTACCTTCCGGCCCACCCCTGCACCGCTTGTCTTCTGGCATGACCCGCAAACCACCCAATGGCATGGACCTGCCCCTCTCTTAGCCCAAGGACGGGGATTCGCCTGCGTTTTCCCTGAATCAGAGCTGCAGCCCATCTGGGTCCCAGGATGTCTCATCAAGCCCCACACCACCGAGGCTTCCGCTAACGCTGACACCAATGATCCTCCTAACGAGTTGCCTACCTAACTTGCCTCCTTCCCATCGCTGTTTCCTTTGTAGTTTTCTCTCTCGCTTTTGTCTCCACAGATGATTCGCCGCCATGTGGGTAGTTCCGTTCTTCCCATTGCTCTCATCGTCATGCTTCCCTTCATCTCCCCGGCCATTGTCAACTCGGCCCATCAACGCTCCAATTGGACCCTCCAGCACTGGCAAGAGGAAGCCTTCCTCATCATCAGAAAACTACTGCCCACGCCTGAATCCCAACCCCTCGCCGTTGGCCCCAATAAAGTCCTCAATCCCCCCGCCTCCCCCCCCTTCCAGTGGCAACCCCCCCTCGTCCATGGCTCCCCAGCCATGGCCCCCCCTACCAAGTATTCCAGTCCCCTTCTCGCGTTAATCTATGCATCCTACTTATCTCTAAATACTTCTCACCCCAACCTCACAAAGAACTGTTGGCTCTGCCTCTCCCCCTCCCTTCCTATCTATGAGCCTGTCGCCGTTAACTTCACGTTCAACGAATCCACTTCAGTATACCCAGCCGAGTGCAACTGGAACACTTCCTCCGTCCCCCTAACCTTTCAATCTGTTTCCTCCACAGGACGCTATGTTCATTCTCGTCAAGGTTCCCACCCCTCCCTTAGTGCTTGCTCTAACTACTCCTCTCCCAGCACTTCCGCCAAGTTCTTAATCCCCCTTAACACCTCCCAATGGCTTTGCACCCCCACCGGGCTAACCCCCTGCCTCAATGTCGCCACCCTCAATGCTACCCATGAGACTTGCCTGCTCATCCTTCTCGCTCCTTGAGTCGTTTACCATTCTGACCACGAATTTTTCCACCGCGTACTGAGCAGACAAACCTCCCTCCACTTACAAAGGAGAGAGCCTGTCACCGCAGTCCTAACAGTCGCTACCCTTCTAGGTCTTGCAGGGGCAGGCATAGGGATCGCCGCCCTCGCCACACAGTCCTCTGCCCTCTCTTCTCTCAGACAGGCCATCGACGAAGATATCACCTACCTTCAAAATGCTGTAAAACATCTAAAAAATTCTCTCAATTCTCTCTCTGAGGTAGTCCTCCAGAACCGCTGCAGCCTCCTCGACCTCCTCCTCCTTAAGGAAGGGGGTCTCTGTGCCACCCTTGGAGAGGAGTGCTGCGTATACGCCAACTCCACCGGCTTAGTTGAGGACAACCTGAGAAAGGTCCAGGAGGTATTGGATAAGCGCCGCAAAGAGCGAGAAAATGCGAACTATTTTTCCAGTGTTCTCCATACCCTCCTCCCATACCTCCTTCCATTTTTAGGCCCACTCATCATCATCATCTTAGCCCTCACTGTAGGACCCTGGGCCATCAAAAAAATAGTCTGCCTCACCAAAGACCAAGCCAACGCGGTATTCAGCTCCTTCGTGCAGGTTCATTATCAATGCCTTGCCACTAAAGAGCCACCACCAAGCCATCCGCCGCGCTCCTCCCGCCCCCGCCGCAAACACCGAACCGCACGCCTGTAACCTCCTGTCTCCCTTTCCTCACTCATCTCCCTCCTCCTCCCCCAATCGGGCGAGGGGTTCAGGAACATCACGACTCCGTTTTGCTGGCAGAGCTCGGCGCGCGCCAGGCGCCGGCGTGCGCCGACCCCAGCAGCAGGCACATGCGTCCTGGCCAGACGCTGTGTCCTCTGCAGCTGAGAGCAGCTGGGAGGGCCCTCTGCTTCTCGCTGCCAGCCAGTCCTCGTGGTCTCCCTCCTCCCCTCATCTTACCCCAGTACCCCGTCCCATACTGCCCCTGCTGCCACCAGTTCACCTCCCCTGAAGCACATACTTTTAAACAAAAGGGAGCAATTGTCCCTGTCTCCTTCCCACCCAGTATTGGCAGCCGGCACTGCCCCTCCTTCTCCCCTTCTCCGTCTTCCGCCTAGCCGTTATCTAGACAGCCCACACTTTCTCCTTCCCCTCCCTTGCTCCTAACCTCTTAGCCAGCTTACTGTCCAGTAACCGCCTACTGTCCAGTAACCGCCTACTGTCCAGTAACCGTCTACGCAAGTAACAGCACCCGCCGGCACCAATCAAGTCCCTTTACGTATCCCTAGACCCTATAAAACCATGTCCCCTTCAACAATAAAGCAGACTTGTGCCTAGACCTTGTCTCCATGGTGTTTTTGCTTGCACGGCGTGTCCCCCGTGCCTGAGCGGAGAGAGCGAGGGCCCAACGGCTTTGTGCCGAACCCCCTCCTCTCCTTCGACCACGAGGCAGCCCCCGTCCGGAGAGCCCGCCCGGCCAACCACCGACCCTCCCGGAGGTCCGCCGCTGCCCGCATGCTAGCATCAAACTTTGTTCTGCACCTTCATCACCTCTCTCAGTGCTCTTAGAATTGAAGAGAGTTAGGGACATTCTATGGATTAGGGTTTGACTTAAGGGAATGTAGCAGTTGATATACCCAGAAATCTAAAACTTTTCCCACATCAGCAATAAAGCTGCTTCCCTCTCTCATCTTTCATGTGATCACTGGAGTAGAACTTTGAATTTCCTTTAAGAACTTTTCTTTGCATTCACAATTTGGCTGTTGGTACAAGAGACCTAGCTTTTGGCCTTTCTTGGCTTTTGTCCTGCCTTCTTAAGCAAGCTTAATCATTCATAATTATGAAAGACTTTCAAGGTGGTAGGGTGGCACCATGTGGGAGCGTGGCGACAGCAAGGGTCGGCTCGTCTCCAGGCGCCGGTGCGAGTCGGACCCGGGTGGCGGGAACGGGCGTTAAGGCCCTCCGCTTGGGGTTCAGGCGTACTGCCCGCCCCTCTGCCCAGCTGCACCTGCTTCCCTCTCGGTGGCCTAACCCCGCCTCTCCCCCGAGGGCCACCACTGCACCATGATAGCCCCGCCTCGCTGCCGCTGAGAACCCTGGCTACCCCGTCTTCTGCCCGCAACCAGTGATGCACCCCTGCATGAACCTATCAGCCGCCTGCCACACTCCGGCCACGCCCCCTGCCCCTCCCCCATCTTCGCCCTATATTAACCGCTGTACTTCCTGAATAAATCAGACTTGTGCACAGATCCTGGTCTCCTCGGTAGTCTTCTTCCTACCGCGCGTCCTCCGCACCTTGCCGGCCCCGGAGCCCCTTCTCGGAAGGCCCCTCCATGTGTTGCAGCCCTCCGCCCAAGCCCACACCGCCCCTGCAGCGGCCCTCCGGGCGAGCCCACACTGTGACATTTGGCGTCCAATGTGGGGGCAACAACTTCCCGGCCGGACCCCCACCCGACTCGCCCGCAAGGTAAGGACCCCCGTCTTCGCTAGGCCCCACCGTCGGTGCCATGGGCGGCCGTCTTTCCTCCCGCCAGGCGCCTCAGGTTAGGGCCCTTGCCGGCCTTTTAGACACCAATCATATGAATGTCTCAGTAAAGCAGCTCCAAACGTACTGGGACCTTTTGCTGCCTTTCGACCCCTGGCTCTCCACTTGCCAGCTGTGGGACCTGGACACGTACACTAACCTCATTGACCACGTCACGGCGGCTATGGAGTATGAGAACAAGCGTTTTCCCCCCAGCCTTCTCCCCACGCTCATCGCCATTCGCTCGTGCCTCCAGGGCACCCCCGTCAATCGGGACGCTTTCCACTGCACCTGCGGTAAGAGCAAGGGAGAGGGGTCTCAGTCAGACAGTGATTCGGACACCGAGTCCTTTTCCAGCTGCCTCAACAACGCCCTGGACTCTTGCCCGCCCAAACCGGACGTGCCTACCTCGCCCTAAGATGGCGAACTTCCGCCTTCTTCTTGGGAGGATAAAGGGAAGTCCCTCCCCCTATACCCGCCCCCTCTGGCGATGGCGCCATCTTGGCCCCCGCCGGAAGAGGAGCGGCCGCCATCTTACAAGCCGCCTACCCCCTGGGGCAGTCTGCCATCTTGTGAGGCGCCGCCATCTTGGGACGAGCCACGTTCTCGCCCCACCCCCTGGGCACCCCCCGCCGCGGATCCCTCATCCGCCAGAGGGCCCATGGGTACTTGGCTCCCACGGGCAGAGGCCCCCGCGCATCAGACGCCATTCTTATACCCGCTGAATGCTGCCCCCTCGCGGCACCGTCCGCAGGATTGGTACCCCTTTACAGCCGATGAAATAAAAAACCTCCGCAAGGCTGTTAGAGAGGATGGCCTCGGTAGCCCATACGTCCAACATTTGCTTGAGGAGCTTAACACTCAGCTCGCGGTTCTGTATGACTGGGTTTCCCTCGCTCGGGCCATTCTAACCCCCGGCCAATTCATCGACTGGCGTGCTCACTTTACATCAGAGGCAGAAAAGCAAGTGGCACACATTGCCTGTGTCGGGACTCGCCATCCCCTGGACGCTTACACAGGCACGGGCCAATTTGCCAATCCGGCCCAATATCACAACACCCCCCCCCGAGTTCTGGCTCCAACTTTGCGAGCTGGCTTTCCGCGCTTTCCGCAGCTGCTCCGCCACCAGACCTGAGCCACTTGCCAAGCTAGTCCAATGAAAAGAGGAAGACTTCGCTGACTTCGTATCCCAGGTTCAGGAGGCCTGCAAGCGCAAGGTCCCTGGCGAGCATGTGCAACAAGCCCTCGCCCGGGAACTCATTCTGGAAGGGGCCACCAATGCCTGCCGACAAGCCATCCTACCAATGAAGGAAAGGGGAGTACACGACTGGATCCTGGCCTGCTCCCACATAGACCCGCAGGCCACCGCGCTGGCTCAGGGCATAGCCAAGGCCATGTCCCTCTCCTCCGACTGCTTCAAATGCGGAGAAACCGGACATTTTGCCCGCGAATGCCCTCATGCCGCCCGACCACGACCATCCACGAACACGCCTCGAGACACCGGAGGAGCCAGACCACGCGCGCCTCCCACCCCATATCCCTGCTGCAGCAAAGGATACCATTGGACCCTTGACTGCCGCACCGCCAACAGCCAACAGCAGCCTTTAAACGCGAGAGGGGGCAGGCCTCAGCCCCACCAGCAAGAGGCCGCTCACCCACGCCGCCACCCCCTGCCATAATGTGGACCGTTCCACTGGGACCCAAGAAACCAATAATGGAGTTAGAGGTTGAAGGCCAATGGTTCGAGGGAATCCTTGACACCGGGGCAGAAATATCCTGCTTCCCAGAAACAGCCACACACAACTGGGGTGTGCTCCCCGGCCCCCGCGTCATTGGAGCCACCGGAACAGCTCCCTCATTCCAAACCAGCCGAGATCTTATTTGGAAGGACAAGGAAGGCCGCCAAGGCACCTTCCGCCCCCTTGTCCTGCCCACCATCGACAATATCCTCTGGGGCCGGGATGTCCTCTCGAACTGTGGAGCCATTCTATCCACGGCTCCCCCCCAATGATATACGCCACTGCTCGCATTACACCTCCAGCACCCACTCCTCTTGAATGGGATACCGAGGAGCCCATTTGGGTGGAGCAGTGGCCCATCTCATCCCACAAACTGTTAGTTCTCCGAGCTCTTGTCTATGACCAGCTCGACGCAGGACACATTGAGCCATCCACCAGTCCGTACAACTCACCCGTCTTCGTCATTCAGAAGAAGTCAGGCAAGTACCGGCTCCTCCATGACCTGCGTGAGATCAACAAGCACATCCGCCCAATGGGCTCCCCCCAAACGGGGTGCCCCCACCCCACGGCTATACCTAGACACTGGTGCGCCGCCACCATCGACATCAAGGACTGTTTCTTCTCCATTCCACTGCACCCAAAAGACCATCCAAAATTCGCCTTCACACTCCCGTGCACCAATCACCAAGAAGTAGCTGAGCGTTACCAATGGCGAGTCCTCCCGCAAAAAATGTGGAACAGCCCGGCCATCTGCCAGCTTTATGTCAAGAAGGCAATTCAGCCATTAAATAACATTGCATACATTGTTCATTACATGGACGACCTTCTTGTGGCGCATGAAACCCCCGGAGGCCTCCAAGCCATCGTCACGGCATTACTGCGCCATCTCAACCACCTTGGCCTACAAGTCCAATAAGATAAGGTATGCATGGAGCTCCCCTTCACCTTTCTAGGCTTCAACATCCACAATACCATCATGCCTGCGGCCCCCCAACTGGCCATTTCGCAGAAGCTATCTCTGACAGAGCTACAGCAAATCTGTGGGCACATCAATTGGCTCCGTTCGGCTCTCCCGATCACCACCGCTCAACTACAACCCCTCTTCGCCCTCCTGCAAACCAACCAAGACCCTCCGCAGGCCATAACAAAGAAAATCGCTATTACCTCGGCTGCGCAGGAGGCCATCCGAGCTGTCAATGATGCCCTGCGAGAATGCCAACTGCAGCGTCACGACCCCAACCGAGCCATCTTGGCGCTGATCCTGCCTACCACGGGTATGCCCACCGGGCTCCTCTGGCAGAAGGGGCCCCTTCTCTGGCTCCATACCGCCAAAAGCAAGCTCAGAAAAATCGGCCCGCAAGTCACCCTCTGGATCTCCTTGGCCATTGACCTCGTCCGGCAATGCACCCACACATATGGTACTCCCCCTGACACCATTGTGTGGCCACTTGATGCCAAGAAAACCACCACGCTGCTTCTGTCCAGTCCAGACATGCAAGTCCTTGTGGAACTCTTCCATGGCGAATTTGACAACCACTACCCCAGCCATCGGCTGCTTCAGGGCATCTCCCAGTTATCCTTCATCCCTCCACCGCACCACCCCTTCCCGTCTCGCCGCCCCTACCCACATGCCACCACCACCTTCACTGACGCCTCCAAGCACAAGTTCGCAGCTGTCATCTACTCGCCTGGTACGTCAGAGCCTCAAATACTCATCCACATCAACGTGAACTCTGTCCAGGTAAGAGAGCTCCGAGCCGTCGTCCTAGCTCTCTGCGCCTGTCCTGACAGACCCCTCAACATCTTCACCGACAGCCTGTACACCTTGCAAGTCTGCCAAGTCTTGGCTTTTGCCACGTTATTTCCTGCCAAAAGGCCTATCGACCAAGCACTCCTAACTCTCCAGAGTCTCTTGGAAAACCGCACGGCGCCCTGGTACATCGCCCATGTGAGGAGCCATTCTGGCCTTCCTGGACCTATCGCCGCTGGCATTAACCTCGCCGATCAAGCCGTCCAAGCCCTCCCAGCCTCAGTAGAGTGCTCGGGAGGCTGACCACCCGCCCCTCCACCTGGCAACCTCCTCAACCAAGCGAAGTTACTCCACTCTCGATTTCACTTCTCTGCCAGGAGCCTTCACAAGTTGTTCCCGGAACTTTCCATCCAGGCCTGCAAGCACATGGTCAGATGCTGCCGAACCTGTGCACCCCTTCTGCCCCTTGGGCCACTACAGCCGCAAGGAGTTAATCCGTGAGGGCTACGCCCCAATGCCCGATGGCAAATGGACGTCACCCACGTGCCCCAGTTCGGCAGGCTCAAGTATCTCCATGTGGCCATCGACACCAACTCCCACCTGTGCTATGCCGTTCCCCTCCCAGGAGAAACAGCCAAGCACTGCATTCAGGCCCTCAGACAAGCCATCCTCTTCATGGGAGTCCCATGGGACCTGAAAACTGACAATGGACCAGCATATCGCAGCGCTTCCTTCGCAGCGATCCTGAGGCTATACAACATCACTCATCACTTTGGAATTCCGTTCAACCCCCAAGGTCAAGGCATGGTTGAACGCACTCATCTCTTCCTCAAGCATCTTATTCAAAAGGAAAGGAGCAACCATCCCTGCCAAACACCTGGAGAAATTGTCACCTCTGCCTTAATCCACCACAACCTCCTCTGCTTTGATGAGGATGGCCTTTCCCCAGTACATGCTCATTGGGGCCCGTCCTACCGGCCCACACAGGCCCCCCTTTTTCAGTGAAAAGACCCCAAGACTAACATCTGGTCAGGGCCTGCCCCCCTCCTTGCCCAGGGAAGGGGTTTTGCTTGTGTCTTTCCAGATGATGCCGCCCAGCCCATCTGGATCCCAGGACGCCTCATCCGGCCCGCCACAGCTGAACCGCCTGACCCGGAGAGAGAAACGTCGCCAGCGACACCTCGCCCCTCGGATGGCCATGATGACCCTGAATGCCAAGCCCAACCCTCTCCGCCAACAAGTTCTGCGGCTACTCCACCTAGCCCAAGCTGAAAGGGCCCGGCGGCCGCCGCCACCCACCTTCATCCCCCCCAAGACAGGCTTCTCGAACCCGCTGCCTGGCGAGGGCCCCCCCCAACAAAATGAGCGCTGGCCCTTCCTCTTCCACCTTCTTCGGCGCTTAATAAAAGAAAAGGGGGAAATGTAGGGTGGCACCGTGTGGGAGTGCGGCGACAGCAAGGGTCGGCTCGTCTCCAGGCGCCGGTGTGAGTCGGACCCGGGTGGCGGGAATGGGCATTAAGGCCCTCCGCTTGGGGTTTGGGCGTACTGCCCGCCCCTCTGCCCAGCTGCACCCGCTTCCCCCTCGGTGGCCTAACCCCGCCTCTCCCCCGAGGGCCACCACCGCGCCATGATAGCCCCGCCTCGCTGCCGCCGAGAACCTTGGCTACCCCGTCTTCTGCCCGCAACCAGTGATACACCCCTGCACGAACCTATCAGCCATCTGCTGCACCCCGGCCACGCCCCCTGCCCCTCCCCCATCTTCGCCCTATATTAACCGCTGTACTTCCTGAATAAATCAGACTTGCGCACAGATCCTGGTCTCCTCAGTAGTCTTCTTCCTACCGCGCGTCCTCCGCACCTTGCCGGCCCCGGAGTGCCTTCTCAGAAGGCCCCTCCGTGTGTTGCAGCCCTCCGCCCGAGCCCACACCGCCCCTGCAGCGGCCCTCTGGGCGAGCCCACACTGCGACACAAGGTTATTACAAAAATATTTCAAAGTTAAAGCAGCAGAAATCCAATGTGTTATTTGTGGTTTCATCAAAAATGATATTTTGTAGGTCAATATATTTTCTATAGTAAAATTTACTTCATTTCCAGGAAAATCATTAGCTTACTTGGAAACTCCTCTTGTATACATGAATATATTTAAATAAAATTATTTTCATTAAAAGAAAACAAATAAAACTAACCCACAATTGCCACATATTCATCAGGTACAGTCCCAATTGACAATACCACATGTGATATTAGATATTATTTTTTATTTTTTAATTGTGTTTTTTTAAGATACATAGATCACAAAAAATGTTACATTAAAAAACATAAGAGTTTCCCATATACCCCACCCCACTCCTCCCACATCAACAACCTCTTACATCATTGTGGTACTTTCATTGCATTTGGCGAATACATTTTGGAGCACTGCTGCACCACATGGATAATAGTTTACATTGTAGTTTACACTCTGCCCCAGTGGGTTATGGCAGGATATATAATGCCCAGCATCTGTCCCTGCAATATCATTTAGGACAACTCCAAGTCACAAAAATGCCCCCACATCACATCTCTTCTTCCTTCCCCTGCCCTCAGCAACTAACATGACCACTTTCTCCACATCAATGCTACCATTTCTCCCATTACTAGTCACAATAGTTCTACAGTAGAATACCAGTAAGTCCATTCTAATTCATATTTTATTCCTTCACCCTGTGGACCCTGGGATGGTGATGTCCACTCCACCTCTATATCGAGAGGGGGCTTAGATCCCACATGGTTGATGGAGGTGGTTCTCCTGCTTGCAGTTGTAGGCACTCTTAGTTCCCTGTTGTGGTTGACCATCTTCACCTCCTTGTTAGCTGACCTGGATAAGTCCAATGAACCAAAGAGTAGGAGCCACAACTCTGCTCAGGCTCAGGGCCCAGCTGGCACATGGACAGTCCAGAGATTCAAGTCTCCTGACATATACCAACCCCAGGACCAACCACAGGTTCAGTAAAAGTGACAGAAGAGGGAAACGGACTTTGGCCCAGTGGTTAGGGCGTCCGTCTACCATATGGGAGGTCCGCGGTTCAAACCCCGGGCCTCCTTGACCCGTGTGGAGCTGGCCCATGCGCAGTGCTGATGCGCGCAAGGAGTGCCGTGCTACACAGGGGTGTCCCCCGCGTGGGGGAGCCCCACGCGCAAGGAGAGCGCCCGTGAGGAAAGCCGCCCAGCGTGAAAAGAAAGAGCAGCCTGCCCAGGAATGGCGCCGCCCACACTTCCCGTGCCGCTGACGACAACAGAAGCGGACAAAGAAACAAGACGCAGCAAATAGACACCAAGAACAGACAACCAGGGGAGGGGGGAAATTAAATAAATAAAATAAAAAAAAAAAAAGAAAAAAAAAAAGTGACAGAAGAGGCATTGTAGAAAGGTCACATCTGAGTCCAACTCTATCACACTCAGGAGCACAAAATCCAAAGTAGGGCCCACTGACAATGCACTGAATTCCAGAGTGATCTGTCATCCCCACAGAACCGGTGTGTCTCCGTAGCCCTCAAGAGCACCACTACCCGGGGTTGTAATTAGATATTATTAAAAGGCATTTTGCTGCACATCAAATGGTCCCTGACCTACTGAACGGGTTTTAAACAACAACAAAATTTATTTTCTTCCACATTCTATGGAGGACATTGGAGTGGCTTACCTATGTGATTTTGAATGAGTCTTTCATGAATTTACAGACAAGATGTTGACCAGAGCTGTTATTGTATTAAAGGTGGACTGTGGCTGGAGAATTCCCTCCAAATAACTGCTCTAAAACTATCCATGGGCACTGACACTCCGCCCCACACTCTTCCTATCCATCAATGTTAAGGCAGAGACATTGGGGATCTTGTTTGCTGACACTTCGGCCCAGTATTCCTGATAGCTTTGCTTGACTTCCCCAGTAGTCTAGGACACTTTCTCCCTCTAGGAACATTTCCTCCCTTTCTCCTTCACTTGGAGTCAGCCTTGCATTGTGCTTGCCAGCTTTTCCAGCCTTCTAGGCTCTATCCTATTTTTGTTCACAAGCATGTTTTTGTTTAGCCTTCTTGGCATCTGCTGCCCAGAAGACTCCTATTCAGTCTGGAGTAATATAATCTGTGCTCTTCGTGTGCTGATAAAATTGTAGAGAGAAAGACCATGGGACCTTTCAGAAACACACATTTAAAAATTCCTGTTGTGTTTCCTCTTCATCTCTTGAAATTTGAAATTCCCAACAGGGCAACTGACATAGACTTCCAATCAAGGCCCTATTTCATTACATTTGACCCTATAAAAATAAAAGTCACCTATCCTAAACCTGTCCTTAAAAGATGGAGATCCCCTCACCTAAAGAGATAAACTGACTTTTTTATTCTTAAAATGCACCATTATTATCTATGGTTTAATTTAGGGTTCACTGTTTATATCATGTAATTCTATGGATGTTTTAAAAAATCTTATACTGTTACCATACATAGCATATAACATTTCAGCTTTAGCCAAATTCAGAAATATATGTCAGTGCTCTTATTATGTTCATAATACTGGGCTATCAGCAAAACCATCCATTTCCATCATTCCAAATAGTAACCTTAAATTCTTATTCCATATCCTCATCCTATGCCCTGGGAACATTTCCTAAATTTTGACTCTGAGTTTGTTTATTTTAATTATTATAAGTCAGTGAGATCATACAATAGTTCTCCTTTTGCATTTGGCTTATTTCATTGCAAATGCTGTCCTCAAGTTTTATCCACTTTGGATAAAACTTTTTATGGCTGAATAATATTATATTTTAAATATACATGAAATTTTCTTTATCCATTCATCAGCTGAGGGACACTTGATTTCATTCCGTCTTTTGGCAATTTCAATACTGTTGCTATATACATCAGTGCGAAAATATCTGTTTGAATCCCTGTATTCAATTTTTTTTGTGGTATATGCATAGTGGTGGGATTGGTAAGTCCTATGGTTGTTTTGTATTTAGCTTTCTGAGGAACCACCAAATTTCTTCAATGGTGGCTGCATCATTTCACATTGTCACCAGCAGTGAATGACTGTTCCAACTTCTCCACATCCTCTCCAACACTTATTTTCATTGTTAAATGGCAATCATTATAACAGGTGTGAAGAGGAATGTGCTTGTGATTTGCATTATTCTGATGGCTAATGAAGTTGAGGATCTTTTCATGGGATTTTTAGCTATTTGTATATCTTCTTTGGATATTAAATATTTATTGGATATGAATTCCAAATACTTTATCTAATTGTGTAGGCTGACATTTTACTTTCATGATGAATGTTTATTGGTTATTTGATTTCCAAACATTTTCTGCAATTTGTTATATTGGATGGATGATTTCCAAATGTTTTCTCCAATTGTGTTAGTTGACATTTTACTTTCATGATAAAATCCTGTTCTGTTCTCCATGGCCCAGGACACTGGGGAGAGGGCTGTGTTGGGTCCTGGACTCTGTTGCGTGGAGCAACTAGCCTGAGGGATGCCTCCTCTGGTCCTCTGCTCTGTACCTGGCCTGACAAGACACAGGGAGACACATCCCCTATGATCTGTTGTCATCTCAGGGACTCAGTAAAATCTCCTTAAACTCATGGGCAACAGTCAATCCACACCCTTAAAAACAAGGAGTGCCTCTTCTGAAGTCTTTTTTTTTTTAACTTTCAGTGAGAAAGCATTTTATTTATTTATTTCTCTCCCCGCCCCCCCCCAATTGTCTGCTCTCTGTGTCCATCTGCTGTGTGTTCTTCTGTGACCGCTTCTATCCTTATCAGCGGCACCGGGAATCTGCGTTTCTTTTGTTGTGTCATCTTGTGTCAGCTCTCCATGTGTGCGGCGCCATTCTTGGGCAGGCTGCACCTTCTTTCACACTGGGTGGCTCTCCTTACGGGGCACACTCCTTGTGCATGGGGCTCCCCTACGTGGGGGACACCCTGCATGGCAGGGCACTCCTTGCACACATCAGCACTGCACGTGGGCCAGCCCCACACGGGTCAAGGAGGCCCTGGGTTTGAGCCGCGGACCTCCCATGTGGTAGGCGGACACCCTACCCATTGGGCCAAGTCCGCTTCCCGTCTTCTGAAGTCTTAAAAGACCTCAGTCTGGAATTTGATCTCTGTCCAAAAAGGCCCTTTTACTGTAACACTGCTTGGCCTCATTATCCACTCAACAGTAAATCTGTCTGGCCAAAAAATGGGACCTTAGAACCCAAATTCTCACACACCTCAATGAGTATTGTCAGTGCTTAAACAAGTGGAGCAAAATCCCATATGTCCAGGCCATTTTTGAACTGTGCAGGCCACTCCTCCGTCAGTTCTGTCCCACTTTTCAAATTCTTCACTCTCCTCTCCCAAAAAACCCTTGCTATCCTCCTGATGCCTCATCAAAAACATCCTTAGATCTGGTAAACAACTCAGTTCCCCCTCCCTATGTGCCATTCTGCCTGCTGCTCTAAGCCCCCCTGCCCAATCCTACTTTTCTCCCTTGTCCAGAAACTCCCCTGGCTCCTAACTCCACTTCCAGGTCAGATTCACCAAACCCTGTGTGTGGCCATGCACCCTTCCCCCTCCCTGATCTCTCTCAAATCAAGCGCAGTCTCAGACCCTATTTTTCTGATCCTCTCATTTTATCAAAGAATTTCAATACCTAACTGTCTCTTATAATCTTACATGTTGAAACCTCTATATCATTCTTTCTACCTGTCTGTCCCCAGAAGAAAAGGGATGTGTTGGCTTGCAGCCCAGACCAATGCAAATACCCTAAACCAACAAAATGCTGCCAATAGCCCTGTCAGAGCCAAGGCAGCCCACCCAAAAAACCTACCCATAAATCCATTGCTCTTCCAAATTCCCAGCAGCCACCCCACTCCAGGCAAGTAGGAAAGCACCCTCCAGGGCCGTGCTTCAAATGTAAAAAGCCTGGCCACTGGTCCAAGCAGTGCCCAAATCCACAATTCCCTCTGGGGCCATGCCTGCTGTGCAAGCAGGGAATCCACTGGAGGTCTGATTGTCCCCAGGCCTCTCAAGGCAAGAGGGCATCAGTTACCCAGTCAGACCCCACCCCTGGCTTCATCCTCTCAGAACTTCTGGGACTGGCAACAGATGATTAAAGGTGCCCAGGACCATACAGGCCCCCATGCCCATCTCCAAAACAAAACCTCTGGCAACTCTGACAGTGGCAGGTAAGCCAATTTCATTTCTTATTGATATTAAAACCACTTACTCTGCCCTTCCCAAATTCCCTGAACCCTTAGCTCTCTCCTTGGGATCAACACTGATGGTAAATGAAACAGTTTCACAACCCCTCACAACCCCTCTTTGCCATACTCACTAAAAAAACACCTGTTCACCCACTCATCTTAACACATCCCCGCTGTCTAACTCCAATCCTTAAAAGAAACATTTTAACCAGGCTCAACGCACAAATACTCATTCCTTCTCTTCAGAGCCCACATGGCATCTTCTTTCTCTGGCTAATAGGCCTATCCTCAAACCCCCTTCCTCTGCTCTCCTTTTTTCTGTCAAGCTCAGTCAATCTGGACATCTGGGACACTGAAATTCCTTTCATTGCTGTCCATCACAACTAGCCAAGGTTCAACTCACAAGTCCTACCCACATCCCATTCAAACCTCAACATCCTGTCCCTCCTGATGCCCAGCAAAGTATCAAACCTACAATTACCTCTTACAAGTAAGCCTTTAGCTAACTCCTGAACTTTAAGTCTAAGTGTACTCCTAAAGAACAGTAATCCGAAATACATGTATTGAATGTCTATCTGAACTGCTGAATTAGTGCTCAACTGCATTTATACTGCTCAAGTACCTGGTTGCTGATTACTAATAAAAGTGTTCCCAATAACAAGCTTGCATATTACAAGCAACAAGAATTCCAGAAGAAATCTTAGAAGCAGTAAAATCAGAGATGTGAAATAATGAAAAGCTTAGAAACAGCCATACTAATGGAGTAAGAATTATAAATAAAATTAGTAAGCTTTATGTTTCTGTTAGTTTCTCTTAATTCTTTTGTGCTAGTCTGTTTGCTCCTAAATTGAAATGAATAGCTTATTTTTCTTCACAATATGGGATGAAAAATGTGAAACTTAATGGATATAGAAAGAAGTAAAAAGTTTGTGGGAGTGTTATGTAAGACAAAATGTATAGAAAGTATTATGGAAGGTAGCATTAAGTAAGTGAATGTGTTTTATGAAGGTGAAATGCCTTAAAGTAACTATAGTCCATATGATTATGGATAATAATAAATTTGTAAAAGCATTGTTTAAACTGAAATGTTTAAATAAACTAATTCCAGGAAATCATTATTAAACAAAAACTGAATTGATAATAATAAAAAGTAACTTCATAACAGGAAAACCTATCAGACGCCACCTCAATCTGCATATTAAAGTGGTGGTAGGGAGAAGATTATCTTGATGGCATCGGAAATCTTAGGTTTTCATAAAATGGAAAAAGTAAACTTTCCTGTACTGCTCAAATAAAATACCTGTTAATTAATGCAACCATGGTAATTGTATGTTGTAAAAGGTTTGCTCCGAAACAGTTTCCAAAATCATTTTAGTAAATTATGTATGTAGGATGTAAAAAAAGTGTGCTTATTATTAAGAAAAAAAAGACAGTACTTTTGTCCTGAGAAAAAATGACTGGTTATTAAGAAAGAGTAAAATGTGGAACAAAACCTGAAAGACTACAGAAAGTGCAGAGGTTCATGGAAAAGGAATTTTTATGGGTAAAGTTGAGTAAGATTTGGTGAATCTATCTGTAAAGATTTAAAGCTTTAATATCACATCGTATATTTTTTCTTTTTCAATATGTCTTTGGCTATTTGGGGCCTCTTTCCTTTCTGAATAACTTTCATAGGTTATTTATTCCAGTTCAGTAAAAAATGCTATGTTGATTTTTATTGGGATTGCATTAAATCTGTAGATCAGTTTGGGTAAGATAGACATCTTAATGATATTTAGTCTTCCTATGCACAAACAGGGAATATTCTTCCATTTATTTAAGTCTTCTTTGATTTCCTTTAACAGTGTTGTGTAGTTTTCTGTATATAAGTCTTTTACATCTTTAGTTAAATTTATTCCTAAGTATTTGATTTTTTTAAATTTACTATTGTAACTGGTATTTGTTTCTGGAGTTCCTCCTCAGATTGTTCATTATTGGTGTACAGAAATGCTACTGACTTTTGCACACTGATCTAATAATCTGCAAATTTACTGAACTCATTTATAAGTTCTAGAAGCTTTGTTGTAGATTTCTCAGGGCTTTCTATGTATAGGATCATGTTGTCTGCAAATAGTGAAATGTTTACTTCATCCTTTCCAATTCCAATGCCTTTTACATCTGGTTCTTGCCTCAGTGCTCAAGCAAGTACTTCTAATGCAATGTTAAATAGGAGAGGTGATAGTGAGTATCCTTGTCTTGTTCCTTATCTTAGAGGGAAAGATTTTAGGATTTCACCATTGTAAATGATGTTAGCTTTGGGTTTTTCATATATACCCTTTCTCATGTTCAGAATGTTTCCTTCTATTCCTATCTTTTGCAGTGTTTTTATCAGGAAAGGGTACTTTATTTTGTCAAATGCCTTTTCTGCATCTCTAAATATGATCATGTGATTTTTTTTCTTTAGATCTGTTTATGTGGTGTATGACATTGGTTGATTTTCTTATGTTGAACCATCCTTGTACACCAGGGATGAAACCCAATTGGTCATGGTGCATAATTCATCTGATGTGTTGTTGAATACAATTAGCAGGAGCTTTGTTGAGGATTTTAGCATCTAGGTTCATTAGAGAGATTGGTCTGTAATTGTCCTTTCATACTGTGTCTTTGTTTGGCTTTGACATTAGGGTAATGTTGGCATCATAGAATTAGTTAGGCAATGTTCTTTCTATTTCAGTTTTTTGAAAGAGTTTAAGCAAGATTGGTGTTAGTTCTTTCCAGAACATTTGGTAGAACTCATCTTGAAGCGGTCTGGCCTGGGGCTCTTCTTAGTTGGAAGGTTTTTAATGACTGATTCTATCTCTTTTTTTGTGATTGGTTTGTTGAGATCATCAATTTCTTCTTTCATCAATGTAGGCTGCTTATGTGTTTCTAGGAATTAGCCCATTTTCTGTAAATTGTCCTTCTTGTCGGCATATAGCTTTTCAAAGTATCCTCTTATGATAGATTTTATTTCTATGGGGTGAGTGGTGATATTCCCTTTCTCATTTTCTATTTTGTGTATTTGCATCTTCTCTTTTTTTCTTTGTTAGACTAGATAAGGGTTTGCCAATTTCTTTATCTTCTCAAAGAATCAGCTCTTTGTTTTATTTTTTCTAGTGCCTTCTTATTTTCTATTTTATTTAGTTCTGCTCTGATCTTTGTTATTTCTTTCTTCTTCCTTTGGAGTTACTTTATCCTTTTTTTTTTTTTTTTTTTTTTTTTACTAATTCCTCCAAGTGTGCAGTCAGTTCTTCAATTTTAGCTTTCTTCTTTTTGGATTTATGAATTTATGGCTATGAATTTCCCCCTCAGTAATGCTTTTGCTGCATCCCATAAGTTTTGATATGTTGTGTTGTCACTTTCATTGGTTTCAAGGTAGTTACTGATTTCTTTTGAGATTTCCTCCTTGACCCACTGTTTGTCTAAGAGTATGTTGCTTAACTTCCATATCTTTGTGCCTAATCTTGTTCTCTGGCCCTTGCAGATTTCCAGCTTCATTCCGTTGTGGTCAGAGAAATTATTTTGTATGACTTCAATCTTTCTGAATTCAATGAGACTTTCTCTGTGGCCTAGGATGTGGTTGATCTTGGAGAATGATCCATGTGCACTGATAAGAATGTATATCCTGCTGTATCTGGGTGTAATGTTCTGTATATGTCTATTAAGTCCAGATTCTCTAATATATTATTCAAAGTCTTTGTTGAGATGTTCCATCTAATGGTGATATGGTGTATTAAACTCCACCAGTATAACTGTAGAGGCATCTATTCCTTCATTTAGTTTTTCCAGTGTTTGCCTCACATATTTGGAGATGCCTTGGTTAGGAGTACAAATGATTGTTCTTTATTCTTGAAAGATTATCCCTTTCACTAATACATAGTGTCCATCTTTGTCTCTCACAATAGTTTTGCATTTAAAGTCTCTTTTGTCTGATATTAGTATAAGTACTCCTGCCCCTTTTTGGTTATTGTTTGTTTGTAAGAGTGTTTTCCAGCCATTCATTTTCAACCTCCTTGAATCCCTGGGTCTAAGATGGGTTTCTTGTAGACAGTATATAGATGGGTCATATTTCCTTATCCACTCTGCCAATCTGTATCTCTTGACAGGTGAGCTTAATCCATTAACATTCAGTGTTCTTATTCTCAAGGAATTACTTACACGGACCATATTTTCTTTGGATTTATGTATGTCATGTTGTTTTTATTTCTCTGTCTTTTTAGTTGTTCTTACACTCTCCTCCAGCTCTGTCTCTCCTGTTTTTTTTTCTGCAGAACTCCCTTTAGTATCTCTTGAGGGGCAGGTGTCTTGTTGGCACACTCTCTTAGTTTCTGTTTATCTGTGAATATTTTGAATCCGCCATCATTTTTGAATGCCAGCTTTGCTGGATAGGGTATTCTTGGCTGGAAATTTTTTTTAGTACCTTGACTATGTCGTATCACTGCCTTCTCGCCTCCCATGGTTTCAGATGAGAAATCAGCACTTAATCTTATTGAGCTTCCCTTGTATGTGATGGTTCTCTTTTCTCATGCTGCCTTCAGTATTTTATCTTTGTCTTGAACATTGGATAACTTGACAAGTATATGTCTTGGCATAGGCCTGTTAGGATTAATGCTGTTTGGGCATGTTGCACTTCCTGGACATGTACATGCATCTCCCTCAAGAGATTTGGGAAGTTTTCAGCCATTATTTCCTCAAACACCCCTTCTGTCCCCTTTCCCTTCTCTTCTCCTTCTGGGATGCCTATAATGTGTATGTTTGTGCATTTTGTGTTGTCATTTACATCCCTAAGTCCCTGCTGGATTTCTTCTGTCTTTTTATCTAGCTGTAATACTATCTATTTGATTTCATATGTACTGTTTCCACACAGCAAATTCTTTCCTCTGCCTGTTCAAATCTGCTATTATGTACTTCCAGTGTATTCTTGTCTTCTTGGATTATGTCTTTCATCACCATCATATTCATTATCTTTTTATGTATGTTTACAATTTCTTCAGTATGTTCTCCCAGTGTCTTCTTAATACCTTTAATCTCTTCCTCCACTTCATTAAGTTGGTCTATTATATTTTTTTGGACAGCTTTGATTAGTTGTTCATTGGTCTGCATCTCTTCCTGGTTTTTAGTTTGTTCATTGGACTAGGCTATGTCTTCCTGTTTTTTGGTAAGGTTTGTAATATTTTGTTGCTGTCTGGTCATCTTTTTAACTTGAAGGGTTTATTCTGTTGATTAGCTTCTCTCTCTGCTCTAGTATTTTATTTAGCTGCTGTTTTTGTGTGTGTGTGTGTTTTCTCTTTGACACTTTGTTCTTCTTGTTCTGTTTCTTTGCTGATTTCTATGTTCCCTAGAAAGAAAAAGATTGAGGCTAGAGGAAGCGAAAGATGTAAGAAAAGAAAAAGGATAATAGTAATAATAATAGTAAAAGTTAAAAGAGGAACTATATTAGACCTAGGAAAATGAATATTTAACTCATATAAACAGTGTAGAGTAACAGGAATAATAAAGTGGAGTACCTACAATGAAATGGAAACCTTAATAGAGGAAAATATATAGGATGAATTAAAAGGCCAGAATGATGAGAAAGGGAAAGAAAAAAGAAAGGACAAAAAGAAATGAAGTTAATGAAAGTGAACAGAATAGATGAATTAGAAATATAAACCAGAAAAACTGAGGACTAAACAGAGAGTTGGGATGTTAGAATCATGACGAAAGTCGAAGACAAGAAGCTAAAGGAAGGAGAAATAAACACTGGTAGACAAAATCGGTATATACAGAAAAGGGGAAATCAAGGCAGAGGAAACACAGCAAACAAGAAACAAGCCAGCAACACCTTGAGCAATTTACCTCTTTGTCCATCTCTCTAGATCAGTACTCTGAAGCCTCCTGCTCCGTGGGTTCCCAAAACAGCTCACTAGGGCAGGATCTTGCTCCCACTCAGCCGTTTTTTGTGAGAGAGGTGGTGAGTGCACACTTAAATCGATGCCATCTTGCTCTCCCCTCCTCAGTACTTGTTTTTTATAAAGTTTTGGTAATGGATGGTGGTGACTGTAGTACAACATTGTGAGTTTAATTAAAAGCACTGATTTATATATTTTTATAAACTTTTTATAATAGATGGTTCTGATGGTAGTACAACATTATAAGTGTAATTAAAAGCACTGAATTACATATTTGGTTAAAAGGAGAAACTAGGTCATATATTAGAATAAAAATTAAAAGAAAAAACATAGGCTTATACAATACAGTGTACTATATTGCAAATGATGGACTATATATAGTTAATAGTACATTTATAAAAATATTCTTTCATGAATTATAACACATGTACCACACTAATGCAAGGTGTTAATAATAGGGTGGTATAGCAGTTTGATATGGTTATGAATTCCAAAAATAGATATTGGATTATGTTTGTAATCTGATCTGTACCTGGGCATGACTGAGTTATCATTAGGGCACTGAGTCTTCACCCCTCAGTGGGTGGGGACTCACAGATAAAAGGCATGGCAAAGAACAGAGTTGAGGGTTTCTGATGTTGGAGTTCTGATGTTGGAGTCTGATGCTGAAGACTTAAGCTGGAGCCCAAGGCAGTAAGCTCACAGAGAAAAGAGAAGCCAGCCCCAGGAAGGAAGGAACCTTGAAGCCAGAGAGAAGCAAGCCCCAGGAACACAGGAACCTGGGAAGCCTGAACCCTCACAGAGGTCAGCAGCCATCTTGCTCCAAATAGACTTTGGTGAGGGAAGTAACTTATGCTTTACGGCCTGGTATCTGTAAGCTCCTACGCCAAATAAATACCCTTTATGAAACCAACAGATTTCTGGTATTTTGCATCAGCACCCCTTTGGCTGACTAATACAGGTGGTAAATGGGAGTAAACTATATTCTAGAGTTAATAGTTAAATGATAATATTCTTTCATCAATTGTAACAAAGGCAAACACACTAATGCAAAGTAACAACAGTGGGGGGTATATGGAAATGTATTTCTTACATGTTATTTCTTTAAACATATAAATTCTCTAATTAAAAAATAATAATTTTTAAAAAATTATGTATCACTGCACCTGTATTTGAATACCTTACCTTGTATGCTTTAGGAAGAAGCAAACCCGGTGGTTTTTCCCTGAGTACATGTGCTTGAAAAACCTTCTGCAGATCAAAGGTTGGATTGGACTGTCCTGATTTGGATGAGAGTAGAGAGAAACCCAAATACAAAGATGTACTTTCCTTCTTCCCCAAATCCTACTGCAATGTCAGGAGAAACATGAAATGAAAATTAAATCCATTCCAATGCTGGAAAGTCAAGAGGGGTGCTACTAGCAGCTCCTTACAGCAGTGTCTAGGTGATATCAAGTCAGATAACTACATTCTGGCAGCTGGAGACTCTATGATCCATACAGATAGAAGAGGACCCTATTACCTACAAAACATGAGTTTTAGCAGAAGGTATTGTCCCTATGACAATACCTGGATCCAAGGAAATAGAGGCTGGGAGAAGGGATAGTAGGTGATCAGCCAGAAAATTAATTAAAGGATGCTGGAACCGCTGGGTTAGTGCCTCCTCCTCTGCTCTCGGAACAGATAACTCCCAAATGTGTTGCCAAGACCAGCATGCTGACACAGTTCTCTACAATGGGAGTTCTGATAAGTGAGGCCCCGGCATGGGTATCTGGCCCAGGGGAGTACAGCAGTGCCCCAGGTTACTCACAGACCCCAGGGCACCAGCTTACTCTACCAGGTGAACAGAAATTCCCATATGGACTAAGGAAATACACTCCAGCTACAAAAACTTGTCAGAATCACTCAACTTTCAAAGAATCAACAGCATGAAAGAGAGGCCCTAAACTAAATAAAGAGAAGAATCAATCCCCTGGGTAACAAGGAATAGGGAAAAGTGAAAAAAAATCTGTGACATGAGCAAAATTAATATTCTTTGAGGGATTTAAGGAGGACCTGCACCATAAAAATAAACAGAAGAACCATAAGCCATAAAAAATTTTTTTGAGCTGTGGGGAGAAAAAAGAAACTTGGTAAAACAATTTACTCTCACCATCAAATCAAGAGAAGAGCTAAAGAGCAGAATAAAAGCAACTTAAGATCAAATTAGTGAGGTAAAATACCAGGTGTGGAAGTCCAAGCACAAAGCAGAAGGACAAAACATGAAGTATGAGAGGAAATATCGAGAGATCCAGGGAAGTGGATTTGGTTCAACAGATAGGACGTCCGCCTACCATGAGAGGTTCAGGGTTCAAACCCAGGGCCTCCTGATCCGTGTGGTGAGCTGGTTCATGTACAGTGCTGATGTGTGCAAGGAGTGCCCTGCCACGCAAGGAGTACGCCGTGTAAGGAGAGCTGCCCCACATGGAAAAAAGTGCAGTCTGCCCAGGATTGGCGTCACACACACGGAGAGCTGACATAACAAAAAAGAGACACAGATTCCTGGTACTACTGACAAGAATGCAAGCAGACAAAGAAGAACACACAGTGAATGGACACAGAGAGCAGACAAAGGGGGTGGGAAGGGGAGAGAAATAAATAAATAATAAATCTTAAAAAAAAAGAGAGAGATCCAAAATTTCCAACATCCATCCATTATAAGTTCTAGGAAAGGGGAACACAGAACTTTAGGTAGGAAAATACCTTTTTAATATACAAAGCTGAAGAAAAGTTCAAATCTTCAGAAGGAAGGGACTACAGCATAATGAATAAGAGAAGATTTAGACACACCCTGGTGAAGTGTATAAACTCCAAGCTTGCGAAGATGGGAAAAGGTTGCCCATAAAATATCAGCTCTGGTATCGGACTTCTCATCTGTAATGAAAGAGTAATTCATTCACTCAATATTTACTGTGTGCCTACCATGTGCAAAGCACTCCCCTGGGTTCTATATATCTTTCTCTTCATGGAGCTTACATTCTACTTGTAGGAACCAGACAATAATTTAAAACATAAGTAAAATATGTAGTAGGTTAGAGGATGATAATGCGATGGAGGGAAAATGAGGCAGGAAGGTGGGATTTTAGTTTTAAGATCATGATCATGAAAGGCCTCAGTGGGGGCAGTGACGTTGAAGTGAAGTCCTGAAGAAGCCAAGGGAGAGTCCACGGACGTCTGGATCAAGAACAACGCAGGCAGAAGTAACAGCAAGAGCACAGGCCCTAGGCAGGCCTGGCATCTTCAAGGGGGAATAAAGAAGCCAGAGTGCCTGGAGCAAAATGAGTGGAGAGGAAGACAGAGAGGTGACAGGGTTGGGGTGTCTAGGCAGAACACAAAGAACTTGGCAGGCCCCTTAAAGATTTTGGCTTGTAGTCTCCGTGAGATAAGAAACTTACATTGAATCATGCCCCTGCAAATTACATGTTCAAGTCCTACTCCCCAGTGCTGCGGGTGTGAACCCATTCGTAAATAGAACCTTTGAATGTTATTTGTTAAGGTGTTGCCAAACTGAATGAGGGCCTAAATCCCATATGGCTAAAGTCTCTAGCTATAAGCAAAATAATTACACAAGGAGACAAAAGCCCTAAGAGAGAGATCAGGATGTAATGGAGACAGAGATGCATCTACAGCCAAGGAACCCCAATGATAACTGGAAAGCCAGTTTCTCAGGGAGAAAGCATGGTTTACAAACATTGTGATTTGGACTTGTAGCTTCCAAAACTAAGACAATAAATTCCTGTTGTTTAAGCTAATTAGCATGGGTTATTTTCATAGCAGCTCTGGGAAACTAAGACAGAAGGTTTGGGAGGATTTTGAGCACAGAAATAACATGACCTGACACATTTATTCAATGTCCTTCTCACTGCTCGGTTGAGAAGAGATTGAAGGGGGACAAAGGCAAAAGCAGGAAAGTCAACTAGGAGGATATGCCTAAGAGAATGGTGGGTTTGCCCAGAGCCATAGTAGTGAAGGTTCTATGTTGGGTGCACTGTTAAAATAAAACCAGCAAAGTGTGCTGATAGATTGGTTGTGGGATGTAAGAGAGAAAGATATCCACTAAAATAGCTAAAATTAAAAACACCGACACCACCAGGGGCTGGCAAAGATGGAAGCAATTGGATCTCTCATATATAGCTGGTGGAAGTTTAAAATGGTAGAACCATTTTGGAAAACTACTTGGCAGCTTCATCTATACTAAATATACACCTACTTTATAATAGCAATTTCAATCCTAGATATATAAAAGATAACTGAAAACAGATATCCACCAAAACACTTGTACATGAATGTTTATAGTAGCTGTATTCATAATACCTCAAAGGTTGATACAATCCTATTTCTCCCCAGCCTAAAACACCATCTCCAAAGAACAAGAGTGAGGCCAGACAGAATGCAGCAGCAGCTCTGGTGTCTACAACTTTCTCATACAAGCCAGACCCATCCTCCCCACCAATCATATCAAAGGGCACTGAACTTGGCATCACTTAATCCTGTGTATGTGTGTGGGGGGTGACATGGGACAATTTTATTGGAGAAGTTGCAAAGAGTCAAATTGTAATGAACCTTAAAGCACTTTTTTTTTTTTTATGCCAAATGTCTGACTGGATGCATTTTTGATGATGTACTTCTTGACTTACATATGAAGTATGGAACTTTCATGATAAGAAATGAACCAGGTGCAATATAAAGTGAAAACTAAAAATAGTTACCATATGACCCATCAGTTCCACTCTTCCGCATATATCCAAGAGAAATGAAAAGATATGGTCACACAAAACATTATGCACAGATGTTCATAGCAGCATTATTCATAATATCCCAAAGGTGGAAACAACCCAAGTGTCTGTCAATTGATAAATGCGTAAGCAAGATGTGGTATGTTCATACAATGGAATATTATTAAACCATTAAAAGGGAATGAAATACTGATATATGCTATAGCATGGATAAACCTTGAAAACATTAAGTGGAAGAAGCCAGAGAAAAAGATCACAGATTACCACAGCTACTGTATACCAACGTCTACATCCATTCTCTGTCTTCCCACCAGAGTTGACAAAATGTTCATATTCCTATCTAAGGATATCCCCTTCTTTTGTGAACTAGATCTCAGCCTACTCTGGTCTACTCAAGGACTTCATTCTGGCCCTCTCTCCTCCACAAATTATTCTCTCTTCTGATTACTGCCATCAGCAGACAAGCATGCTATTATTTCAAGCATAAAAAAGCCTTCTCTTGACCCAACACCCCTCTCTCATGACAATATTTCTATTTCCCTTTGGCAGAAAAACTAAAACCCTTTGGCAGAGTTGTTTACACCTGTTCTAATTCCTTTCTTCCAATTCTCTCTGAAACTGCTTAAATCAACCTTTTCTGCCTATCTTTCCACTGAAGCTGTTTTTTTCAGGGTCACTAATGACTGTTACCAAACCACGGTTTTCTTCAACCTAAGCCACTCCTTTTCAGACTCCCTTGCAGGTTCCTCCTCAATTTTCCAATTTCAGTTAGAGAATGCCTGAGACTCAGTCTTTAGACCTCCTCTTTCCCTTTGCAGACTCATTTTCTAGGTACGTTCTCTACACTTGTAGTGTTAAATACCTTCTCTGTGTTGATGACTCCCAAATGTACGTCTAGTCTAGACCTCTGCCCTGAATGCTAAACTAATACATATTCCTTTGTATGTCTAAAGAGCACCTCTAAACTTACCATTCCAAAACTGCATCTCTTATATTGCCCCTCAAATCTGCTTCTCTGGTCATGCCCATTTCAGTTTATGATAACCCTGTACTTCCAATTATTAAGGCAAAAAAGGAATAGTTGTTTGTTTGTTTTAATATACCCCACATCTGATCTGCCAGTCCTTTAAAATATATCCCGAATATGACCACTTCTCACCTATGCTACACTATTGTCCAAGCCACTAATATCTCTTTGCAGGATTGATGCAAATAGACATAATAACTGATCCGCCTTCTTTTGCTTTTGATCCCTTTCAGTCAACTCTCAACACAATAGGCAAAAAGATTTCTTTCATAAAAGGAAAATCACGTGCCTTTCCTTTTCAAAAATCTCTGCCACCCCATCTCAGCTCAAAGTAAAGGCCAAAGTCCTCACAATGGTGGAAAGGGTCACCGCTGCCCATCTTTACACTACTCCAAGCCTGTATTCCCTCCCTCCACATACCAGGTATGCACCCCCTCAGGGCCTGTGTTCTTGCAGTTCCCCTCCCCAGACAGCCACATGGCTCACATCCTCACCTCCTTCAAGTCTTTTTATTGTCTGTCTTTCCCAAATGGAAGTTCCAATAAGACACGGATTTTTTGTTTGTTTGTTATAGCCTCAGTGGTTGGAACAGTGCCAGACAAATATTAGGCACACGGCTGCAAATCACAAGTTTTGCTCTATCAAAGAATGAAATGCTTTAATTTAACATAGTTTGTATTTCCAATAAGATCTGTTCTATACTTTTGCAAATTTTTTGGTAAATTTTAATTAGGTAAAAAAGAATATTTACAAAATTTGTAAGGCATAAGGAATAATAATATAACAAACAGCAGTGTTTTCACTACCCACTTTAAGAAAGAGAAAATTACATCTCTCAGATTCTCAGAAGTAACTCAATTTTGTATTTATCATTATTTTGCTTTTCTTCATACTTTTACTGTAACATTTATCTCCTTAACCAAAATTTACTTATTTGTCCCTGTTTTTAAACGTTACTAAAAGGAAATCATATTGATTTGCCTATTTTCCTCACGCATGTTCCTAAGAGTCTATGTTCTTCTGTATAGACATAGCTGAATCATTTTCACAGCTATATTGATGTGGGCTATGGGTGGCAGGCTCTTTGCCTCTTCAGAGATAATCTAAACTATCTGTGACTTGTGGGTGTGGGATGATGAAAGGCTGCAGTCCTACCCTTGGGGAGCAGGAAACAGTTTAACAATGCAAGATCTATAAACTTTAAGTATTCAGGGGAAATGCAAATCGAATATGCTAAAGGCTTATCTAGAATGTCTGGAGTCCATGCTAAAAGCTTACCTAAGCTGTGGAAGATATATATGCTAATTGAAGCCTATTGAGAACTGAAACAAAGCGACCATTTGGCCTTTCCTCTCCGTATAAAAGACATTTGAAAATCTTTTTCGGGGCTCGGGATTCATACTGAAAGCTCCCGAGTCTGGCCGGCCGTCAATAAACCATTTTTCCTTCTCAAAATCATTCCTGAGTCCTGGCCTCTCTATACACAAATAATTGAGCCTCTCTCAAATTCTACAACATTTTTGGTGACTCTGGCGGGACAACAAACGAAGGCCAGAGACGGTAGCATTTTGCTACCCCTTCCAAATCCCCGAGGAAGCCGGGAGGACTCGGGTGAACCCCAAATCTGGGCACCCCAGGATTAAATTTAATCCAGAAAAGATGTGGGCTCCACCAGAATCTTCCCGACAAAAATCGAGGGCAATGGAAGGTCTGAAGAGAAAGATTCTGGGAACGAAAAAGAACTCCGAACATGGAAGGAGGTAAGACTCCCCGGGTGAGCACAGTCTGGAAGGCCCTAGCTTTAATTGCTAGGAAGGGGAGGCTGATCACCTCCCGAGAGAACCCTAGTAGCCCCAGAAAGTTGGGGGGAAGGCGTTCTCTCTAGGCTTGGGAAAAGGAGAAAAACCGGGGAAAAGCCCTGGTGTTTTGGGTTTGTCTAACTGCATGTTAGAATCTGGTACTAGTCTTGTATCCACTAAAGGAGTGGAGGCTTGATTTTAATAAAAAGGATTGTTTATAGGTTCAAGTCCTAATGTCCTGGAAATTGGTCTAGATTAAGAAAAACAAAACTTGGTTACAGGAAAATGGATCGGCTTTTCTGGTGGAGCTTGGTCTGGGTGTAAAGTTTAAACAGTGGAAAAAGTCTAGCTGAAATCTTTTGTTATGGTGCTAAATTGTGAATGAATTCACTTTATACCAAATGTTAAGTGTTCTGAGGTTTGTGATGGCTGTGGGGGCAGCCATGGTGAAAATATATATAAACTTGTGGGTCAGATTAGTGACCTTTGTGCTTCTGTCTGTGTCAGCTCAATGCTAGTGTTGGAGTTGTGTCCTTATGTAAAGTAGAATTACAGTAGAGCTGGAGCCCTCCCTTGCCATTGGCAAGGGGGTGAAATGATTATGGGGCAAAACTGAAGAGTCTGGATGTTTGCGGAGTCTAGATGTTTGTGCATGCTCTGCTGTCTTGTCTCTGGTCTGGCCCTTTGCCGGGGCTTGGAGGCCATCTGTGTCCGCGCCATGCACCCAAGTTTGTTGGGGCTGCCCCAGTCAGGGTGGCTGGGTCCCCTGGAGAGTTGATGAATTTGAGTAGGTTCTGTCTGCCCATTTTGGCCTGAAAGCTGGGAAGGGGGGAGCGGCTTGCCCCTTTCCAGTGAGTCCACACCTTCTATTCATAAGCTGCATTCCTGTTTGATTGCTGTGCACCCGACTGCTGAAGGGGGTAAAAAGCAGAATCAGAATAAAATGCAGTAAAGTTCCCTCCCTAGGGTGTCAAAGCCAAAAATACCTTTGCATTCTGCCCAGGTTCTTAGAAGTATTGTAGTAACTTTAAGTAAGAGAATGTGTTCTGTGAAGGTAAAATTTGTCTTAAGGGTATAAATAATTATAAAAGTTTTACGAAGCATTGTTTAAATTAAGGTATTTAAATGGCTAATTACAGAAGGTCATTATTTAACAAAAACTGAATTAATAATAATAATAAAAGGCAATTTTATAACAAACTTATTCGGCAGTCAGTCTCCCCTGCCAACTTGCTTCCAAAAAAAACTGTTTCTGGTATTACATGCTACTAAGTATTTAAGGTGAAGAAAAGTTCATTATTTTAACAAACTTGTTTAGTATTAATGGCAGTTATATGTTGTAAGAAGTTTGCCTGGTAACTTAGTATGTGGGATATATGGAGTGTGTTTTTATTGTTAAGGAAACAGAAGATGATTTTGTCCTAAGATAAAATGATTGATTATTGGAAAGAGTAGAGTGTGGGACAGAACCTGAATGAATACTGAAAGTGTAGAAGGTTTGTGGAAGGAAAATTTTTATGATTAAAATTGAGTAAGATCAATATACAAAGAAAATCTTTACAAAATAGCTTCTTGTGCTTTAACCTCATCATTTCTCAGTGTTTGAAGAAGAGTCTTACCTCTTTTAAAAGAACATTTATGTTCTAGAAATCAAATCCTGAAAAATAGCTTTATATTTCAAACTAACCGCAAGAGATTTATTCTTTTACTTTAAAGGAAAAATTAAAGTAATGGTTAAGTTCATTTAATATGTTATAAGTCGAATGAAAGGTATTTAAAGGTGTTATAGTTTTTTAAAAAAAATTAATAAAAACTGTAACTAAGAGTTAAAATCATTTATAAATGCATTTATGTTATAAAACAGTAGAAAGGTAATAACTGAAATTATAGCTGGGTGAATTTAGCTTGAAATTATTAAGTGTAAACTCTACACTTCACCTTTCCTTAGTTTATGGTTACTTCAAGGCTAACCTCACCCCTTGCCTTTGCCTATGGTTATTTCATAATAGCTTCTGCCCCTCTGCCCCTCTAGGCCAGAGAAGAGCTGGGACATCACTGTCTCCTCTCCTGGTATTAGTAACCCTTTCTCTCATGAATTCAAGTGTAAACTAAATAAATTGCTGCCTGATAGAATAAGGTTCAATGACCACTGGAGTTTTATTATCTCCAAAATCAAAAAGGGGGGTGAAGGGGGAGAAGTCTCCTGCCCCAACGGTCAGTGTTCCTAAGAGTGGCAATTCATGAGAGAAAGCAGTCTGTCTTCCTGAGGCTTCAAATAGCCTCAGTAAATATATATAAAATTAATCTTGTTGCTTATCCAAAATTCTGCTAAATTCAAAGTAAAATATAAAGTTCTGAAACAAAAAACTAGTGCTAAAGCATTGAGAACATTTTGGTTACAATCCATTAAGAAAGAAAATTCTTGTGTAAAACTGCATAGTCATAGTATAAAACTGCACAGTCATAGTGCAAATTAAGAGTTTCAAGAGTCTTTGAAAGGTTTTGCAGTCACACTTGTTTTGTAAGAATTAGAAGTTTAAAGTATCTAAAGTTATGTTGTGTCAAACTATTCATGTCTGCCTATTTGCTCAAATTGTTGAGGTTAAATATGCAGTTATAAGTAATATATATTTCAGGACTCCAAATTAAGCTAAACAATATATAAAATAATGCAAATTATAAATAATATCAGTGAGTTTTGTTTCTGTGTCTAACTCTTTGTGTCTGCCCATTTGCTCAGTGTATGTCTTCATACATCAGGATAATAATATCAAATTAACAAATGAAAATTCTTAAAAGAGCTCTATTCAAATTGTTAATTAAGTATGCAGTTATATATGTAAATAAATATTCTTAAAGCCCAAATTAAACTAAGCAGGATGAAAAAGTCATAGAAATCTGATTATAGAAACAATTGGGAAAGGGCCTCCTCTTTGCAAGAGCTTTAAAGGCAAGATTAGGTGTAGCAGATTAAACCTATCTACTAGGCTAGGGAATTAAGAATCAGTTTGCTTGGTAATTTCCCAGTTTAAACCTTTTGTCAGCCATAAAATGCAAAAAAATAAAGATTAGGTTAATTTTCACATAAGAAAAATGTTGATGTAACCTGGCGGTCTGCTGCCTCAGTCTCCCACTCCCAGGTTGGACAGCAGTGGAGGAGACCAGTTTAGGCCAGTCCTATGGGCACTGGAAGGATGCCCAAGAAGGAGCTAAGTCGGTGCCATTTCAGCACTAAATTCTATTCCTTATTTGACAAAGGGGGGAGCAGGTAAAAACTAAAATGGTTGGAATGTGATAGAGGAAGCAGTTAAATCAAACTTTTGCGTGGGAAAGTTAAATCTCAGATAAGCTGTAACTTCTGAAGTAGCCAATCTATGGAAAAACAGAGGAAGAGCTTGCATGCCAGGCTTAAGGGTATAAATTGTGTCATTTTTCTTTGTTCAGGGCACCAGCCATATCTGGCTCTGCGCCTCTTCTTGCGAGATTGAGAATAAATTATTTTCTCCACAATCTGGTGAGCCTTATTTTCTTCCAGAAGATTTCTTTCCAACAAAATAAAGGTAATTAGTGGCTCTATTAACAAATTTCAGTAAGTAAAGGAAAGCCCATAAAAACTATGGAGAGATCTTTCCTGGGTTATGATTTTAAAAAATTAAGTAATTGTGTAATGTGTTTTAAAACCTGGTAGTCAGTATGCTTTTAAATTAATAATTTTCATAACTTAAAGAAAAAGAAGTTTTCAGCTTCCTGTAAGAGAAAAAGAGAACATTCCTTGCATAAACTATTATGGTTTCAATTTTATTTAACTTGAGTGTAATCTCCCATAGTCAATTTATAAACTAAATTAACATTATGTACGAAATCTTTAGAGTAATGAAAATTGTAAGTTCACATTGGTGAAATTAGGCTAAAAGAAAAAGATTGTAGATATGCTCTCTTAAATAAATAGAGTAAATTTCTTTGGTAATTGTAATTTAATAAGTTTATTTAAACATGAGGTGTCTAGTCAATGCGGTTATAGTCAATTATAAGGAGTTTGTAAAACATCTGCCAAACTGAAAATGTTTAAATAGTTCTAGTTCTAGAGAAGTCATTGTTAACTAAAACTTAGATTGGTATTGGTAGCAGAAATAACTTAATGATAATAAAACCTGTCTGAAGGCCACCGCAAAGTACATATTTAAGTAAATGGTAATAAAAAGTTATCTTGATTATATTGGAAGTCTTCTGTTTTCATTTTAATAATGAAAAATAATATTTTTCCTCTATTACTAAAGTACCTACTGTTATCTTCATAATAAAATTGTGTAAGTAAACAGTCATTTAATATATGATGTGTTTCATTAAATTGTTTAAAATATATATATATATATATATATAAACAAGGAATAAACGTTAACATTATCAAACTCTTGTGCATTCGAACCAGGCCTTGTATACATTACAGGTGGCCTCTCCATGTGAGTTATTGGCTAGGCTGGTCACTGACCCCTCAATTAAAAATATTTGCTATATCAGCCTCTGGTTCTGCTCCTGAAGTCGATGGAAACTACTTTGCAGTTTCAAGCTCCTGCAGCAGCCATGATGACTCGGTACAGCCAAGTGTACAATGGATATTACCTCCAGACCGGCACTGTTCCATAGTGCCAGAGAGCACTATGCACCAGGCTAGTAGAATACTGGAAAATCTCTCTAAGATCAAGGATGCTGCGACTTGCTCACTGTGTTGAAGAACATGCTAAGTGGAGCCATGATACCAGGATACTGTAAGTGAAACCTAAACACAATTGGCATTATGGCCTGCTCTCATGGAGAGATAACATGTAAAGTATTACAAACCTGAAACTCAAAACTAATAATTGCAACTCTGAATCCTTATGCATTAAGTAATACATTAGTTAATATTAAATGCTGTACTTTTATCCTGTACTAAATATATGCCTAATAATTATAACGTTATCTTTTCTATTTTGGATCAAGTGCAGAACTATATTAGACATGTTAAATTCCTGGTAAAATCATTTTCTAAACAGTTAATAACATGTCTATAGAATAAGGTGGCAGTCTCAGCCAGTCTCAGTCAACTTCTATATTCCGCTGTACTCTGCTGTGTAGCAAAAGTGCGGCTTGCTTGCTGATGGTGAGTCACCTATTGAACAAGTCAAATTGCTAGAAATTGTACAATGAAAACCAAGGTGTAAAAATCTTTATTCTATAGTTCTAATCACTCCCACAGGTGAAAACTAAGAGTATTTCCAAATTAGTGTTCTAATCCTGAGTGAAGCCAGTTGCCCAAGGAGTGCCAGTTCACCAGGAGCATCTGACAGAGCGAATGAGTGTCAATCATTGAACAGCTTGGAATGTGTCTTCAGACAAAGCTAAGTGTCTGTTGCAGTTTCTCTCTAAAGATGGATAACTTAAAAAAGAATATATATGCTGTTCCCACCAGCTTTGAAGGAGTGCCATCTTTATAGGCACCTAACCTTGTCTACCTCTGTAATCGAATGTGTCCTCTTTTAAAAATAGGTATTCCAAATTTTTAATTAAGTTTGTTTCTTTCAGAGTGAACATCTTATTAACCATATGAAAACTTCATCCAACTTCATACAGAATGCCAGATCCATCTTCCTCCAGTTAGAATAAATTAAGAGTTTTACACTGTATTAGGCAATGACTATAGCCCATGGCCAGCAGGAAGCAGTTACAGAAAAGAGATCCATCTCCCTTCAGCACCCCTTTTAAATTAAAGGTGTAAACTCTTCAAGGGTAAAATAAAATTAATAGATGGATCTGGAACCTGACTGGAAATCCATGTGAGCGCCGGTGGCCTCAGGATGACTGCAGGAGGCTCCCACCCCAGGATTCTGCTGTCCAGAATGAAATCTTCTAAACTCTTAAAAGCAGTCCTGGGTGCTACACTAAAGATTGATAAACAATCAATCAAAACAACAAACAGTCATCTACCTCATAGCTCCAACAATAATTATGCCAAAGCCTAGCAAGTTAAACTTTGGCAAAGGGGGGAAATGATGTGGGCTCTGGGTGGCAGGCTCTTTGTCTCTTCAGAGATAATCTAAACTATCTGTGACTTGTGGGTGTGGGATGATGAAAGGCTGCAGTCCTGCCCTTGGGGAGCAGGAAACAGTTTAACAATGCAAGATCTATAAACTTTAAGTATTCAGGGGAAATGCAAATCGAATATGCTAAAGGCTTATCTAGAATGTCTGGAGTCCATGCTAAAAGCTTACCTAAGCTGTGGAAGATATATATGCTAATTGAAGCCTATTGAGAACTGAAACAAAGCGACCATTTGGCCTTTCCTCTCGGTATAAAAGACATTTGAAAATCTTTTTCCGGGCTCGGGATTCAAACTGAAAGCTCCGGAGTCCGGCCGGCCGTCAATAAACCATTTTTCCTTCTCAAAATCATTCCTGAGTCCTGGCATCTCTATACACAAATAATTGAGCCTCTCTCAAATTCTACAACAATATGATATTCCATCCTATACCTATACTGTTTATTCATGCACTCTATTACAAAGAGAAACTTTACAATATTGAATTTTCCTATCCATGAACATGGCCTCTCAATTTATTTAAGTCTTGTTTAAGGTCTAATACAGTTTTATAATTTTTGCTACAAAGGTCTTACACATCTTTTTTAGATTTATATTTAGGTACTTTACATTTTGATGCACTTATTAATCATATCGTCTTCAAAATTAAATTTCAATTGTTGAGGTACAGAAATTTAATTGATTTTAATATACTAAACCTTGATCAACTCTATTCTCAAGTTAGATTATTGGTTCTTTTATTTATGAATTTGTTTCTTTGGTTTGTTTGAGGGACCAGGGCCTGGGGATTGAACCTCATATGTAAGGTCTGCACTCAACTGCTTGAGCATTATCCGCTCCCCGTGAATTATTAATAGTTCCTAAACATGTGTATTTTAGCTTTCCTCTATTGGTTTCTAAACTTTGGGCACTTATATTCTGAAAATATGGTCTTTATAAGATTGAGACTTTAGAATTAGAGAACTTCTTTGTGACCTAACATGTCTTCAATTTTTATGAACTTTTTCCTGGGTCCAAAGAATGAGCACATATTCTCTGTGGATGCATATTTCTATACATATATTAAATTAAGATTATATAACATTTCTGGGAGCAATGTTTATGCCACAGCTAAGTTCATTTATCTAGCATGATTCTGGTTATTTAGCACCCAAGCTAATTCAGAATTAAGTGTCCTTCAGTTAGGTAGCTCTTCAACAAAGGTAGGGCAGATATAACCATCACAGTTTACCAAAGTGAGATTTCATGCTCAAAGGGTTAAATAACTAGTCCGGATTACCACAGCAAGTGGCACACCTGTAGTCTGAACTTTGATTTGTTTCACTTTGTTTACAATTTAAGGCAAGAAACCCTGTATTATAATTCCAGGCAAGAAATCTCAACTACCCCTTTATTCCACCTTCTCGTTGGCATTTCAATAACCACTGGGGTACGGTGCTTTATAATTCTACACCCCAAAGCTCTCTCCCAGCCATCTCCTTTACTGCTACTTTTTATTTTCACTGAAATAAGTAAAGAAACATAAATGCATACACCTGTATTGGGCAACGGTCACGGCGGCCTCAGGCTCGGCCCTGAAGCCCGGCAGGTGCCGGCTCAGGCGGTCCTCCAGGGATCGGCGATCCAACCTGTGTTGCGGCAGCACTTCGGCCGCTTCGGGTTCGCCACTATTCCCGGGCTCCACGGCTGTCGCCGCTGCAGGCCGCAGGCCGCCACGAGGCTCCAGGGTCAGCTTTCCTCCAGCCCCAGGAGCGAATGGACCGCCCGGCCGCCGGGGCGGGGGCTGCTCTGCGGGCGGTGGTTCCAGCCAGTCACGTTCCGGGCACCGCTGCCCACCGTGCGGTGACTACGGCTCCGCTGGGAAAAGCCAGAAGTTCCGGCTGTGTGTTCGGACATCAGAGAGTTTTCCAGTCAGCCTCAGAGCTGGAGGCCTCAATTTGTACGAAAACAACGTGGCGGTCAAAGCTAAGGGGGAACAAGAAGGGAGAGACCTCCACCACCCCAAATGTAAGACGCCGGCGGCGCAAGATCCTGGAGGGCGCGGGTCAGAGAAAAGCTCCTCAGAACCTCCGGCCCAGGAGAAAAGAGCCTGGCGTTTCTCCTGCCCGAGCAGCGGGCCACGCGCACCGGCCCTGCCCATCGGTCTCCACGACCCCGGGAAGCGGAAGCCAAAGAGGGGAGGGGTCACCTTGAGGGGCGCGGCGGCGGCGGCGCACCGGAAGCAGCCGCGGGGAGGGGTCTCGTTGAGCGGTATAAAGGCAGCCACGCACCGCAAGTGGAACCGCGGGGAGGTGGAGACGGGTCTGTGGGCGCTGGGCCCTCCGCTGACTGAGCCGAGAGGCCGGTGGGGGCCTCCTCACTTACCCTGGTGGGCAGCGCGGGGCGGCGGGGAGGCCGGGATGAAGGCCTCGGCGGCAGCGGGCCCGGCCGTGGTGGCCGAGTGTGTGGAGCGGCTGCAGCAGCGGTTGCAGGCCCTGGGGCGGCTGAAGCAGGAGCTGCAGGACCTGGAGCGGCACCTGGTCGAGGAGAACAGCCGGCAGGCCGTGGGGGGCGCCCGCGGAGGGGTCGTCCGGCCCGGCGTGGCGCACACGAGCTCGGAGGTGGTGGACTCCAACCCCTACAGGTGAACGGCGCGCCCCCAGTTGATGCCCCTCTGCTTCCCTGTTCCTCATCGGAATTACGTTCCCCAAAGGGCAAGGCTACGTGCTATACTGGTCAGATGCCCTTTCTCTTTAAAAAACCGAAGCGAGTCAGCCACATGGTGCTGCTGCTGTGCCGGCAGAGGACACGAACCCAGAGTTCTCTCGCCTCTGCCTCACGAGGCCACCTCCCTCCACATGAGGCCTTAATCATGCCAGTCTCGAGGAAACCCTGCAGCTGGTGAACTTCCAGAAGGTGACGTTCACTGTAAAATCCCTTAAGCATAAACGTCAAGTTTTCTAAAAGGTTCATAAACCAGGGGCCGGGGAGAGGAGCCCAGGATTGGCACCATTCATAAGGTGCTCGGGAACGTCTCTGACCATTCTACTTCACCAGTCCTGCCTGTCCCTTTCCTTTCCTAAGGCTTCTTAATTCAGCAGAAATAATGTCTAAAATGTTTTTTTCCTTTTTTTCAGCCGCCTGATGGCATTGAAGCGTATGGGAATTGTAAATGATTATGAGGTATGATAAACCTTCCCAAATTTTTGAAGATGATTTGAATAAATGAAAATTTCTGGTGACATATTGATGAAGTTACTAAGCAACACATACATAATTTTTCATTTTACAGAAAATCTGTACTTGTGCTGTAGCAATAGTAGGTGTTGGTGGAGTTGGTAGTGTGAGTGCTGAAATGCTGACGAGATGTGGCATTGGTAAGGTAAAAACATTTCTCTTCACCAATCATATAGAGAAATACTAACTCCTGGAGTAAATGAGGTACAGGTTAGGTTTCTTTCCTCATTACTAATGGTTTATTGATTTGTGGCATATTTATTCAGACGCTCGTTCTTCCGAGGGTTTAAGACAGATCCCCACTCAAATGGAAGCTGATGTTATTGCTAATTAAAGAAAGAACTAAGTTGTGTTCAGAAACTTTTTAGTTTGGGTGATATGACCATTTGGACTTACATGGTTTTAGATAAAGAAACTTAGGAAAGAAGCTTTTAAATTGACAGCCTGTGAGTAAAACACTAAAACATCCAATATTCTAAACACATGCTTTATGCTAGGTAGATTACAGCATGTGCCTTTATTACTTTATATTTGAACTGGAGAATGATCCAGATTTTTTTTAACCCATTCATATTTTACTTTTTAATAAAATTTATTTGGATTGTGGGTGGTAAGTTTACCTATCTTTCATTTATAAAGCTAAATGTTAGATACATGGTAATTGGATAAGCTTTCCACAATCATATACCTTTTAGTTTATCGTTTCGATAAAGCAAGAATTCTCCTACAAAGTACCAATGCTTTAAACATGTGGATTCACGTATGTCCCAAATTCTTTAAAGAAGATGGTTTTAAAATTGGCACTCTTTTATCAAGATAGAAAAGCCAAACAGCACAATAATAAAAATGTTTATTAAAATGTTTAATACCTCTCAAGAAGTTTTAAAAAGCCAGTCAAAAATTGCTTAATTTTTAGCAATTTTAGCTTGAGTACTCTAGATGATTAAATAGGTCAGGGGTTCTTAACCAGGGATTTCAGGGGGTCTGTGGTCTTGAATTGAATAAAATCAACTTACTATATTTTTTCTGATCTCTAACTGAAATCTAGCATTTCTTTCACTTTTGAATGTATGCAATAAATTATAGTAGTCTTCATATATTATAGTCGTTGAATATCTCAAAAAATCACTTACGCTCATCCATTATTCAAAATTACGGTTGTTGTCAGACCTGACACTAGTTGTTTGTCATAAAACTATCAGTTGCTACATTCTGAGAAGGGGTCTGTGGTTTTCACCTAACTGGCAGAGGGTTCCATGGAACAAAAAAGGTTAAGAAAACCCCTGGACTAGGAATACTAAAGACCATCGAGATCAGTGGTTCTTAAATTTGCATCAGAATCACAAGGCTGGTTAAGACACAGATTGCCAGACTTTACCCCAGTGGTTTTAATTCTGTAGGTTTGGGGTGGCCTAAGAATTTGCATTTCCAAGTTCCCAGGTGATCTGGATGTTATTGATTCAGGTATTACAATTTCAGAACCACCATATTCTTGTTATTCAAAGTCAAATTCATGGAGCAGCAGGGGCACCAGCACCAACATTTAGGAACTTGAAATGAAGACTGGAAGCCTAACCCAGACCTACTAAACCAGAGACTATATTATAAGATCCGCAAGTGATTCACATGCACATTAAAGTTTGGGGCGCTTGCCTGTATTTCTAACAAGTTCCCATGCTGATGCTATTGGTCTAAGGCCACATTTTGAGCAGTAAGGATCTAGATCAGTGGTTTTCAAATATTGCTGTAATTAGAATTACCTGGGGAATTTTTAAAAAATTCTGATGTCAGACTGTAATCAGAATCTCTAGGGATGGGACTCAGCTACCTGTCTTTTTTTAAAATTCTCCAAGTGATTCCAATGTGAACTTGAGTTTGGAAGCTAAGGCTCTAACTAGATAAGTTTCAGGAAGTCTTTCTTTAATATATAAAACAGATAAGAAGCTGATTCATGAGTTTTAAGTAAGGAAGTGGAAGATGAAGACCCAGAGTCTTTTCCATCTTAATAGTATCTGGAAACCCTTGAGTGCCCTAGATTACCAGATCCAGATCAGCTGCTTTACTATAGATGCTACAAGCCTAACATGTGAATTTATTTTTACCCACAATTAGCAAATTAGCATCAGAAATTGAGTTACAATTCACACCTTCTATTCCCAAGTTAGTTTTTCCTACAACCTACTCATAAGAACCTATGAGACAAACTCAAATTTAATAGCTTTCCAGACCTAATAAGTATTTGTTAAATGAACTTAAATCATGTTTTGAAGAAATTTTCTATGATTAGAAAATTACCACAGAGGGATAAATGGTATCTTTTCTAGCAGTTAAGAGTTATCTAGATTTTGATATGGGTTGGATTAATTTTTTTCTTTATAGTTTCTGTATTTAGAAGAAGAAAATCCCATATTTGTTTTCATTATTAAATTTAAGATACTGAAAGTTGTATTACAGACTCCCATAATTGTAAATCAGGAAGGGACCTTGGAGATCATTGGGGCCAACCTCTTTTCACTGATAAGGTATGGGATCTGTGACCCTTGCAAACACCGTGTGTGTTGATGTAACAGAGAGACAGATGCTGTTTGAAACAAGCCTAAGTATATGGCTGGAAACAATTGGTTTCTATAGTAATGTGAACAATCCTATTTGAAACGGTGTTTGCTGGCATGAGTATATGTAGTGTCATATTCACAAAAGGATTCAGGTATACTATAGTTGTAAGTTATAACATTTTTATCTTATTTAAAGGGTTCATTTATGTAATAGGTTCTTGGTTTTTAGCATAATATTAAAATTTTAGAATAAAATAGGATTTTGGCAGTTTTTAAAAATCCAAATGAATAAGATGAAAATTAATTTTCAGTGACTCATTTACTATAGGGATTCTTAACCTTTTTTGTTCCAGGGACCCTTTTGCCAGTCAAGTGAAAACCACAGACCCCCTTCTCAGAATGTAATGGGAGATAGTTTTATGACACTCAACATCAGATATCAGAGAAATAAAGATATTAAGAAATAAAGATAATAAGAGAAATAAAGATAAAAGATAAGTTGATTTTTTTTTTTTTTTTTTCCATTCAAGTTCACAGATCCCCTGAAATCTTTTCATAGACTCTTGGGCATCTGTTGACCCCTGGTTAAGAACTCCTGATTTAGAGGGGCAAGAGAGCATTCTGTTTAGGGTGCAGACACTGGATTGAGAAAGTGTGAATTTGAATCCCACTTCTACTGAATATTAGCTGAGAAGTGGTTGGGCAAGTGCCCTAGTTGCCTCACTTCTGAAATGGAGATGATAATACCTGTGTACTTACCTTGTTTGTTGTTAGAAGCATTAAGTGAATTAATATGTGGCCATCTAGTGTTTTAGTTAAACTGTTTTAAACACATCAAATGTGAAGTCCACTAGTTAATTTTTTTAGTCAGTTTTTCGATAAGATTTTCACTAGAGTACCACTATTTTTATTTTAGTTGCTGCTCTTTGACTATGACAAGGTGGAACTGGCCAATATGAATAGACTTTTCTTCCAACCTCATCAAGCAGGATTAAGTAAAGTTCAAGCAGCTGAGCATACTTTGAGGTAAATGGAATAGCTGTTAAGGACCATATGAAGTGAAATCCTTGTATATTTGGGTATGAGTTAACCTGATATGTAAAATGGACCCCAATTTTTCACTATACAAATGCAGGTTTCCATTAACAAAGAATTCTCTTCCTGTTAGAGGGGTGGATTGGTAAGCTTTTATGGACCCTGAAATTTGAATTTCATAATGCTCATGTCATGAAATGTTATTTTGCTTTTGATTTTTTTCTAAACCTTAAAAAAAGTAAAAACCATTCTTAGCTTTCAGGCTGTAACAAAAACAGATGGTGGGCCAGATTTGGGCCATGGGCTTGGAGTTGTCATTTGCCAAGCCCTGCTCTAGAAGTTCCTCTGTGGTACTTGCACTGAATTGAACGAGGAACGAAAAACTTTTTGTTAGGCTGAACTTTAACTACCAGAGATGGTAATGATTTAATTTCCAGCATATAGATTGACCAAGATTGGGGTAGGAACATTTTTATAATTCTTATCAGTCTACTTGCTTTTGAACCTAGTCCTCGAAAATGCAACATGAAATAGAACAGGACTTTGGATTTTCCTTAAATAGCTTGAATTTTTCTTTATTCTATTAAATGCTCTTTAGCTTTTTTCACTTTTTTCCTTCTTGATTTCTCTTATTATTCCTACTAGTAATCTTTATCTTTGTTCCCCTTTTCTCTCATAGACACATTAATCCTGATGTTCTTTTTGAAGTGCACAACTACAATATCACCACAGTGGAAAACTTTCAGCATTTCATGGAGAGAACAAGGTGAAAATGTTTACTTATGATTTTTTGTATAACTTCCAGTTCAGTTAAATATTTATTAGAAAATATACTGAGTTGTAGATATACATCGATATATATTTTAATATATTTTAATCTTGTAATTTTTGTGCCATTTCTGTGTATTAGGAGCTCAATTAAAAGTATATATTGTCTAAAAACAACAAAAAACCAAACCCTGTAAATTGTAATGCTATAACAAAAGATCCAAAATATAAGTTCTGTGTTCCATATGTTATTTCTACATAAAATCAGCTCTACAGAGACTGGCATAACATCACTGAAATAGTAAACTGTATTAAATTAATTTTTATTACATTCACATTTATAGTGACTGTATAAAATGAACAAAAGTCTATGAAAAAGCTGATAGGGAAATGCTAACTCTTGTGAAGAGACTACTCCCTTCAATTTTTGTAGAGGAATTATTACTACAGTAACATGTTTTACTCATAATAGTTATTCAGTACTTGCTATAAACTAATGCTTCTAAGATACATAAACATTTACTCAAAGACTGTGCGGCTGAACAAAGTCTAATTAGAATGCATTATGTCTTGAGATTTTCAAATAAAATTTTTCTGTGACTAGTAATGGTGGGTTAGAAGAAGGAAAACCTGTTGACCTAGTTCTTAGCTGTGTGGACACTTTTGAAGCTCGAATGACAATAAATACAGTGAGTATTCCTATTGTATAAGATATTATATTTATAGATTTATGTATTTTCTTATATAGTCAATATATATTATCCATCCTAAAAATCCTGAATTTAAACCTTTTAATAATGTATATATATTTTTTAAGGAGTATCAGGAATTGAACCCAGGACCCCATACATGGGAAGCAGGAACTTAACCACTGAGCTGTATCTGCTCCCCCTGTATATTAGTTATTTTTGGTGTGCTTTTAGGCTACTTTTGAAATTTATTTCAACAGCTATAGGACTTGTCTTGCCTTGCAGATGTTGCATATTTTGTATTATTAGCCTAATCTCTCATACTGATAGACGAAAGTATAAAATAGCAATAACTTCTGATACACAAATTTTAAAAATAGATTAATATTTTGTACTACTCTTTTTTTGGTCAGCTTTAGTTTTAACTTTTGTTAGGTATTTTAAAGTAAATTTGTAACTGTACAAATTGCCAATAAAAACTTTGGTTTCTAAAAAATAAAATTTTAGTTTCTCAAAAGTAAAACAATTCTTTTGTATTATTTTAACTTATCAAATGAAATTTTGGATTTTTTTGTCGCTGAAATTATTTTAGAAAAGTGAATTTTTACATAAATTTTTACTTAAGAAATCCAGTAATCTATGGTTCAATTTAAACATATTTATTGATTGCTTGCTTGAATACTGTCAGTTTATTCTTCAAATGAACAATGGCAATTGTTAAGAATTCCATTTATATAACTTCCCCCTTTTTTATTAAGAAAATTAATTTTTAAAATCCTTGGTAATTCATTTAGTTGACCTGAATTTTTCATGAGAAGAATTGGTGACGGACTACTTGCTCTCTTACGTTCTTCCTGTTTTCACCTATTTCTACTAAGGCTTGTAATGAACTTGGACAAACATGGATGGCGTCTGGGGTCAGTGAAAATGCAGTTTCAGGACATATACAGCTCATAATTCCTGGAGAATCTGCTTGTTTTGCGGTATACATTATTCATTTTGGGCTATTTTTCACTGTTAGGTACTGAATTTCTTAGGGGTATTAAAAATATAGTACACTTTACAGGAAAAAGAACACTTTGAATATGATAGAATGCTATTCAGAATATCTCATACTTCCTTCCTTTGAAACGTGTTTTCTTTTGTTCCTTTTCATGTAGTGTGCTCCACCACTTGTCGTTGCTGCAAATATTGATGAAAAGACTCTGAAACGGGAAGGTGTTTGTGCAGCCAGCCTTCCTACTACGATGGGAGTGGTGGCTGGAATCTTAGTACAAAATGTGTTAAAGTAAATGGGGGCTAATTTTTCAGAATAGTCTTATCTGCTTTTGATAGAAATATTTCCTGAAGAATTTAAAAATTTTAAATAACCAGCTAAGTATTTAATTGTTTTAAATATTTTGTTTTATACATGTGTGTCTATTATATATAATCATATTGTGTGTGTATATGAATATATAAGAATATTATTTCCTCCCTGCATTTGTAAGAGCTCATGTTATGTGGTATACGTTGGTATTGATATATTTATGAAGCATTTAACCGAAAGATGCGGTCACCCCTCGGGCTGAAGTGTGGTTTGCTGACCTGGCGGGGGGCGGCGGCCGCAGTAGGCCTACTCCAAACTGCTGCCCCTGTAATAGGGTGGTTGGTCGGGCCCACTGCCACCCCTGAAGGAAGCTCGGCATGGGCGCAGAGTGCCCTCGGGTCTCCCCTTCTCGGCAGCCATGCTTCCGTGGCCGCCCCTCCTCCCAGATAGTGCCACACGATGCCTTCTTTCTCCCTGCGCAGGCGCAGGGCGGAAAAATCCAGTCTGCCCTTTTCCCTCCCCCCAACAGCAGCAACAGCCAGGCGTGGGCGGAAAAATCCAGTCTGCCCTTTTCCCTCCCCCCGACAGCAGCAACAGCCAGGCGTGGGCAGAAAAATCCAGTCTGCCCTTTTCCCTCCCCCCGACAGCAGCAACAGCCAGGCTTGGGCGGAAAAATCTAGTCTGCCCTTTTCCCTCTCCCCGACAGCAGCAACAGCAGCAACAGCCAGGCGTGGGCAGGAAACTCCAGTCTGCCCTCCACCCCAGCAACAGCAGCCACCAATCCCTAAACCCTGCCCGTTCCCCCAGCAACAGCAACAGCCAATCCCTAATCACCACCCCTCCCCCATCCAGTACCACCCACTGACCTTTCTCCGGCAACCAATCAGAACAGGGTGTGGCTTCGACCAATCAGCCTTCCCCAGCCCCTATAAAACTGTTGCCTCTCCCTCAATAAAGTGGACTTGCGTGTTTACCTTGTCTCCGCGGTAGTTCTTCTGCCGTGCGCCCTTCTGCCGTGCGCCCTCCAGTCCTGAGAGCCCCCGACAAGGGCCTGGCCTCCCTTGTCCCCAGTTTGTCGCCTGCTTCTCCGGGCGACCCCGTCAGCCGAACCGCGCAACCCCTGTGAGACCGACCCCTCGTCCCAAGCGGGACCGACCCCTCGTCCCAAGCGGGACCGACCCCTCGTCCCAAGCGGGACCGACCCCTCGTCCCAAGCGGGACCGACCCCTCGTCCCAAGCGGGACCGACCCCTCGTCCCAAGCGGGACCGACCCCTCGTCCCAAGCGGGACCGACCCCTCGTCCCAAGCGGGACCGACCCCTCGTCCCAAGCGGGACCCCACCTCTACCGACCGAGCAAACCGTCGCAAAAAGATTTAAATCTCTGCAGGCTTGACCAAAGGGTAGTGACATAGACATGAAAACCCTGGGCTTCTACTATCTTTATTTAATTATTACTAAAAATAATCTGAATGTGATTAAAAACTAACCAGGGTATCATTTCTGCTATCCAAAAACCGTATCTAGCAACCACACCTATCTAAACTGTAACTAAAAAGAAAGAAAAAGGTACCATATTAGCTAAAATTAATGTCCAAGAGTTTATGAACCAACTCACAATCATTTTATTAAAGGCAGAATACCTTTAGGTTTTTTTCAGTCCATAATTTTTATTTCACTTTACAACTTTAATTAGCTTCTTATGTGCTTCTTAAGCCTCCTATATATTAAGATCAAACTGGAACATGAAACAAGGAGGCATCCTGATCTTAGTATCCGCTGCCAGAAAAGAAATGGTAGAAAGCATATATAAGAATTTTCAAGGTAACAGTCTAGGGCTCTTGCACATAAGAGAAAATAGCCTGTACAAGCTTCGGTAAGCCCTAACTGAAACATTTTGTAGCATGGTACAAAAGAGAGAGAGAGAGAGAGAGAGAGAAAATGCATGGTTACAAAGTATTCTTTTAAGGATGTATCATATTTAACCAGCCCTCTGTTGGACATTTGGGCTACTTAAAGATTTTTACTATTATCAACAATGCTGCATATATCTTGCGTATATCTTTATGTACTAGACTTTAGTACTGTGAACTTTTAGATGAGGAATTTGAGTAAATGCAGTTTGTTTGGTTTTTTTAGGAGGTACCAGGGATTGAACCCAGGACCTCGTGCATGGGAAACAAGCACTCAGCCCCCTTGAGCTACTTTGCCCCAGTACAGTATTTATCTTCACAGATATTATAGAAGTTTCCCTTCCAAAGGATGTACATTTCACTACAGTATAAGAGTACGTTTCCCCAACACTTTGATAATAGTGGCAATCTAATAGATGAAAAATGGATCTCATTGTAATTTTCATTTTAATTGTGGCAAGGGCTGAGCACGTAACTTTTTCTGTAAATTTTCTGCCCATCTTCTTTGCTCAGTTTTTTGTCTTTCCTTAGTGACATACTGTAAGACCTTGTATATTAAGAATATGCACTTGAAAATGTTTGTCCTTTTATCCTTTCTTTTGTACGTGATTTTTTTTCTCTATACAGAAGCTTTTCAGAGGAGTCAGATTTGACTTCTGGGATACTGTAAACATTCTATATCTTGATCTGGTAATGCTTACTTGGATGAAGATTTGTGTAACAATTCTTTGAGCTGTACATTTAAGATTATATATTTTAGTGTGTGTACATTATATATGAAAATGTTTAAAAATTAAGGATTTGGTATCATATTTCAGGAATTTTTAAGACACACTTTTCCCACGTTTTAACCTCTGAAATCAGGATGCTTCTTAAATGTTGTTGACATGTCATTGGTTTTTTTAAATTTTTTAGTGATTCATAAAATAAGAGTGTGTTCCACAGTTAGTGAAATAACCTTTTATTTCATTCATTCAGTAACTCTTTAAGCATCTCCTATGAGCCAGGCCCTGTGTGCAAGATAGAGTTTTTTGGGTATCATGCTACAAAATCATTACCTATTCCAAATCATTTTTTTAAATATTCAGATACTTTCTTCTAGAACTTTTATGGTTTTATTTATTTAAATCTACTTTGCTTCATTTTTCCAGATTTCTGTTAGGTTTTGGTACTGTTAGTTTCTACCTTGGATACAATGCCATGCAGGATTTCTTTCCTACCATGTCCATGAAACCAAATCCTCAGTGTGAAGACAAAAATTGCAGGAAGCAACAGAACGAATATAAGGTATATGTCAGTCTATGAGAATATATGAAGGATCATAGTGCTCAGGACAATAACTCAAGAAATAGAAACAAGTATTTAGATTTGGAATACAAGATAAACAGATTCCTCCTCAATTTTTAAATTTTTATTTGTTTACTGTACTTCTAAAATGGAAGTAAATTTATGTACAAAATCTTTACTTGCTTTTGCTAGTATAAAAAGCCTATCTGAATTCTTGATTAATGCCTCAGAGAACTGAGAATGGATAAAAACATCTAGCTATTGTTTGATTTCTACAGAAAAAGGTAGCAGCACTACCCAAACAGGTTGTTCAAGAAGAGAAAGAGATAATACATGAAGATAATGAGTGGGGTAGGTATTCCTTTATGAATTAAAATTGCAGCATAAAACAAAATCTTCCATGGGAGTGAATATAATTATTAAAATATCTTACAAATTTTTAATGGTTATTGCTTGTTAAATTAAGATCCTTAAAATTATTATATGATCAAATTTAACTCTAGGTATTGAGCTGGTATCTGAGGATTCAGAAGAGGAACTGAAAAACTCTTTGGGTCCAATTCCTGACTTACCTGAAGGGATTACAGTGGCATATACAATTCCAAAAACTGTAATTTTAAAATCTGATTTATCCATAATAAATATCATATAAGAAAAACTTTGTATTTATCATCACCATGCGGTATTTGTTTCTGATATTTTACACTATATAGCATTAAGATGTGAGAAGTATTCAGTGCTAATATGGTGATATACAAAGCATATTTTAAACTGACAACATAGACATAAAATAGTTTCATTTACTCATTAACAGATCGAGTATTCTAGATTTTGATGAAAATATCAAAATCAATTTGTACATTGATAGTTTTAGCCATACCACCATTTAAAAATACTACTTCAGTACAGATCTCAAAACTATTCAAATTGCTGCCTTAGTTTGAGTGGCAGGTAGGGATAATAAAGGACTTTTTCTTTCCTAAAAATTAGAAGACATATTTATTAAAGAAAATTTGCTTTATAAACTTGTTGAAAATGGTTAGGTTTACTGAGTACATACTCCTAAATCAAGAATTTTACATGCTTCTTTCCTTCATTAGTGGACAGCAAGAAGATTCTGTACCTGGGATAACAGTGGAAGATTCTAGTGAAAGCTTGGAAGACCTCATGGCCAAGATGAAGAATATATAAATAACGGACTGGCAAATATTTGATTTCCTATGTTGAAGCTTATTCCCTTGCAGTTAAAAACATTTGTTTTAAGATCAGTAAAACTTAAGGCAACATCAACTGATGTATAAATTTTCACTGAATTGTTATACTTTTTGAAAATATTTTGTTGCTTCATGCTCCCTTCCCCAACCAAATCACTTTCCCGAAACTCATGTGCCACTCTAATAAGTAAACATCAAAGGATTATTATAGGTGTTTATGAATTTTACCGAAAACTTCATCAGTTAAATGTTTTGACTGATTTGGGGGGTGGGGTGGTTTGTGAGAGGGTGAGGCAGGATTGATCTGATGCTGTAGTCTTCCTTTTCCAAAAACCCCTTGTCTTGTGTTGCCTGAGGATCATGGATAATAAAGTAGTATGTGATCCTCAAATGCAGCTCTATTCAATAGAGCTAGCAAGTGCAATTGTCTTTCGAATTGCTCTGTACAAGAAAATTGCCCACTGCTACTAACTTGACCTACAATGAGTTAAAATTAACCTATAATATAAAGACATCTTATCTTCTTAAAGGTTTCCTGATGAAATACAAGTTAAAATGTAGTCATTGTAATAGTTTGTAAAGCTATCATTATGGATAGACAGATAAAGGTTCTGTTATGAAATACAAATTATATTTTATACTGTCCCAAGGAAAAGAAATTATTGCATCTGTGGTATATCTGGAATCACTCTATTAATTGTGGAGCAAGAGACAGAAAATTTAGGCTCTTAAGATATACGTATCACATAGGCTACCTTCTGAATATTTTACTTCATTTAATTTAGATTTCCTAGATGTTGTCAAGAGTTAAGCCTCCACAATGACTGACGTGTATTTTTTCCCAGGAGAGGTATCTATCTTCCCTTGATCCTGACCAGAAAACTGGTTTTCTCTGGAGGGATAACGTAACAAAAGCATAAAGAACCTTGGTTGAAAAAAATCCCTAATGTTTTGGGATCCTTGGTTGAAAAAAACTCCTAATGTTTTGGAAACCAATAAATAACCATTACCAGCAGGCTGTTTCTATTCTGAATCTTTTGTTTTGGTGAGTTTTAGTTTTGAAGATTTGAATGTCTAAATTATATATCTAGGGGGAGAAATGTTAAAAAAAATAGGACACCCCATGTGTAAAATAAAGTTCTAAAAACTAATCAGAATGCCCCAAATATCAAATGTTTTTAATATACACTTGAGGTTATCAGATCATATTGTTGTGATTCTTGTGTTTACCATTAAGAAAATAAGGGCATAGTTTGTCTTACCCTTGAAATTTATCTTTTACCATTTCTTTAAAATTCAGCTGTCATCACCTGTGAAATACTTTTTCTAGTTTTAGAGATTTTTTTTTTAATTACAGAAGTTGTAAGCTTACAGAAAATTCATGGAAGTAATTTCCTTATACCTGCCCCCATTTTGCATTAGTGTGGCACTATTTTATTACAGATGAGACACTATTGTAATTGTGACATTAACTAGAGCCCACAGCCTACACTAGGTTCTCTGAGCAGTACAAGCCTATGTTTTTTTTTAACATTAATATGTAATTTTTATACTGGTAACAGACACCACCCAAAATTTCCCCTTTTAACCACATTCAGAATATATAATTCAATGGTGTTCATTATATTTATGCTTTGCTACTGTCACCACCATCAATTACTAAAACTTTTCTATCACCCCAAACAGAAACTATGTCAATTAAGCTTTAATTCCCCACCCCCTAACCCTACACATCAGCCCCTGGTATTCAGGTTTCTGATACCATGTATTTGCTTATTGTAATTATTTCACACCTGTAAGATCATAAAATATTTGTCCTATGTCTGGTTTATTTCACTCAACATGATGTCTTCAAGGTTAATCCATTTCACATATATCAAAATTCTGTTCCTTTTCACAGCTTAATTATACTGCATTGTGTGTATATACTACCTTGTCTCTATCCATTCGTCTGCTGATGGACACTTAGGTTGGTTCCATCTTTTGTCAATTGTGAAAAATGCTGCTATAAACATTGGTGTGCAAACATCTTTTCGAATCCCTGCTTTCTTTTGGGTACATACCTAGAAGTGGGATTGCCAGGTCATACAGCAAATCTATACTTGACTTTCTGAATATAGATTGCCAGAGGACAGGGAAGAATAGGGAATAAGGAGTTAAGGCTTAAAATATACAGAGTTTTATCTGGGATGCAAGAAATGTTTTTGGTAATGGTAGCACAATATTGTGAATATAATTAACAGCAGTTGATTATATATTTGAATGTGGTTAAATGGGGAAATTTCAGGTTGTATATATGGTACTGAAATAAAAATTTTAAAAAGAAAAATCAAAACCCTGTAGAGTCACCCAAGCGCCTCAACTTGAAGATGCTACTCAGCAAGTATTGGACACATAAAAGTATTCTGTAATGTTCAATATACTTTTAAGTAATAATGCAAACTTTAGCCCTCTTTTATAAACTGGAAGGGAAAAGTGGACTTAACATTGCACTTTTGTTTTAAAACAGTAAAGTGTGGCTGCTATATCTTTCACCTTTATAATTAACACAGAAAGTCACATGTATTAAAATTATTGATTATAAAAATTATTGTATATAAATACAGCAATTGGTACAAAACAATATCTAAAATGTAACATTTATAAAATCTGTAAAAAATACTTAATTTTCAGTATAAAATTGGCCAAGTAATTTGCATTTGAAGTAAATGAAGACACAGACTTGAGACTATTTAAGAAAGAAGATAACGAATATCACATCCAATTTTGGGGAAAGGTCAATAAATGCCAAAGAACTTGACCTTTACTGCACCAATGTGACTGTAGACCTTATGCAGATATGTACTACACGGTAATAACACAGAATATGTAAAGCAAAGGAAAAGCAGAGGGTCTGGCCCAGTCTGCTCAAGGAAAAGGTGTAGAATACAAAACATAGAATTTTTTATTTTTAATGCACCAATCAGTGATTCCTGTGACTAGTTTTTAAGACAATCCAAATCTTAAATAAATATTGTCCATTCAATCCTCAAAATTTTTCTTTAAGGTAGAGAGGTGAAAGACTACTGCTAAAAAGCATGCCCAAGAAAACAAGGTGTAAAGCTTTTGAGAGATGGAAAAAATCATGGAATTCTTGAACTTGACTCTAACTGTTCTGACAGCTCATGGAGAAGACTAATCCTTTCTTCATGTCATTAGAATTGTGTCTATATGCTTGCATTCCATACACTAGGAAAATTTTAAATAGAACAGGCACAATCATGATTCAAACATCAGTGTAGTCCAATACAATTTCATACAAATGTCAAATCACATAAAGTTAGTAAAAGTTAAATTTTCTTAAAAACCTAACATTTTTCTTACAGTTTTTAAATTCTAGTGTTCTAAATGTTTCTTAATTTTTACCCTAAGGTGCATTTGCACTGAATTGGGATTGCTGCTGTTACCTTTGTCCTTGAAGGAAAACATTAGGAGAATGAGTTGTTTTTAAGCTAAATGCGTCTCCACTTGATGAGTGTCATAAAGGAGCTTTTTCACCCAAAAGTGATGCTTCTGCTTCTTTTATTTCCATTGCCCTTTTATATAGTGCAGCAGCCTTTTCAAAATCTCCTCCTTCATAGCTTTGATTTTTTAAAAAATTCTTAAAATGAAAATTAACATAACCTCTTAACAATTCTAAAGGACCTTGTAGGATACAGAAAAACAAGTTACCATTTTTTTCAGCAGACAAAATATCCAAACTCTTCTCCTTTCCATCTATACTGCTGTGGAACACTGCAGTATTTTATATAGATAGTATTAAGACAGTGTAGTAATGGATGTAGGGAATTTGCAAGGGGAGGTAAGGTATTCCCTCTGTCCTCATGTAAACACAAATGAGGAAGCAAAAATCAAACACGATTCATGGTAAATAAGCTCTGAGGACGTCAAATTGACCATTTTGCTCCCACAACCAATTAGTTACAAATGTAAACCATCCTTCACCATTTGCCATTATATACTCCTCTACAGAGCATCGTGCAGCCTTTATTTCACCTCTGGATATGCAGCAATAAATATTCTGTGTTGTCCTAAGAGGAGTCAAAGCTGCTCTAAAAGAGAGTTGGATTGTAGAAGGAAAGTGAAAAAATTCTTACCTAAGCACAGCTAAATTTTTTAATGTTTCTCCAACTCGAGGATGCATCCGACCCAGGCTGTCTTCATAAATCTTGAATGCCCTTTCATACAATGGCAAAGCTTCAATGTGTTTTTTCTTATTAAAAAAAAAAGCAGTAATGCTTACTTGAACACAGTGGATTTCTGAAATTACTTGAGATTAAGCTGGCCTATTGTGGTAAGCACTTAAATTAATATCCATAGATTAATTTATAAACAATCATAATATGAGATGCAGTATAGTAGCCAAAAATCTGAGCCTTAGACCTGACTTGGTAACCATTTGACTTTAATTGGTAAACATAAGCACAAACCTCTCTTGACTGCCCAGTGAGTACACATCTGTTCTTTACTTATCAGAGGAAAATGCCACAAGCCTAAAGACATTCTTATATAGGACTTAGGAGTCTCCAGTATTTAAATATTAAGCTCCTATCCTAAACTAAACACTCAGTTGGTGTTTTACATGAAGAGGAAGGAACCATCTTCAGTAGTCTCAAGTATTAAAGGAAGCATTAGAGGATAAATAATCTAAATTTTCTTTAATCATTGGTAATGTGCCATACCTAACTCATGTTTCTCTCTAGTTTATAACAAAACATCATTCATTTGTAAAGAATTAAAATGGGGGAACTTACCATTTGGCTATAAAGAACAGCTAAATTCACCAAGGCAGTTGCCACACTAGGATGCTTTGGGCCAAAGGATTTCTGTCGAATTTCAACAGCCAACTCATACAAAGGTATAGCCTTGTCAAGTTTCCCCTAAAAAATGACAGTGAAATCTGAGGGAAAAAATGTTAAGGCAATAAAAACTATCTGATCAGAAAGCTGTTCCCATTAAGATAAAATATGGTATTAAATTATTTGAGGGAAACTGATGTGGCTCAAGTGATTGGGCTCCTGTCTACCATATAGGAGGCCCAGGGTTCGATTCCCAGGGCCTCCTGGTCAAAGGCAAGCTGGCCTGTGCAGTGAGCTGGCTTGAGTGGAGAGCTGGACCTTGCATAGAGCCGGCCCATGTGGCATGCTGACCCTCACAGGAGGGCTGGCCTGCACAGGAGTGTTAGCCCACGCGGAAAGCTGGTGCAGCAAGATGATGCAACAAAATGACACAGGAGAGAAAATAAGAGACACAGCAGACCAGGGAACTGAGGTGGCGCCAGAGATTGAACAACTCTCTCCCACTCTGGAAGGTTCCAGGTTCGGTTCCTGGTGCCCTCTCTAACAAGCAGACACAAAAGAACACACAGTGAATTGACACAGCAGATGGTGTGTGTGTGTGTGTGTGTGTGTGTGTGTGTAGAAATAAATAAATCTTTTAAATTATTTGAGGGAAAAAAAATCTCAGTAAAAGCATTCTTCTCAGTTCAACTGCTAAAGTTACAGAATAGAATAAAATATATGAAGAGATTATATGGTAAAAAATATAAAGGTAAAGTTATATGAATAAGAAAACACTCTGATGATTCAGAAAGCCCTTTAGGATCACCAATTTACTTCTCACTGTTCCTGGTGGTGGAGAAATGTCAGTCATTTGCTACTGTACATAGTTCAGAGATAGCATCATAAAAACTCATTTCCACTTATCTCTTTCCCTTTAAACCCCTTCCAGACTCTTTTAAGTATTTCCTGTTATTGAAAGTTGGGCAGAATTGGTAACAATGATAGCAGTGTCCACTTCAGTGCCAACAGATTATTCAAAGACTGGGCACAGTCAGGGTGGTCTGGTCCTAGCACTCTCTCCCTCATTTCTAAGGAACGCTTTAGAAACTGTTCAGCTGTTCTATGAACAAAACCCAAAATGGTTTAATTAATTTATACTCTAGAGGTCAGAATCACTCGTCGTTATGTAGAGAAATGATACAACATTTTTTATTCTTAAATCCAAGATAGTTAAAGGATTAAGCTCAAGATTCTCTCTCTCCCTCTTTCCCACCCCATCCCTTCCTGCCCTTTTCCGAAAACTAAAAATGCTTTCCCTCAAAATTTGAGGGCCTAAAATATAGATTCTAAAATATGTATTATCCACTTCTCCTAAAGACAAACCCCATAAATATTTTCCTAAACAAACTTCTTAAAACTTTAATATTAGACCTAACTCAAACAAAAGACTTTTACTTACTCCCTCTCCCTTTGATGTTAATACTAAATAGTTTTTTAAAAAAAGAACCTCTGTGAAGTTGGGATAAATATTTACATTTTTTTCTAACATCCAAAATGTCAAATCTGTTCTTTTTTTCTGACATTCAAAGAAGTCCAAAAATACTTTTTCAGAAAGTGTACACATAAATGCCATTTTTGGTATTTTATATCCAAAGAACCTGAAGGAATAAAACCAGCAATCATCCTTACTCTTGTCTTTACTCTCCAGTAATCTCAAGTTTCACTTTTCATAAACACATAAAACAAACTACAGAAGCTACAGAATAACTTTCTAAGTACTAAGGAAACACTGTGAAAGCAGAGAAAATACATGAAATTTGGCATGGTTTTTATCAGTTTTTTCTAGCGTTTAGCAATTTTTTTCTATGATAAATTTGAGAGAAATGGAAAATAGCCTTGCTTCTAAGAGACAAACGGATACATGTTTTCATTACCGGACACCGTGGTACTCACTCCAGGTTATTTTGGAGATAGTAGAGAACGCCCAGCTCATTGAGCGTCCGGGCATTATCAGCCGTGGCTTTACCTAAAGTGAGCTCTTCTAACTGTGGAACCCTTCTACGTAAAAGGGCAAATTCATACTGGAGCAAACACAGAAAGAAAAGCAATCACCAAGTAAGCATAATCTGTGATTCTGGAACAATATATTGAGTGTAAAAAAAGGAAAAATAAAAAGATTTTTCTTTTTTCTTTTTAAAAGTAAATCACATTATTTTAAGTGTCACACTGAATCTAATGGTTACTAAGACTACACATTTCCACATGGCATCATATTCTAAAAATAAAAGCTTTTTGTGTTAAAGGATTATGAGATATTTTAGCAAAGTGTACATATACCTCAAAGCGTTTCAAAAGATTAGGAAACAGAATTAACTTGCAGATATTTACCAGCCCCAATGCTTAAACATTTAAACAAGTATTTAAAATTGCACCTAGCACTTTAAGTTATAACAAAGAAACATGCGATGTTTGGATTTTACCAGCAAGTTAAAGAATAATGTTTCTTGCTTTCAAGAGAAAGAATTTCTCTACATTTGCATCTAAGATAAAATGTTAACTAAATTTCTTTTATTCCTTTTTCCAACTCTATAAAAAAAGAATCAAACCAGCTTTAAAATCCATCTCCCAGTTTAACGTTGAAATGAACTTCAAAATTTTACTAATTTGTTCTCAATAATACTATCCTTTAAATACATATAAGCAAATAAGAAAATTTTTATCCTTTTTCAGAAGTCATTTTAAAATAAAGCTCCTAAATGTGAGAGTTATGCACCTATATTATGTTATGCCAAAATGCTCTTTACCTCTTTAGTTCAAACTCAATACAAAAAATCTTTCATTACCAAGTTGCCTTTTCTTCTCATGGCTCTCTGATGAATTTTAAAGGATTTTTTCCTAAAATGTTCACCTTGTTCGTATCTTTAAAAAAAAAAAAGGTAAAATAAGTCAAAAGAAACATGTTCTAAATATCATACTTCAGTGAAATGAAAATATTCCTCTCCTAGTGTAAAAATTGCTTTTGACTATTAAATATATTACTATTTCTAGAAGTGATATTCATATGGAAATATAAAACTCCAACAAAAACCTTCAGGAAACGAAATCTTATGGAATAGGAATGAACGTAGTTCTCCAAGCAGCTGGCATTTGTTTTTAACTGGGTTTAACTCAGTAGGGCAAGCTAACTAAATGAAAATCCAAAATTTGAGTTTTATGTCACCTTCCATACAAGGTAATTTTTGGTCAAATATAAATCCAAAATTCTTACAAAATCTGTGTTAAACAGTACTTCTATAAATTAGAAGAAAAAATTCTAGTATATCACTTATGATGGAACAAAAGAAATGATTTCTGATAGAGGAAGAGATTCCAATCAGCGGCTGGCTGAATTTGGCACACAGGCTATAGTTTGCTGACCTCCATATTATGCTAATTAATATTCTCAATATTACAAAGCTAATCAGCGAATGAGACAGGACTCGAACTCAGGCCTCTATGATTCCAAAGTCTATACTACACCCTCCACGCATCTTCAAATACAGATGAATCTTGTAGTTTTAATTTTGTTAACCCCATGAATAAAGATGAATATTATTTGAACATGGTGCATTCGAAAGAATAGAGAACAAGGAAAAGTACACAGCCACCAAACAAAGCCTATCACAAAAGTACATTAAAAACTGAAACTCTCCCTCATAAAACCAGAGTGTGACTGATCTAAATCTAACTTATTCTGCTTCTGGTACAAAGTTGCAAGTGCTTCAAGTTCCCGAGCAATATGTGGACGGTCCACCCCATAAGCATTTTCTGAGATTTCCAATGCCTGTTTATGTAACTGTTCTGCATTGCCAAACTTCTTCCACTGCACATGCACACTTGCTAGCTGGTGGAGGGACTGAGCAACTCTTGGGTGATCTGATCTAAAGCTGTTTCTCGAATTTCTAAAGACCTCTGCAACCGCACCACAGCCTGGGAAAATAAAAAGGTTAAAGGGCAATTAAAAAATGAAATACTATAAGATCTGTCATCTGATGAACCCTTAAGAATCTTAGCACAATAAATGAAAAGCTGTACTAACCCCTTACAAGGAAAGAAGAGTAAACGTGTCAGACCTCATGAAATCCCACACCATCACTGGCTCCCCGATGAAGTTACCTGACTAAGAAGGCCTAGATCTTTGAGAAATCGCCCCAGAGTTTTGGAAAGATCAGCTAAGCAAATCATGGTCTCCTCGCCTTCACAGTCTTTCTCATACTGCTTCAATGAATCAAAATATTCCGCTGCCATCGCACTTTTGTCTATGTCAACAAACTGCCAATAACTCAGCAACTCAGCAAAGTGTCTTCTGTTTTAACAAATAACAGTAATTTCATAAAAAAACAAAATTTAAAATAGTGAAAATGCCACAATTCATATTGTGCTAGTTACACTGATTAGTAGGTAAGTATAGTATAATAAGGTAAGGCTATAAACTTGGAATGATCTCGACTTGAATCTGTGTGACCTTGAGCAGGTTGTCCCACCTTTTTCACTTCATTGTCCTTATCTGCAGAAATGGAGATACCAACACTATGTGCTTCAGGTGTTAGACAATGGCACATAGTAAATCCTCCATAGCTTGGCTGTTATCACTAACAACATTATGATTACTCAATAATAGAAATTTATCTGCATCCTTTTTAGACATCTCATGATATATATAGTTGACTGCTGAACTTACCCCAAAATCATCTCAAATGATGGAAATTAGAACAGAAGAAACTATTGAAATACAGCAAATTATCACAGTGTCTATGTTGTATTTTCATCCAGAAACAGATTGATGAAAGTAAGCTTATTCATTTGTAAATGATATTGAGTAGGATGGCAGAGCTGGTAGACCTAAGAATGAATTTGATTTCCGAGCAAACACAGAAAAGTGGGATGGAAATGAGAAATAATGTAAGGAGTTCAGTGAAGTAATTTGACTGTTCACTGAAGAGCAAAACAAACTATGTTATGAGAAGTGACTAAATTTCTAAGTGAGGCAGGAAAATCCTCATGAGGCTCAGGAGATCAGAAGTACGGCTCATAAAAAGATGTGCAGGACCATTATGGAGAAGATGACAAAACACTATTGAAAGACACTAAAAATTGACTGAATAAAGGGAGGGTTATTTAGGTTTCCATGGAGGAGAAAACTCACATAATTTTCCCCAATTTAATCTTTAAACTCAATGCAATTCCAATTAAAATTCATGACACTTGCTGAGCCATTTCTAAATTCATATATGGCAAATTAGCCAAGACAATTGTGAAAAATAATAATGAAAGGGGACCTGCCCAAGCAAATAGCAGGACTTACTTTAGAGTTCTAATAACCATGACAGTGTGGTATTGGCAAGGGGCAGAGAAAACTGGAGCAGGAGAGTCTAGAAACAGGCCCATGGTAACATGTGAGTGTGCTGCTTGACGGGGGCTTTACATTTATCATGCAGATACACTTACATAAATGATATCTAAGTAACTTTATGAGAGCTAAGTTTTTTGTAAACAAGACATAATAGGCATTAACTGTTAAGGAAAAGAGTTAATAATTTTGACCTCATCAAAATAAAACTTTGTATTATGAATGATACAATAAAGTTAAAAGACAAGAAACAAACAGTACACTTTTATTTGCCAACTCTATAACAAAGGATTTGTATGCAGTACGTTTAAGAATTCCTATGCATTTCATATTCTTAAAAATGAAAATAGTTTGTAACAAAACACCTATGAGAATTTGTCACAAGAAAAAAATTGGTATTTATGACCTAATCTTTCAGTTCTTTTGCCTTGATTTTATTATTTCTTGGTCATTTCAATCACCTTACACAAATAAAGAATTCTAAAATGTAATTTAAAATCTTGGTTATACAATCCAAGTGAATTCCACCATGGCTTGGGAATTACCTGGTTCTTGAAATGAGCCTGAAAGGTTCTGCTGGTGTTTGTTTTGTTTTATACTTTTTTTTAAAAAAGATATCTAGATTACATTAATGGTACATAAAAAATGTAGGGGATGCCCATCAGTCCCACCCCAGCCCTCCCCCACTCCCTACACCAACATCCTTCATCACCGTGGCACACCTGCCACAACGGATACACACGTCGGAGTGCGCCACCAAATGTGGACGGTAGCCCACATTATCGTTCACACTCTCTTCCACACAAATTTGTAAGTTATGACAAGATATACCATGGACTGCATCCATCACTGAAACGTCATTCAGGACAATTCCAATGCCTGGAAACTTCTACCTGAAAGACCAACCCCAGCCTTAGCCCCAGCGCCACACAGCGCAGGCACCTCTGTGCATCACCCCATCTTTAATGCTCTGCAGTTACACGTTCCTGAGCTGGCTTCTTCAGATATGCTGAAATATATAATGACTTTATAGGAAGGTTTTTTTGTTTGTTTGTTTTTTACAAAAAGACAATTCTAAACTGTGATCAAAAAACTTTATTACTTGCAGTGCAATTAGGAATGGCATTAATCTCACTAGAAGCAAGAATGCCTACCTTACCTTTTCTCTTCTTCAATATAAAACAAATCTAGTCAGATTTATTAAATTCTCACCCAGAAACTTTTGTTAATTGCCCCGGCCCATGGGATGGCAACGGAGACCCGAAACCTGCCGAGAAAGAATGGTGGGACAAGAGACACAAAGAATGACAGCAAGACAGGGTTCTGATCAAACTGCAACTTTATTAAAGGGGGCAAAGTATATATGCCCTTGGGTGGGGAGGAGCAGGGAGTGAGGTAGTAGAGGCTAAGGATTGGTTGTTGCTGTCGCCAGGGTGGGAGGCAGACCTTAGTTTCGTGCCTTGCACTATCTTATCAGTCTGGGCAGTGGCGGGAAATGGAGAACAAAGGAGCAGGGAGGGAGAAGAACAAGGAAGTGGGCTCTGCTCTGGTGGCCATGTTGCCGGCATTGCTGAACTCAGTGTATACTGGTATTGACCGCTCCCAACATCTCCTCCCTTTTTCTTTTATTAGCACAGTATTTTTCGTATGGCTAGCTGAGGGAAGTAGAGGCCTCATTTCCCTGATGTAGACGGCTCTGATTTTTTCGGGAAGGGGTATTATAGATTGTGCAGTGGAGGCCGAAGAAATGAGGGGGGGCTGTGCCTGATTTAGGTCAGAACCGTACCCGGTGAGCCGTTTCAGCTCACTCACACGCGTGACCAGTCTTACCCGTCATGGGGAGGCATGGCAGCAAAAGGCTATGTCCCTGTCTTAGGTTGACTGTTAGGTCAGTTCAGTTGCCCATCATTGGCTAGCCAGCCCAGCTCCCTGAGCAGTCAGAATGCTATCGATGCATCCCACCTGTCTATGCAGGCCGAATGTGGTCGAAGCACCCTGCCTAGTGGCCTTAGCAAACAGAGCGTACCCCTGTAACAATGAGGCATACTTCTCAGAGATCAGTTAGGTTGTGCTTACCTCTAACTGACTCCTGCAGTGCTGTGCCTGGCACTCAGCAGCTTATTGGTGGGGAGAGTTCATCCAGGAGGGGAGGCAGTCTGGATGGTCCATAGACACAGCCTGGTCAGCGAGGTGGAGCCGGTGGTAATGCACCTGGATAGGCCTGCCAAGAGCGGAGTCAATTTGGTCCTTAACTAACTGAATGATTCTTTTTATGGCCCAAGGCCCGAAAGATATTACAGGGAGTATGGTTAGTAATGGGCCTAGTATAGGGAGGATGTAGGGAAGGATTCCATTGAATCCCCAGGAGAAGTTTCCCTGGGCTTCCTTTTCTCTTTTACGCTTTGCTAGTCTATTTCTGAGCTGAGCCATGTTATCTCTAATTAGGGCCGGAATGATTAGCATAAAAAAAAGCATTCCTCTCCTAATGCTGCATAAATCCCTCCCTCTTTAAGAGGAGCCTTCTGCAATTTTGAAGGACAACCTCAGGTAATGAATTTAGGGACTTTTCTAGATGGGAAATGGAGGTTTCGATGCGGGCTATATCTTCATCGATGGCTCGCCTGATAGAGGAGAAAGAAGTTTGTTGTGTAGTTAGGGCTGCTACTCCAGTACCAGCTCCAGCGAGACCTAAAAGTGAAGCGATTGTGATGGCAGTGATGATTTCTCTTTTTTGTACATAGGCTGGTAGGAGGTGGCGCTGCCAGGAGTTAAAGAAGTGATTATCATTATAAAAATAAATGCGGGGGAGTATAATAGCAAGCATGCAGGTTTCACGGGTGGTGTTGAGGGCTTGGATGCTAAGACAGGGGGTAAGGCCGGTGGAGGAACAGCCATTTTGTATTATGGGGTATTAAGAATGTTGTACTTGAAGCCTTTTAACTTTATTTCAAACAATGCCAGACTTGTTGGCATAAAAGCAGAACTGTTCCTGCAGAGCTAGACATATTCCTCCACGTTCTGCTGTAAGCAGCTTTAACCCTCTTCTGTAACACTACCTCAGCTAGAGAGTCTATTTGATCTTGAATATCTTGTATAGTGCTCAACAAAGCCTGGACATCATTAATTAATTGCTTAGATAATTTTGTATATTGGGTAAGAGAGAGTCCTAACCCCGCAGTACCAGTGGCTAGGGCTCCAGAAATGCCTAAGGTAACAAAAAGTGGGATAAGTTGCACAGCTCTTCTAGAGTGGCCGGCAATGTAGTCCATGCTGGGGATAGGTACAGGTTCAGTTCCATTAATAACACTAACATCAGGGAGGAGGCTGACTGGGAGGTCAGTATCCCTTCCCGCAATTCTCGTATTTTAACGTTTTGCTCAACAATACCAGATTTATTTATATAGTAGCAACATTCTTCCTGGAGAAAAGGCAGGTTCCCCCTTTTTCAGCTGTAAGTCAAGGGCCTTGTGATTGTGTAAAGAAACTTGGGTGAGGGATGTTAGTTGCTGCTGCATAGAGTTAAGAGACTGCACACTGGATTCTAGGCTAATTTGTTGTTGTTGTTCAAAGTATTGCAAGCTGATGAGGCCATGACCAAGAGCACCACGTGCTGTGGCAGCTGCAGCGACTGAACCTGTGAGGCTAATTTTTTACCAATATAGGGAGGAAGGCAGCTCTCTTTGACACAGATGGGGATAGTAAAATTTTTTAGTTTGCCTTCTCCATAGTATGTTAGTTGTGGGGTAATGGCTACTAGGATGCAAGGCCTCATTTTTATAGAATAGTACATTTTTGGGTTATAGTAATTTTCCAACCACAAACACATAAGGATTTCTTACACATGCCTGAAGATGAATTTGATTTAAATGTAGATATTGACTATCCTATTATTCCCAATCCATTCTATAGTAGGAGCTATTCCTAGAAAAACTTTCCACAGATACTTCTGCTTGTGTATAGATGTGATATTACACCATGGAGAAGGGATTCATTTCCGCTTCTGTTTCCAAACACTATTATTTTTAGTAAAAATTATTTTTTGTTGTCCTTTACTATTTAGACCGTGCCAAATAAATCTGTCATTATATTCAATGGGACTCCCCATAGGGGCACTTTCCCACACTATTCCATAGGAGTCATTAAAAATGACAGATTTTCTTCCTATATGGCATTCTTGCCATCCTTCTTTATTCCTACTGTCTTTTTGCGGACAATCATAAGTAGGATTTTTAGTCATGATTAAATCATAAGAGGGAAATAAAGTCACAATAAACTGAGTATTATTATTTTTGAAAATAGCTATGGCCCGATTTTTAACATACATACAGGATGATTACCAATGCATAAGCGTTGATAATCAAATGGTAATATGAGATTATTGATTCTTTTTCTTAATAGGGTTTAATTGGCAATCGATTATCAATTGGTATAGGGAATATATGGGTTTTATTCAGATATATATGAAAGAATGGACTTTTCCAGGTTAACACTCTAAGTAATGGGGGGTTAGGTACATAGGCCTAATAAGTGTAATTACTGGCAGCTTCTTTATTACTTACGATCACCATCATCAGAAGTTTTAGAAGACTCCATGTCTTCATTCTGGAGCTTAATCCTTTTTGCAGATAACTAAATTTGTTCTCCATTTTCTGAAATGATAAGAGCATAGCCTCACCCCCTTACTTTAGTCCTGCCTTTTTTTCCATTCATTGCTTAAAATATCTTTCTAGAATATTGGTTGATCTTCATTTCCTGTGCCTACTGTAGATGTTTGACATTTTCTAAGTGACATTCCACAGGTGTTAATGAATTATAAACATTAAGAGAATGTAAAGTAAATAAAGCTTTTGCTAATTAATCTTTTGGTGTCATAATACCATCATCTCCCCCTTTTTGTTTTAAAAGCATAGTTTTTAGGGTATGATGGCTGCATTCAATTATGGCTTGACCTGTAGGATTATAAGGAATGCTGGTATCATGTTCAATACCATATTTTAAACAGAAAGATTCAAAGGATTTACTAATGTAAGAAGGTCCATTATCAGTTTTAATTTTCAGAGGACATCCCATTACAGCAAAAGCAGACCAGAGGTGTGAGTGAACATGATGAAACTGTTCCCCACTTTGAGCAGTAGCCCACATAAAATGAGAATAAGTGTCAATATAAACATGAACAGATTGTAGTTTACTAGGGGATGGTATGTGAGTAACATCCATTTGCCATAATTGATTAGGAGTCAGGCCTCTGGGATTAGTCCCAGCCTGAAAAGACACTGTAGTTAAGGGTCCACAGGTGGGACAGGTACAGATAATTCCTTGTGCCTGTAGTCATGTTAACTTTTGATATTTATTTCACAGGCCTTTAGCATTAATATGAGTTAAAGCATGGCAATCATGAGCACTTTGTAAACACCTTACCAATAAATCAGCTTGAGCATTATTTGATGTCATAGGACTAGGCAAAGCGGTATGAGAGATATATGAATAATGTAAATAGGTTTAACCTAATGAGATGTTGCAAGTCAGCGCAAAGCTGAGATAACTCATCAGTAGCAAAGATATAAGCTGTTTCAATATGCTTGACAGTAAGGCATACATATTCAGAATCAGAGACAATATTTAAGGGCTCTTAAAACATTTGTAAAACTTTAATGATGGCTCAAAGCTCTGTGCATTGAGCAGATGAATAAGGAGTTGGCTAAACCTGTTCTTTTTGAAAAGTAACGTTTGCTGCTTTTCCATTACTATTACTATCAGTAAATACTGTACAGGATGGTTGGGCTATGCACACAGCCTTGAAAAGCACTGCAAAAGTTCATTGTCGGGTTTTTTACAGATAGAGGAATGCAGCCGGCTTGATTTGTCTAAGACAACACTAAAGAAAGTCCCAGCAAGTTTCAAAACAAAGTGATAGCCATACAGCTGGACTTTAACTTTTTGCAACAAACTAGCAGTATTTGGGATTGCTGCACACCAGTGTTGTTACTTTAATCTATGATAAGAGGTTGTTTCCGTGACACATACTCTTCCACAATAATCAAAACCACAATCAACCACATTGTACCCCCCCTTTTTTTAATTGATATTATGCTGAAATATTGGTAACTTTACACACTCTCAAGCATCCATAGAAAACTTTCACTCAGACAACTTTAATTAACAGAGGGTTAAGGGAAAGAAAAAACTTGTTAATTTTATAACACTTTAAAACACCCTCTATTTGACTTATAACATATCAAATGAACTTAATTATTACTTTAATTTTTCTTTCAAGGTAAAAGAAAAAATCTCTTATAATTAGTTTGGAATAAAAGGCTACTGTTCAGGATTAGGTTTTGAGAAAGCAGTTTTGAACGTTATGTTCCTTTAAGAGATAAAGCTTTCCTTTTTGGAATACCGAGGAAACGATAAGCACAAGCAACACAAGACAGACTTTCTTTGTATACTGACTGAGGATAAGAACTTTTACCAAAACAGATTAATGGTGAGAGGCCTTGAGAAAGAACAAAAATTTTTAACTTTGCATCAGCATACTACCCGACACCAAAGCCTGTAAAATTTTATAGATAGACCCATTAAATTTTATTTAACTTTAACTGTAAAAATTCCTTTTTCACCAATCTTCTGCAGTTTCAGCATTCACTCAGGTTTCGTCCTATATTCTACTCTTTCCAATAATTATTTTATCTCAGGAAAAAATCATTTTCTGTTTCTTTAATAATAAAAACAAATTCCATATAGCCTACATACAAAGTTATTAAGCAAACTTCTTATAATACTGTGAACACTAAACAAGCTTGTTAAAATAATGAACTTTTCTTTAACTACTTAGTAGCATGCAATATTAGAAATGGTTTTTTAGAAGCAAGTTGGCAGGGGAGGCTGGTTGCTGCCAATCTTTCCTGTTATAAAATTACCTTTTATTATTATCATCATCAATTCAGTTTTATATATATTTAAGAATGACCTTTTGGAATTAGCCATTTAATACCTTAATGTAAACAATGCTTTATTAAACCTTTTATTTATAACCATATAGACTATTGAAGACAACTTTTATCTTTACAGAACACATTCCCTTACTTAAAATTATCACAATACCTTTTACAACTTGTCACATGCAAATTAAGTTTCAAGAGTTTATGAAAAATTAGCCATTTTACTTTAGAACAAAATACCCCTTTTTGCAAAACTTATTATATTTCAGTTAGCATTTTCACAAACTTTTAACGAAATGTTCATTTAAGTTTTGCATCCTTCATATTATCCTGTGAAGAAAGATAAGTTATTTATTTCAATCTAGGCAAGAACCATTTCTTATGAAAAGGCATAGTAATTTTGTTAATCAAGACTCACAATTTTTATTATTGTAGATATCTTATTAACATTTAAACTTATGTACTAATATAATAAACTTAAGTTTTGATATAAGCGCTTATTTAATTTTTGGCCATTTGAATAGAGCTCTTTTAAAAATTTCTAGTAATTTATATTTACCATCCGGAGGTATCACAATATACATTGACATTGAATGAACAGACAGACAAACACAAAATAATTACAACACATTAACAGAAACATACAGTTTATTTACAATCGACTCATAATTCTTTACTTTCTTGGTATAGTTGCTTTTAAATCTTCTGTTATATAGCACATCTTAGATTGTACCTTTCAAGATTTCTTCTGGAATTCATGTTGCCTGTAATATGCAAGCTTGTGCTTGGAAACATTTTTATTAGTTATCAGCAATCAGTTAAAATAACTTGAGCAGCAGTTAGGCAGATCATTAGCACACATTTTTGGATTATTACTGTTTAAGACTATACTGAGACTTGAAGTTCTGGAGATAATTATTGATTTAAAACTGAAAATTCCTTTTAGACTTTGATAAAAATTTTGTACTCATTTTATTATCTTGGTTAAATTAAGCCCAATCAGGATTAGCATGGAAATAAAACAAAACACAAATGTTGCCATGTTTTTCTCTCATACCAGTGGATTAACTATTATTAGCCTTCACTAACCCAGAGCTACATTGTCTCGTAGATAGTAGGGAGTTGTGAAAGGATTGGCATTTGTGGGAAGAAAGCTGATTGCCTTATAAGCTTGTTTGGATTTTGGGGCTTGTGGCTGGCCTTGTTGATAGGCGGGGCCAATTTCAGAACAAAGCCTGATGTAACCAGACAAGTTCTCCTACTTTCTGTAAGATCTAACTGCGGCCTGATAAGCCACATTTGCATTTACAAAGGCAATTTGCTTAACAAAGTCTGTTTCTGTGTTGGTATGCCAAACAGTTTTTCTGCAGCCAGGCACAATTTGCCTACAAACTTTGGAAAGGGTTATTCTGGCCCCTGCTTAATATTAGTGAGAGAGGAGGCAGTAGGGATTAGCGACTCGTTTTCGAAAGAGATGAGGCTAACGGGTGAATCGGAACGCTCGGGGTTATTCTCTTTTGTGAAGTTGGAATATGATTACACCTTCATTTGTTAATGCATTATAAGTCTGGAAGTAAATAATATTAAAAGTACATAGTTTAGTAAAGCTATTTTTTTTTTCAATTTTCCAAACTTTCCAAATTTTCTCATATTGTATATCAATTTTACAGTCATGGGAATAGCTTATTCTGCATCCCTTTTGGGGAAAATGTTATTAATTTTATTTTGTTGATGAATATCTTATGAATGAAGGAAAATAAAATCAGAGAAGAAAGAATAGTTTTTACAATTTACTGAATGTGGAAGTGCTAATGTTGTACATTAAATTTTTACTTTGATAATTGAAGTGGTTGTTCTACTCCTTTAAATTAATCCTCTGAAAATTTTCCTTTATAGGAATTTAGAATTTTCAAATAAAAAATTTCCCCAGTTAATTTTTAGGAAATGTTAGTTGTGAAACTATAGAATAAACCTTAATTAATGTGGTTTTCTCCTACACTGACCTTTCTGGTGTTCTAGTTAAAGGATCAGACACCATAAAGCCAAATATGTGCTAAAGAATAACATTTTTATCTTTTCAAGACCTGTTGAAAGACTTAAATATGATCAACAGATTATTAAACTAGAAAATTCCATTATGTTCTTTTGAAGATAAATTACTGTGGTGAATATACTTCATGATATACTTAATATTTTCAGTAAGAAGTGATGTTGGGCTCCTTCCTGTGATCTTATGGACTGTCAGCTCTGTTGACAGTACCCATGAGGACAGGACTATGCAGGGGCTCCTTTGTCCAGAAGACTTCACTTTGTCCTGTGACCAGATACCACTTCCCAAGCTGGTTATATCAGGGATTAACCTTGAGTGATGATGTGGGAGGATATTTGTCCTAAGCAACTTTTCCTTCAACGATGTTTCTAAAGGCTTGCATAGAGCTAACCCCCTCCCTCTCTTTTCCTGGTTCATGGGTCCCCATGTGAGGGGGGATGAGAGGAGGTCAGGCTACAGTCTGGCACCAGCCACTGCGCTGACAGTGGCAGCTTGGTTATAGCAAGGCCTCGTTACTCTAAAAACAACAAAAAACTACCAAAGACTCCATCTTAAGAGAAGGGGAATTGCACAAGATTAGGATTCTTTCTATTTAAATTGTTATGATAACTTGGCTGGAGTAACTTTTATTAAAAGTTTGATAACTTGTATTCCAAGCTACATTTTTCTTTAAACTTTTTAGTGTAGTAACATATATAACTCAGAATCGTCCATTTTAGCCACTTTCAAGTGTACAATTCAGTAGTTTAAATTACATTGCCAATCAAGCACTGCCATCACCAACATCCAATATCCAAACATTCTCATCACCTCAAACAGAATCTCTACCTACCTACATTAGATCTTAACTCTCCATTCCCCTCACCACGTGGTCCCTAGTACCCTGTAATTTACTATATGTCTCTAGGAATTTGCTTATTCTAAGTGTTTCATATAAGTAAGATGATCCAATAGTTGTCTGTGTCTGGTTGATCTTGCCATTTGTTGAAGAGGCCATTTTATGTGGTCAAAAATCAATTGATGGGAGAGAGTGTTGCTGTGGGGGGAGTGGGGGGTGGGGGCGGTGGGGTTGATTGGGACCTCGTGTTTTTTGAATGTAATTCGTAAAAATAAATAATTTTAATAAAAAAAATAAGTTAAAAAAAAATCAATTGGCCATAGATTTATGGGTTTCTTTCTAAACTCTCAGTTTTATTCCATTGGTCTATATGTCTATCTTCATGCCAGAACCACACTCATGATTACCGTGGCTTTCTAATAGGTTTTCAAATCAGGAAGTGTGAGACTTCCAACTCTGTGCTTTTTCAATATTGATTTGACTATTTAAGGCAACTTCCATATGAATATGAGGATCAGCTTTTCTATTTCTGCAAAAAAGGCTGTTGGGATTTTGATAGTGATTTTGTTGCATCTGTATTTGCTTTGGGTAGTACTGTCATTTTAACAATATTAAGTCTTCCAACACATGGACATGAATGTGTTGTCATTTATTTCAGTTGTCTTTAATTTCTTTCAGCAAAGTTTTGTAATTCTCTTTTTTTTTTTTCCACACAGGGTGGCTTCCCTTGCAGAGCACACTCCTTGAGCGTGGGGTTCCCCTATGCAAGGGAGACCCCTGCATAGCTTGACACTCCTTGCACACATCAGCACTGTGCATGGGCCAGCTCACCACACAGGTCAGGAGGCCCTGAGTTTGAACCCTGGACCTCCCATATGGTACTCGGGTGCTCTATCAGTTGAGCCAAATCCTCTTCCCTGTAGTTTTCAGTTTACAAGTATTTCATCTCCTTGTTTAAGTGGACTCCCAGGTATTTTATTCTTCTAGATGCTATTGTAAATAGAATTGTTCTTTTCTTAATTTGCATTTTGGAATGTTCTTTGCTGATGTATGGAAACACTGATGTTTGTGTGTTGTCTTGTATTCTACCCCTTTGCTGATATTTTTTTTTTATTAACTCTGGTAGTTTTCTTGTGAATTCTTTGGGATTTTTCTCTATAAAGGATTATGTCATCTGTGAATTGAGATAATTTGACTTCTTCCTTTCCAATTTGGATGTCTTTAATTTCTTGTTCTGTCTAGGGTTTCCAGTATAATTTTGAATAGCAGAGGTAATAGTAGGCATCCTTGTCTTTTTCCTGATCTCAGGGGAAGCTTTGAGTCTTTCACCTTTGAATATAATATTAGCTGTGGGTTTTTTATATGTGCCCTATATCATGTTGAGGAAATTACTTTCTCTTAACTGTCTTTCTGAGTTGGTTTTATCTCAAATGGGTTTTGGATTTTGTCAAATGCCTTTACTGCATCAATGAGATAATTGAGTGATTTTTCCCTTCATTTTATTAATATGGTATATTACATTGATTGATTCTCTTCTTTTGAACTACACTTGAATTCCTGGGATAAATCCCTCTTGGTCATGGTGTATATAATCCTTTTAATATGCTGTTGGATTCACTGGTATTTTGTTGAGGATTTATGCATCTATATTCATAAAGGACATTGGTCTGTAGTTTTCTTTTCTAGTTATGTCTTTTTAAAAAATATTTATTTATTTATCTATCTATCTACTTATTTATTTATCCCCGCTACCCTTGTGGCTTGTTTTGCTGTCTGCTCTGTGTGTCCATTTGCTGTGCATTCTTCTGTGTCTGCTTGTATCCCTTTATTGCATCATCTTGCTGTGCCAGCTTTCTGTGGGCATGGGCTGTCAGCTCTCTGTGGGGCTTGCCTTCACAAGGAGGCCCTGGGACATGAACCCAGGGCCTCCCATATGGTAGATGAAAGCCCAGTTGATTGAACTACAGCCACTTCCTCTAGTTATGTTTTTATCTGGTTTTGGTATCAGAGTAATGCTAGCCTCACAGAATGGGTTAGGAAGGGTTCCCTCCTCTACAGTTTTTTGGAAGAGCTTAAGAAGGATTGATGTTAATTCTTCTTTGAATATTTGGTAGAATATTTGAATATTTGGTTGAATATTTTGGTAGAATTGGTAGAATTTGGTTCCAGGGCATTTAATGGGAAGTTTATGATTACCTATTCAATCTCTTGTTATGGTTCTGTCGAGATCTTCTATTTCATCTTGAGTAAATTTAGATATGCTTGTGTTTCTAGGAATTTTTTCATTTCCTCTAGAATATCTAATTTGTTGGCATACAATTAACTGCTTATGGTATTTGCTCATAATCCTGTTAATCTCTGCAAGGTCAGTAGTAATGCCCCCCAATTTCATTTTTGATTTTAGTAAACTGTGTCCTTTATCTTTTTTTCTTTATCAGTCTAGCTAAAGTTTTGTCAATTTTATTGATCTTTTCAAAGAACCAACATTTGATTTCTTTGATTCTCTCAATTGTATTTCTGTTCTCTATTTCATTATTTCCATTCTAATCATTTCTTTCCTTCTACTAACTTTAGTTTTCATTTGCTCTGCTTTTTCTAGCTCCTCAAGATGGGAAATTAGATTATTGATTTTGGCTCTTTCCTTTTTGGGACCTAAGTTGTGGTCTATCCTGGGGAATGAACCATATGCACTCAAGAATATATATTCTGTTACTGTTAGCTAGGTCTTGTTGGTTTAGGGTATTGTCTAAGACTTGTTTTTCCTTATTGATCTTTTGTCTGAATTTTCTATCAGTTATTGAAAATGATGTCTTGAAATCTCCAACTGTTATTGTAGAACTATCTATTTCTCCCTTCCATTTTGTCCATGTATGCTTCATGTATTTTGGGGCTCTTTGATTAGCTGTATATATGTTTATGCTATTTATCTCTTCTTGGTGGACTGGACTTTTTACTATATAGTATCACTCTTTGTCAATGGTAAAAATTTTGACTTAAAGTTAATTTTTTTCCAATAATAATGTAGCCACTGAGTTCTTTTTTGGTCAGTATATGCATGGAATATTTTATTCCATCCTTTCATTTTCAATGTATATGTAACTTTGAGTCTAAGATGATTTTCTTATTGGATCACACTTTTTATCCATTCTGTGAATCTGTCTTTTGGTTGGAAAGTTTAATAATTTACACTGAAGTAATTACTGGACTTATTTCAGCCATTTTGTCATTTGTTTCTCATATGTCTTATAACCCATTTTATCCTTTATTTCCTCCATTACATCATTCTTTTGTGTATAGTTTCTCTCTTTTTTTTTTTAAAGATTATTTATTTATTTAATTTCCCCCCCTCCCCTGGTTGTCTGTTCTTGGTGTCTATTTGCTGCGTCTTGTTTCTTTGTCCGCTTCTGTTGTCGTCAGCGGCACGGGAAGTGTGGGCAGCGCCATTCCTGGGCAGGCTGCTCTTTCTTTTCACGCTGGGCAGCTTTCCTCACGGGCACACTCCTTGCACGTGGGGCTCCCCCACACGGGGGACACCCTTGCGTGGCATGGCACTCCTTGCGCGCATCAGCACTGCGCATGGCCAGCTCCACATGGGTCAAGGAGGCCCGGGGTTTGAACCGCGGACCTCCCATGTGGTAGACGGACGCCCTAACCACTGGGCCAAAGTCCGTTTCCCTAGTTTCTCTTTTGCAATGTAACAGATTGGTCCCCTTCTCATTTCCTTTTCTGTATATTTTTTATGTTTTTTCTTTATGGTTACCATGTGTTTTATATTTAATATCCTAAATCTATAATAAACTAGTTTGAAATGAAGCCTAATTAACTTCTATAGCATATACAATCTCTCTTCTTATGCCCATCTGTCCTCCTCTTTATGCAGTTCTTGCTTCATCTTACCTCTTTATATTTTCCATTCCCCAAAACATAGAAATATGGTGTTTTATGCATTTGTATTTTAGATTTTCTAAGAAATATGAAGTAGAATTACATACTGAAAAGTGTTACCAGAGATCTTTATTTCCTCAAATGTCTAGTGTTCTTTCCTTTCGACCTGAAGAACTCTCTATAGCATTTCTTATAGGGTAGGTCTAATGGTAATGAACTCCCTCAGCTTTGTTTCTGACATTTGAAGGATACTTTTGCCAGATATAGAATTCTTGGCCATAAAGTTTCCTCTTTTAGTACTTTATATATGTAGTCTCCCTGACCTTTGGCATGTAATCTTATTGTAAATCCCTTGTATGTGACAAGTTGCTTCTTTCTGCTTTTAGGATCTCTTCTCTTTGTCTTTGTCCTTTAACAGTTTAATTACAATATGTCTAGGTAGGTTTGGGTCTCTTTGGGTTTATCCTACAGACTATGAAGTCTGTTGCATTTCTTTGAGGTATATATTCTTTCATCATTTTGAACAATTTTTAGCCATTATTTTTTCAACTATTCTTTCTGCCCCTTTCTCTTCTCCTTCTGGGACTCTTATAATGAATATGTTAGCATGTTTCATATTGCCTCATAGGTCCCTTAGCTCACTTTTTAAATTTCATTGTTATTTCCTGCTCTTGGGATGGAATAGTTTCAATTATCTTGTCTTGTAGTTCACTGATTCTTTCTCCTGACTATTAAAACCTGTTAAACCTCTTCTAGGGTATTTTTTATTTCTGTTATTGTGTTTCTCATCCTCAATACTTTTTCTTTCTTTTTAAAATTTCTAATTCCTCCTTTCATTCATGCATCTTCTTTTTGATTTCCTTTAGTTCTATGTCCATGTTTTCCTTGAGTTCATTGAACTTATTAAGGAAATTTGTGTTAATATCTTTGACTAATTCCAGTGTCTGTGTGTCCACTGTTATTTTATTTTGTTCCTTTGAATAAGCCATCTCTTCCTGTTTTTTGTTTGTTTGTTTGTCTTTTGTTGATATATAGGCAGTTGAATATTTCAATGTTCTAATGCTGGAAGTCATATTTTCCCTTTACCCAGGGTTTTAGTGTAGATTGCCTTGGTGTTGAGGCTTTTCAATGGTCAGCCCAGTTTACACTGAACCTATAGAATAGTGTGGGGAAACAGATGTGGCTCAAACAATTGGGCTCCCATCTACCATACAGGAGGTCCAGGGTTCGATGCCCAGGGCATCCTGGTGAAGGCAAGCTAGCCCATGTGGCAGGCTGGTCCACATGGAGTGCTGGCCCATGCAGGAATGTGGCCCCTTGCAGGACAGCCACCCTGCATGGGAAAGCTGCCCCACATAGGAGTGCTGGCTGACACAGAGAGCTGGAACAGCAAGATAACACAAGAGACAAGAGGAGAGAAAATAAGAAGATGTAGCAGAACAGGGAGATGAGGTGGTGTAAGAGAGTAATCGCCTCTCTCCTACTCCAGGAGGTCCCAGGATCAGTTCCTGGAGCCACCTAATGAGAATACAAGCAAACACAGAAGAACACTTAGTGAATGGACACAGAGAACAGACAATGAGGGGAATTGGGGATGGGGGAGAAATAAATAAAATAAATCTTAAAAAAAAAAGAGAAAGAATAGCCTGTGATGAAGAGTAGGTTCTTCTCAGATCTTTCTGAGCCCACATCTTGCCCTGGGCTTGCACAATACTTTTCAAGAATTCCATAGGATGCATGACTGTTTTCCCTCTTTAAAAGGAGTTCCTTTACCCACATTTTCCTCCCAGGGGCTTGGAAGGAATGTGCTTTTGGCTCAGTCACAGTCTTTCACTTAGTTCAGCTCCTCCAGTACTCCAATCCACCTTTTTGTTCTGGCTTTCAGCACTGGCTCCACTCTACACCTCTGCTCCCCTTTTGAGCCACTACTCCACCTTAGGTAAATCCCACTTTAGGGGACTCAGACAGCTTCCCTGAATCATTCTCCTGCAGAGCCAGTTGGGGCCCAATACTCAACATTTTCCAAAGGTCCCCTCCCCCCTCCTTTTTGTTGATGTGCTAATAAACATGTCCCAGGGACCCACACGTCAATCCATTCAGGCCACCAAGCTGCCACCATGGGTTCACACAAAATGCTGCACAAAACTGAGGGAAGGGGATGGGCCCAGACAAGTAAACTTATCCCTTGGCTCTTCTACCATTTTTAGGTTTTCTTTTTTTGACTCAGCATTCTTTGAGTTGTTCTATATTCTTCCGAAGTTTTAGGAAAAGTTGATTCTGAGAGATACTGTCTCACTGTCTTGAAGTGGGGTAGGTTTCTCTTTGCTAGAGCATCTTATGCCACCACTTTGCTGAAGTCGTCTCCCACAAATTACATTTTTATAAGCTATTTCTTAGGTAAACTTATCCTGTTCACTTAGCTCCTTCATTTTGTAGGTGATAGCAGTAAGGTTTCTGAGAATCTTAAATATGCTGTCTTCTTTTTTCCAGAGGCAGCTGATTATGGAAAAAGATTACAGAAACATTATGCAATGGTTACTGCAAGAAAGTTGACTAGAATTCCCTCCCTCAAAGGAGAGAATGAAAAGATAAAATAAGGATATCACCTTGGGACCAAGCAGTGAATTTGGAAGTTGCTCCAGCAGAGTGTAGGAGCATTTTCTGTTAGCTAATTCCTTAATGTCTGTGTATTTTTTAAAATTAATTTATGGAAGTATATCACTCATATATAAACAATAAGTATATAATAATAGTTGTGAACTTACAAAGCAAACATATATAACATTATACAGGACTCTCATAAGTCACCCTAACACCAATACCTTGCATTGTTGTTAAACCATTCTAATTAATGATGAAAGAGCATTGTCAAAATATTACTAACCAAAGTAATTTTCCCCTAACCAACCCTATTATTATTATCTTTATATCATTTATATATGAACATACATAAACAATTAAGTCTATAGTAAAAGTTGTGAACTTACAAAGCAAACATGCATAAGATCATCAGGGGCCCCATACATCAACCCTCCACCAACACCCTGCATTACCCTGAGATGTTTGTTACAAATTATGAAAGAATATTGTCAAAATCTTACTACTAATCACACTCCTTATCTTAAATTTGCTGTGTTTTACCCTCAACTTACCCTATTATTTTTAAAAAAATGTATTTTCTTATGACAGAAGTTGTAAACTTATAAAACAATCATGCACATGTGCAGAATTCCCAAACAACACCCCTCCATCAACACACCACATGGTGGTGGAACAGTTGCTACAGATAAGATAATATCATCTGATTGTTACCCTGTCCATAGTGTACATTTAGTTCATATTTTCAATTCTGCCTTATTATCAACACAGTACATCTTTTGCATAGATGCAAGAATATTATATTATTATTACTAGCCACAGTCCATAGGTCACTTCAGTTGTATTTTCCCCATGCTTCTCCACATTCCCAACAACCTGCAGTAGTGATATACATTTGTTCTAGCTCACAAAGGACACTCTTGCATCTATACCATTAACCAAAATTCTCATTCACCTCTTGGCTTACTGTGCTATTCAGTTCCTAGATTATTCTCTAGCATTCTGTCAATTGGCATTTACATTCCTAGACTACCATTTTCAGTCACATTCCCATTGATAAACTACCTGTTACTCACTATGTGTTACCATCCACTCTATACATTTCCACACTTTTACAGTAAAGCTAATTAAAACTTCTATATACATTAAACATCAGTAGTCCATCTCAGTCTTTCTCTTATCTCCTTTAAGAATTCACTACCTACCACCAGGTGATGAAGCTATTTTCCTACAATTTCTTCTAGAAGTTTTATGGTTCTTGCTTTTATTTTTCGTTTTTTGATCCATTTTGAGTTAATTTTTGGATAAGGTGTGAGATAGGGGTCCTCTTTCCTTCTTCTGGCTATGGGTATCCAATTCTTTCAGCATCATTCATTGAATGGACTGTCCTGTTCAAGCTGTGTGTGTTTGACAGGCTAGTCAAAAATCACTTGGCTATACATGTGAAGGTCTGTGTCTGAATCATCAGTTTGGTTCCATTGTTCTGTGTATGTCTTTATGCCAGTACCATGCTCTTTTTACCACTAAAACTAGGTAATATGATTTAAAGTCTGGAGATGAGGGTTCATTTTTCCTTTTATGATGTCTCTGGCTATTCAGGACCCCTTATCCTTCCAAATAAATTTGATGATTGTGTTTTCAAATTTTGACATGCATTTTTCTGAATACAAGTGCTTTACACCATTGGTTAAGTTTATTCTATTTGATTTTTTTCTGTCATATTTTATTTTCACCGCTCTTTTGACACTTTTAGTTATTTTTATTGATATAATCTTCATTTCTAGACTCTCTTCCAGGCCTCTCTCTTCTGTCTTTTCTTTTCAGGCTCTAGTACACACTTTAGTGTTTCCTAAAAATCTGGTCTCCTGCTTAGAAATTCTCTCAGTTTCTGGTTATCAGTGAATATTCTAAGTTTGCCCTCATTTTTAAAAGACAGTCTTGCTGGATATAAGATCCTTGGCTGGAAGCTTTTCTCTTGTAGTATCTTAAATATATCAGACCACTGTCTTCTTGCCTTTATGGTTTCTGGTGAGAAATCAGCACTTAATCTTACTGTATATATCTTATATGTGATGCATTGTTTTTCTCTTGCTGTTCTCAGAATTCTCTCTTTTTCTTTGGCATCTGACATTCTGATGAGTATGTGTCTCGGTGTTAGTCTATTCAGATTTTTTAGGATGGGCGTACATTGTGCTTCTTGGACATGGATATCTATTTCCTTCAATATGGTTGGGAAATTTTCTACCATTATTTCTTCAAATATTCCTTCTGCCTCTTTTACCTGCTCTTCTCCTTCTGGGACACCCATGACACATATGTTTGCATGCCTTTTGCTGTCCTTTATTTTTTTTTTTATTTTTTTTTTTTTATTGACTTTGTAATAATATTACATTAAAAATATATATGTGAGGTCCCATTCAACCCCACCCCCCCACCCCCCCTCTCCCCCCCCCAACTTTTGCTGTCCTTTAACTCCCTGAGATCTTGTTCTATTTTTTCCATTCTTTTCTTCATCTGTTCTTTGGTATGTTCACTTTCAGAAGCTATTTTTTCAAGCTCACCAATCCTTTCTTCTGCCTCCTCAAATCTGCTATTATATGATTCCAGTGTTTTTAAAATTTCATTTATTGTACCTTTCATTCCCACAAGATCTGCTATATTTCTATGTATGCTTTCAAATTCTTTGTGTTCATCTAGTGTCTTCTTAATATCCTTATACTTGTTAATCATCTTATTGAATTTATTAAGATTTGTTTGAACATTTTTGATCAGTTATCTCAACTCCTTTATGTCATCTGGATGCTTATCTTGTTCCTTTAACTGGGCCATAGCTTTCTGTTTCTTGACGTGGATTTTGATTTTTTGTTGGTGTCTTCGCATCTGGCTTACTAGGGTATTTATTCTGGGTGCAGTTTTTCTCTTTATTTTAGGGCTTCCTTCCCTTTCTCCCTTGCTGGTTGTGCAGTAGGAGCCAAGCCTGTAGTTAGTGCTGTAAGCTGTGGAGGCTCAAGCTGCCCTCATTGCACCAGGGACCAATGAAACTTCTTCCAACTTTCTCCTTTGCCAGGAGTAGGGATAGAGTCACAGCTGTGTGGAATAATCCAAGTTGTGCAGGCCTAGACTGTAGCTACCCAGAGAGACTGATGAAGCTTCCTACCCCTTTCTCCCCTGCCTGGGATGGGGATGGAGCTGCAGGTGTGAGCAACAATCTATGCAGTGCAAGTCGAAGGTGACCACAGTTGCCTCAGTAGACTTTTGATTTTCAGTCTGTGCCAGCCAAAATTACCTGTAGTTACTTGGATAGGCTGTTGCAGGGCTCCTTAGCCTCCTCCCTGCCAGAGGTGGGACTGAAGCCTAGGCTAGGCCTGCAGGCTGATCTTGGTGAAAGAAACCAGTTCCTACTGTCACTGTGATATTTGGTCAGCCCGGCTTCCCCTCAGGATGGGGACAGAGTCAAAATGGTGACCACTGTCCTCTTTCCAACTTGGGCAGATTCATACCCGGCTGTTCCCATGGTTATATCTTAGCCAGCCTAGTCTACCAATCAGTATCAGAAATCAGCAGCCAATCGTCTCCTCCTCCCCTGTTTTTGGGAAATGGAGCTTCCAATTCCCGTCACAGAGCAGCTCCTGGAGTGGCTCCTGCTACCAGAGTAGGACAATCCCCGGCCTCCATGGCTTGGCTGCCAATTTCCTGGAGAGGCTGGCGCAGGTCGCTGCAGCTTCCTCCCTGCCAGAGGTGGGGCTAGGGCCCAGACTAGAGCTGCAATCTGACCTGGATGGAAAGAAAATGGTCTCCACCACCCCTGGGATTTTCAGTCTGCCCTGCTTCCCCTCATGCCAGTCGTGGAGTTAAGATGGTGATTCCCAATCTCTTTCTGACTTGTACAGACTCAAACTTTAGGTTTTCTCAGGATTATACTTTGCACACTGAATTTACTCATCAATAGCTGAACTTGGTGCCCAACTGTCTCTTTCTCCCCCATTTTGGGGAAGTGGAGTTTTCAATTCCAGCAGCAGAATAGATCCTGCGGCAGCTTGTGCCTCCAGTGAAGGATGGCACCAGCCTCTGGGGCATAGAGCCTCTACTTATGAGTCTTTTTTGCAGATGGGCAGTCTCCTCCTTCCATTCCTTCAAGGATGTGGCAAGATGCCCTTCTGGTCTCCTGGAGCCCCCAAACAGGTGCTTCAGCTAGCTCCGGAGAGCTCTGGGTGTTTGCTAACTGCCCTGTAGCATGAGCCGACTCTAGGAGCTCCTTACTCCTCTGCCATCTTGATTGTTTTTTCATCTGTGTATTTTTGATTCACTTATGACTTTTTTAAAAATTTCTCTCCCCTTCCTCCTTCCCCCCAGTTGTCTGCTCTCTGTGTCCATTCGCTGTGTGTTCCTCTGTGATCGCTTCTATCCTTATCAGCGGCACCGGGAATCTGTGTTTCTTTTTGTTGCCTCATCTTGCTGTGTCAGCTCTCCATGTGTGCAGTCCCATTCCTGGGCAGGCTGCACTTTCTTTCACACTGGGCCGCTCTCCTTATGGGGTGCACTCCTTGTGCATGGGGTTCCCCTACGTGGGGGACACCCCTGCATGGCACAGCACTCCTTGTGCCCATCAGTGCTGTGCATGGGCCACTTTTGACTTATACTTTATTCTCAATATTTCTTTCCTAACCTTACATCTGTATTCCAACTCCCAATGTGCTTATTTCCAGTTATAAAATCTGTGTTTGTCCATCATAACAGTGTCACTATTCTCTGCAACAGAGTTAGATCTGAGTTTTTATCTTGTCTTCCTATTGTTGTACTGTTTTACATCAGTCTGTGACTAATTCTGCTTCATGGAAGCGGTTCTTTTAAGAGTCTCTTTTAATTCATTTAGTAAGTTAATGCTAACTTATTAATCAGATGGATAACTTATTAATCAGATTTAGGATGGGAAGTGATGTCTTTAAACTTTGAATACTTCTAACTTTATCTCCAGTTGTTTTGATTTGTTTTATCGCTATCTCTTTAAATATTTTTTCTCAATGTAAACCCTCTGAAGTGACATTGCAAGAGCATTTGAAAAGATAACATTAGGAAAAATGTATTAATCATACACTGTTTACTCAGGCTTCCTAGTTTTGTTCTCTGAAATGAAGGAATATTCAGAAAAAGGCCTGGGTAGCATTGCATTCGGATTGGTGGCAATGGGGTTAAATTGAAACTATGCCACCAGCACCTCTTGCATTCCTGTGGGACTCTTTTCCTGGTCCCACTATCACCACTCTCCAGACCCCTGTACTCTGGCCATATGAGTGAAGAAGAAATTCCATTATGATCTTGAAGACCTCTAAAGTGTGGGTATGAGAGAGAGCAAGGCATCAGAGAAATCAAAGGAGAGAGTTTTCAAATCTTTTCAGTAATGATTTTAAGCAGAACAGAACATGAGAAACTAATGCTGGAAAAGAAGAAAAAATCAATTGTTAACTACATTTAAAAGAAATACTTTTAACTGTTGACTTTCATTTTGAATATGTATGACCAATGCATCAGTTAAATAGTAACTTCCAGAAAACTGCAGGGGAGAAGAACTGATTAAATTTTTGCATTTATGACTATTGACTTCTATTTACTGTACTAACTATTTTACATATATTCTCATTTAAGTTTCATCATAGCCCTAGTATATAGATGTTAGCCCCATTTATGAATAACAAAACCTAGACTCAGAACAATTACTAACTTGCCCTAAAAACATCCAAGTAATAGGTATTTAAACCTTACTTCTTCAGGATACATATTTAAGTACTTAAAACTTACACCATTAAGGCCAGGACCAACTATGTTCCATACCTCTTTGTCTTCAGTATCTGGCACCAAGCCTTACAAAAAAATCAAAATTCAATATGTAAAAACGGTATCAGTTTGTTCTAGAGCCTGAAGATATTTTTTATGAAGATAAGGATATTCTGCAGAAATCAGGACAGATTTGAAAGGAAATTAGAAAATAAACCTAATTATCAGTCATTTGTTTCACTCTTGTCTGTCCTGTCTCTGTTTCATTCTTTGGATTATTTCTCTTAGCTGGAGCCTCTGAATGTAATGAATACAGATGTCGAGTTCTTCTGGACTTAAAACTGTAAGGACTGAGCAGGAAGGGGTTATAGAAAAAGGAAGTAACATTATTAAACTTAAATTTCTCTCTTAAATTATGTGCTATTGGACTTTTTTCTATGACTTTCCTTACTTATATTCAATTGATTTAAGTAACTTAGTATAGCTTTAGATAAAAAGAACTACATCTGCCTTCCTACCTTGGAAATCCCAGGTATTTCTCACCATGTCTTTGACATCATGTTGCATATTGTTCTTAGGAGACCAGCAGACCTTTGGCCTGTTACTGACAGAACGCAAAACAACTCTGTTTATATTGTGCCAACAGAAGGCATCCTTTTTGGCAAACATTCAATGGAAAATGATAAACAACCTTATTTAGCATGTTAACTCATTTATCTGATGGGAACAATTTTTTTTGCTCACTATCCTGGTAAATCACCGGGAATGCTGCCATACGTGAAGTTATATAATCTATCACAGTACTATTAAAATTCCTCTGTGGCACTTGGGATACTAAGTAATACTGGTCCTCAAAACATACCAAATCAAAGTCATCTCTTTTAAAAATTATGTTACAAAATCCTGTGGCTTCTGTTGACCACTAGTTGAAATACTTAACAGATAAGGAAATGGCAGTTAGAAAATCTCATGCCCTTCCTACACATAGCTAAAGCTTGTTCCTGAGCAATTAGGCAAGAAACAAGATGAACCATTCCATTTAGTAAAGAAAATATCTAGTGTCCCCTACATGCCTGTTTTTCCTAGATTTTTTAAGTATATACACTGGCCAACAACTTACATATCAGCGTGCTATCAGGCTCCTGTTGAAAATCCACCCGGGTAGAACTAGGAGATGTGGGGAGGGACAACCAATATTTAAGGGTATAGTGCAGGGAAAATAATCATTCGATGTATTAAATTTTGTAAATATACTTTAAAATTTTTATTCTAGTAACATATATATAACCTCAAATTTCCCCCTTTTAACCACATTTACATATATAATTCAGTGCTGTTAATTACATTCATAATGTTGTGATTCCATCAGCACCATCCATTACCAAAACTTTCCAATAGAACCCAACATAAACTCTACACAATTTAAGCCTCAACTGCCTATTCTCTATCCCCAACCCAACCCTCTGGTAACCTATATTCTAGATTCTGACTCTATGAATTTGCTTATTCTAATTATTACATGTCAGTGAGACCATACAATATTTGTCCTTTTGTGTCTGGCTTATTTCACTCAACAATATGTCTTCAAGGTTTATCCATGTAGTCACAGGTATCAGGATTTCATTCCTTTTGATGGCTGAATAATATTCCCTTGTATGCATATATCACATTTTGTTTATCCTTTCATCAGCTGATGGATACTTGGGTTGCTTCCATCTTTAGGCAAATGTGAACAATGCTGCTTAGGGACATCGTTATGCAGATATCTATGTCTATCTGAGTCCTTGCTTTCAGTTCCTCCGGATGTGTACCTAGATCTTCCAATCCATGGGCATGGACAGTCCTTCCTTTTATTTAGCTCTTCTTTGATTTCTTTTAGCAAATTTTTGTAGTTTTCCATGTATAAATCCTTTACATCCTTGGTTTATTCCTGCATAGTCGGTTATTTTAGTTGGTATTGTAAATGAAATTTTTTTCTTGATTTTTCTCCCCAGATTGCTCATTAGTAGTGTAGAGTAACACTCCTGATTTGTGCATGTTGGCCTTGTACAGTGCCACTTTGCTGATTTTGTTTCTTAGCTCTAGTAGTTTTGTTGTGGATTTTTCAGGACTTTCATATATAAGATCATGTCATCTGCAAATAGTGGAAGTTTTACTTCTTTCTTTCCAATTTGGATACATTTTATTTCTTTTTCTTGCTTATTTGCTCTGCCTAGAACTTCCAGTACAATGTTGAATAACAGTGGTGACAGTGGGCATCTTTGTCTTGTTCCAGATCTTAGAGGAAAAGTTTTCAGTCTTTCACCACTGAGTATGATGTTAGCAGTGGTTTTTTCATGTATGGCACTTATCATGCTAAGAAAGTTTCCTTCTATTTCTATTTTTCTAGGTTTTTATCAATAAATGGTGCTGGATTTTATCAAATGTCTTTTCTGCATCAATTGATGTAAATGCCCTTTATATCAACTCAGATCTTAAGGAAGCTCTACATTTAGGATAGAATTATTCTGCTCTATAAAAATATCTTCTTGGAACTTCATTTTTTGCATTCATTTTTTTATTGCAACTTAATTAAATTCATGGAGAGTATTATTAATAGGTGTTTGGGTTCTTCCCTCCCTCCCCTGTGGCTTCATTTTGTAAAACGTGCAAAACCTTGTTCCTCATTCACTGTGCATTCACTATATATTAAAATCCAGGTAAAAATTCTTTTAGAGTTTAGCGCTAGGAAAAGGTTTTGTTTCCACGAACTGGTATGATTCTTATTGAATAATAGGTATATAACTCTTTGCTACCCTTTTTGCTTTTGCTATCAAGAAGCTCAAATCTCAGCATTTGTTTTGTCAATTGTAGTTATTTTCCTTGACCTCCATTTTCTGATAATTATCATTCTCCATGTCTTAATTGGTTAACTCATTCTTTTTAGATTGTTTTAATCTTTTATTTCGTCCTTAAAACATTAATCTTTTCTGAGCTACTTCATACCCTTTTCAGAGATAGTGTTAAAAAATACTTCACTTTAACAAAGGCTTTTTAAGTGTTGGTATTGGGTAGTTTACTTATGCTTTAGGAAAATGAAGATGGCAAGGAGGGTCCTTAGCCTTTTACAAATTCATTTTAGTTGGGAATATTCATACATAAGTGATCATAAGGTAGTTTGGTAGGTTGTCTGAAAAAACAAGCAATAGTGCTAAGAGAACGCTAAGGGGAAAGCTGTTAAACTTGTGAGTACTACAGAAGGCATTATAGGGTGTGTATTTGAATTTGATCTTGAAGCATAAGTACATTAGCAATTGGAAGAAGATAACAACTGTTTGGAGTTGGTGTTTTCAAGACACAGCTACAAAAGGAAAACATGACGTGCTCAGGAGTGACAAGAAATTTATGCTTAGCATAGTGGTGACTGAGCAGATTTTTGGTGATGGCCAAACTGATGGCAAGTATTTTGTGGGACCACAGTTTGAAGGACTTTGAACAAAGAACTTCGGGCTTTGTCATATTGCTGTTATAGAGCTATACACAGTTGAGATTCTGATGGATGGCATGATGAGATTTGATACCTCTGGTGGAAAACTGAATGAGAGGGGGCATCAAGTGGAGAGAGACTGAGGTAAGAAGACCTTTTAGAGTATGGCAATTGCCCTGAACCAAGGTAAGTGATAGAAGGAATAAAGAACAGGTTTAAAGATGTTTCTGAGGTATGACTAATAAGATTTGATGACATTTTGCCAGTAAGCTGAAAGGAAAGAGAGTTGCGAATGACATCATGCTTTCTAACTCTCTTCACTAAATGAATTGATACCAGTAACTGAGATAGGGAAAATAGAGAAAGATAAAAATTATTTATGTTTCCTCTGTTGAGTTGGTTGCTTGGTTTTGAAGTATGTGGTGACACTGAGGTCCTTTCAGAACATGGAAGTAAGCAGTTGGCAAAACAAATCTCAGTCTCAGGATATACTGCTGGTTCTTTCTGTTTTCCAGTCTTCTTTGCATGGGTTCTAGCCTACTGTGTTTCCTGATTCATAGCAAGAGCTTAAGAAATGTTTCTGTTTAAATGTTAAAGTAAAAAATATGTTTTGTAAACACTATGTAGTCAAACAAATCTAAAATATTCCTAGAGCTATATGATGGGCTCCAATTATTAAGAAATTCACATGGTATGTAGAAATGTCTCCTCTGAATTTAATTATGGTCAAATTGGCCTACCAGAGTCTAGCAACAAGATTTGGACTCCCTCCTGCAAACATCGCTATTGAGTTTTAAAAGTGATTTCTTCCCCCTGTTTAATTTAATAAAATTTTAATAATTACTCCCTCTACAACTGAGTTTATAAGAAGAATTAAACTGTTCAGATCTATGCAGAATGAACCATTTTATGATATTTCCCACCTATACAGTTTACTCCTAACTGACAAGTATAGCATAAATAAAAAATGCATGTGAACACATAATTAATATCATCATATTCATTCCCACACACCAATACTTGAGATACAGTGATGATTAAATTCTTGTGTCAAGGTGGCCAGGTTATGGTGTTCAGCATTTTGGTCAAGCAAGCACTGGCCTAATTGTTACTTTGAGAATAGCCCATGGATTTAAATCATCAGTAGGTTGATTGCATCTATGGAAGATTACATCTACCATCAACTAAGGAGATTGCCTTCAACAGTGAGAGATGTCTCATCCAATCAGTTGAAAGCCTTAAAAGGAGAAGTTATTTCAGCATTTAGAGAGAGAATTTCCATCTCTATGGAAAGCCAGCATCTCTTGGGGAATTCATTGAAAACCTTCATCAGAATTGTCTTCCTGTCTTGTGGAATTTGGGCTTGCCCATCCCCACAGTCACATGAGCCAATTCCCTATTAAAAATCTCATAAGATTTACTATAAATATATGGATCTCCTGTTGATTCTGTTTCCCTAAAGAACCCTACTAAGATAAATGGGAATTGTATTTTTCATGCTTTAAGTATTACTGTGAGTCATGTAAAGGAAATAAACATTGGAAACTAAATTTAATACTACATTTCCACAGTTAAGATTTCTGCATTTTATAAAAACTGATTTTCTTTTGGTGTGAAACTATTATATGGCAGTCAAGTAGCTGATGTATTTTAGGTCTTAAACCAAACTTCTCTGTACATTTTTTTTTTTTTTGTAAATTTCTAGTCTTTTCTAGCAAGTCCTAATTTTAAGCTCTATGGACCTCGACTGTTTTATCATGCTCTGTGGTTCAGTCAGCCTTATATTGTGTTAATTTGATAACAAAATTAATCTTTTCACATTTGTATCTTTATAAATCAGTTACTGCCCTTTATGTCACTTCCTTTTTGCCCCACATTTGGTAAACACATTTGAATAGCTGAACCAAGAATTCAGCTTTACAATGGATATCAACAAGTCTTAATATAAGACAACTCCTTCTCCCACATCTCCTTAGAAACAGAATTGTAACCATGGTCTTATAATTTCAATTTTAGCTCTACAGTGAACCTTCAAACAACTGTTGGGCCTAAGGTCTTGCATATGCATTACTGAAAATATAGGTGATCTTGATTAATGATAGCTTCAGTGCATTAAATTAGTTTGAAATTCACTTTTCATGACTACCATTTTCTACACTTTAATCTTTTTTTTCCTTAAAGTAAATATTCTTATTAACTATCCTCTTCCATGTCCCCTTTTTTTATTTTAAATGTTCTTCCCTTCCCTTATTAGTAGGCACTTGTCATTTGAAAGAATGTGAACTGAGTCATGTGGCCAGAGCCCCAGATGCTGGCTTGATTGTAGCCAGACAAAAGCTTACTCATTCAGTTATGGCATTTTCCTACTATTCGTAACTGTTTGTAACAGTGACATCAACAACTTTGGAAAAATCCTCCCCCTGCTTTTTTTTTTCATAGTGAAAAGAATATAATTATCTGCCTACCAGTGGCAACAGATTAAGTTCTTGAAACTATACACAGAAATTTTACAGATGGGAACATTAATCTTTGAACTAAAAACACACAGGTCTTTAGGAAAGAGAGCTCTTCCTTTTTTAAATTTTTAAATTTATTTAATTTATTTTATTTTATTTTTTATTGCTATTATCTTTATATCATTTCTATATGAACATACATAAACAATTAAATGTATAGTAAAAGTTGTGAACTTACAAAGCAAACATGCATAAGATCATCAGGGGTCCCATGTATCAACCCCCCATCAACACCTTGCATTGTCGTAAGATGTTTGTTATAAATTATGAAAGAATATCGTCAAAATCTTACTACTAATCATAGTCCTTATCTTACACTTGGCGTGTTTTTCCCCCAACCCACCCTATTATTATTTTTTAAATATATTTTTTTATGACAGAAGTTATAAACTCATAAAACAATCATGCACATGTGCGGAATTCCCAAACAACACCCCTCCATCAACACAGCACACTGTGGTGGGACAGTTGCTACAGATCAGATAATATCATCTGATTGTTACCATGTCCATAGAGTACATTTGGTTCACATTTTCCATACTGTCTCATTATCAACACAGCACATCTATCACATAGATGCAAGAATATTATATTCTTAACTACTAACCACAGTCCATAGGTCACTCCAGTTGTGTTTTTCCCATGCTTCTCCACATTCCCACCTCCCTGCACTAGTAATGTACATTTGCTCTAGCTCACAAAGGACACTCTTGCATCTTTACCATTAACCACAATTCTCATTCACCTCTTGGTTTACTGTGCTATCCATTTCCTAGATTATTCTCTAGCATTCTGTCAATTGGCATTTACATTCCTAGACTATCATTTTCAGTCACATCCCCATTTATAAACTAGCTGTTACTCACTATGTATTACCACCCACTCTATACATTTCCACACTTTTACAGTAAAGCTAATTAAAAACTTCTATATACATTAAACATCAGTAGTCCATCTCAGTCCTCCTCTTATCTCCTTTAAGAATCCACCACCACCTACCATCAGGTCTTGAAGCTATTTTCTTACAATTTCTTTTAGAAGTTTTATGGTTCTTGCTTTTATTTTTATTTTTTTAATCCATTTTGAGTTAATTTTTGGATAAGGTGTGAGAGAGGGGTCCCTTTTCCTTCTTTTAGCTATGGATATCCAATTCTTTCTGCACCATTTGTTGAATGGATTATTCTGCCTGAGTTGTGTGTGTTTGACAGGCTAGTCAAAAATCACATGACCATACATGTAAGGGTCTGTTTCTGAACCATCAGTTTGGTTCCATTGGTCTATGTGTCTGTCTTTATGGCAGTACTATACTATTTTTACCACTATGGATACATAATATGATTTAAAGTATGGAGATGAAGATTTGCTTTTCCTTTTAATGATGTTCCTGGCTATTCAGGGCCCCATACACTTCCAAATAAATTTGATGATCATGTTTTCAATTATTTTTTTTAATGCTGCTGGAATTTTTATTGGGATTGCATTGAATCTGTATATCAATTTGAGTAGAATTGACATCTTAATGTTATTTAGTCTTCCAATCCATGAGCATGGAATGTTCTTCCAGTTATTTAGGACTTTTTTGATTTCTTTTAAAGTTGAGTTGCATTTATCTGACTACAAGTGCTTTACACCATTGGTTAAGGTTATTCTATTTGATTTTTTTCTGTCATATTTTATTTTCACCACTCTTTTGACACTTTCAGTTACTTTTATTTATATAATCTTCATTTCTAGACTTTCTTCCAGGCCTCTCTCTCCTGTCTTTTCATTTCAGGGTCTAGCACACACTTTAATGTTTCCTAAAAATCTGGTCTCCTGCTTAGACATCCTCTCAGTTTCTGTTTATCAGTGAATATTCTAAGTTTGCCCTCATTTTTGAAAGACAGTCTTGCTGGATATAAGATCCTTGGCTGGAAGTTTTTCTCTTGTAGTATCTTAAATATATCAGACCACTGTCTTCTTGCCTTTATGGTTTCTGGTGAGAAATCAGCACTTAATCTTACTGGATATCACTTGTATGTTATGCATTGCTTTTTCTCTTGCTGTTCTCAGAATTCTCTCTTTGTCTTTGGCATCTGACATTCTGATGAGTATGTGTCTCTGTGTTAGTCTATTCAGATTTTTTAGGATGGGAGTACATTGTGCTTCTTGGACATGAATATCTATTTCCTTCAATATGGTTGGGAAATTTTCTACCATTATTTCTTCAAATATTCCTTCTGTGCCTTTTCCTTTCTCTTTTCCTTCTGGGACACATATGTTTGCACCTCTTTTGCTATCATTTAGTTCCCTGATATCTTGTTCAATTTTTCCCATTCTTTATCTGTTCTTTGGTATGTTCACTTTCAGAGGTCATTTCTTCAAGCTCACCAATCCTTACTTCTCCGTCCTGAAATCTGCTATTATATGATTCCAATGTTTTAAAATTTTCATTTATTGCTGCTTTCATTTCCGTAAGATCAGCTATTTGTCTATGTGTGCTTTCAAATTCTTCTTTGTGCTCATCCAGTTTCTTCTTAATATCCTTAATCTCTTTAGCCATCGCATTGAATTTACTAAGGAGATTTGTTTGAACATCTATCATCAGTTGTCTCAACTCCTTTATGTCATCTGGATGCTTATCTTGTTCCTTTAACTGGGCCATAGCTTCCTGTTTCTTGGTGTGGGTAATTTTTTGTTGGTGTTTTCGCATCTGGCTAACTAGAATATTTATTCTGGGTGCAATTTTTCTCTTTAGTTTAGGGCTTCCTTCCCTTTCTCCCTTGCTGGTTGTACAGTAGGAGCCAAGCATGTAGTTAGTGCTGTAAGCTGTGGAGGCTCAAGCTGCCCTCATTGCACCAGGGACCAATGAAACTTCTTCCAACTTTCTCCTTTGCCAGGGGTAGGGATAGAGTCACAGCTGTGTGGAATAATCCAAGTTGTGCAGGCCTAGACTGTAGCTACCCAGAGAGACTGATGAAGCTTCCTACCCCTTTCTTCCCTGCCTGGGGTGGGGATGGAGCTGCAGGTGTAGGCAACAATCTATGTACTGCAGGTCCACGACAATCACAGTTGCCTCAGTAGACTTCTGATTTTCAGTCTGTGCCAGTGAAAGTTACCTGCAGTTACCTGGATAGGTTGGTGCAGGCCCGCTAGCCTCCTTCTGCCAGAGGTGGGGCTGAAGCCTAGGCTATGGCTGCGAGCCGATCTGGGTGAAAGGAACTGGCTCCTCCTGCCACTGTGATTTTTGGTCAGTCAGGCTTCCCCTCAGCCTGAGGGTGGTGTCAAAATGGTGGCCAGTCTATAAATCATCAATTATTAATATCTTAAATAACTATTTCTGTTTCTGTGTGACCTTTCCCATTATTGATCTCTGTATACTTCATGATGATGCCTACTTTTTATCCCAGTTTTTATAATATATTTCATATGCTTTTTGTGGACACCAAAGTTTGATGAGGACTGACAATTTGGAATTACATAGTGTCATACTAAATAATTTCAATGACTGAAGGAAAAAGAGCTCCATAAGGGTATTATATCATAGTTTGTGTATGCATTCCCTTGATGATCATCATTTGGATTGTTTCCTGTTTTTCTCTATTATAATAAACATTTGGACAGAAGCATTTGAACTTGTAGCTCACTTTATTCCCTTGAATTAGTGGTTGAAGAATACCTGTCTTGTCAATGTCTAAACCAATCTCAGAACATCCTGTGAAGATGCACCTACCTTTTTCAGTACTCATACCCTTTTCTTCTTCAACATTGTGCCAACAAAATGGATGGATTCTGGCTAAAATTCACTCCTTCTAAGCCCATTTACTTTCTTCTGTCCTTATCCCATCATTAGTACCATCTCTTAAGGGTGCTCTGATGGAGAGTCACAGCCCTCCTCCAGGGTACTAGTTATTTCTCGTATATTAAGGATGTTCCACCAGGCTGATGGTGCTGCACTGAATGACAGTTCTGTTTCAAAGAACTGCTAAAACTGCATGTAATCTACACCCAGTTTCTTAATTCTCCTTGCAAGAATATTATGAGAAAATAAGCCAGATTTATATATTTAGCATTTACCTCCCTGTCCATCAGGTTATTGTTAGTCATTCTGGCTCTTTGGATTATATATCCCTTGTTCCCTCCTATTTCATGCATTTTTTTAAACAAAAATAAGAACTTTAATATTTAAGTTATTTAACAATAAAATATATCCATAACTAGTTTTATCTCTATTACTTTTCTGTAATTTTTCAATTTTATATGTATTTTGTGAAGTTTTCTGTTCCCCAACTCCTTTTTTAACTTATTACAGTTGTTTTGCTATTTGCTAAATACTAACAATTTGGAATTTAAGTTTTAAAATTTATAATTTCAGTGACTGAGAAATGCTCGATAAAGTTACATCCAACTGATATTTTTCACATTTCCTATCATTCATTATTTGGATTGTTTCTCATACTTTTCCTCACTGGGATCATTTGCAGATAATGTTAGAATTTTGTTTTGAGAGTTTCCCTGGATAAGTCTTAATGAATTCAGATTTGGTCCATGAACGCTAGCTCACTTTTTTTGTTTGTTTGTTTTAGTGTCCTTCTAAAGTCCATGACATGTTGCCCTGTCTAGGTTAAAATGCTTCTCAGTCTCAAGGTTCTTGTCACTTCCATTTCCCCTGTTATTGTCCTTCATAATCAAAAGTATGGAATTTTCTTTAATGCTATTGTAACGATGAAAGCAGGATTTTAGCAGAATGAGTGTAGCAGGCCCACTTGGGATTGGAGGAGAGTTGGGAAAACCTATCCCTGTGAGAAAGCATGCTAAAGGACACAAAGGGAGAACTGCCCTTCCTAGTCAGTAGGTGCATTTTTTTAGGAGGTAACCGGGATTGAGCCTGGGTCCTCATACATGCAAAGCAGGTGCTCAACCACTGAGCTACACCTGTTTCCCTGTTTTTGTATGCCTTCCTCTTTACCATTTGAACAGCTGATCTTGGCTTGGAGTGTCTTCCTCTGTGATGCACAGCCTAGCCATTGTCATCTTATCTTTGGTAAGCTCATTCTTTCAGTTTCTCCTGCCATCCTTAATTTCTGTCATTGTCATGCTGTGAACTCCTTGTTCACATCAACCCTGCCTCCTCTGGCCTAGTGAACTAGCCTGCTAACTGATTCCTGTGCCCCTGGTTGCTCAGGATCCCTGCTAGTCACAGTTGCTCTAACACATAGCTCTGCATCATTGAGTAAATGCTTGCCAAGAAGTCTCCTTAAAACCTTTGGTCTTTTCTCATGATTCGCTGTGCTCTGTTGAGATTCCTCAGTCTGGCTTTCTAAGAGGTGCCACAGTCCACCTCTGCAGACTTCCCCTTCTGTCCCAGCCAAACTAGACACTAGTGCATAGGTCCTTCCTCACCTTTGCTCCTTGCTCAGGCCGTTCCATCTATGGAAGATCCTTCTTCTCCACCTGGACTCTTGCCCTGTTGAGATCTTAACGCTCACAGATAGTTTCCTGACCTTCTTTACCCATCCTCACCACAAATAGATGTGACCTTCTCCTTTTGCTTTCTACCCTGTATTAGAGTTACTGGTATAAGTTTTCTGTTCTTCCCTTCTCACCCCAAACCTTTTGAGAAAAGGGGATCCTGACTTGCCAGGGCACAAAATATTGATGTAAAGGACACTGGATTTGTGGCCCTATCATTTACTCTTTGTGTGGTCTTTCTTGAACCTCGGTTTCCTTGTCCACGTAATGGGGATAACAACATTGACTTAACAAACTTACATGTTTCTAATTGTAAAAAAAAGTGAGCAAGAAAGAAAGAAAGCTAATAGAAATGTAAGGATCTGTCAACCTTTTATTCCCTGAGGCACCCTTGCCCTATGTCTTGTTATAGTCAAGTTTTCAGTCAATATTTGAGGAATGGAGTTCGATAATTATTTATAAAAACAGCCTATAAGTCTCCCCTAGTACATGCTTAGGAGGGGTGGTTCACTGTATTTACAGTTTTTGTGCTCAGATCAAGCAGTTAAGTCATTAAAAACAAGCACTTTTATGGAAAGCTATTATGCCTATTATTCTTTTTTTTAATTGAAAATTTTTTTTCTTTCCTTCCTCCCCACCCCTCATTTTTGGCTCTCTGTGTCCATCCACTGTGCATTCTTCTGTGTCCACCTGCATTCTTGTCAGCAGCACTGGGAATCTGTCTCTCTTTTTGTTGTGTCATCTTGCTGTGTCAGCTCTCCGTGTGTGTGGCACCACCCCCAGGCAGGCTGCGCCCTTTTTGCAGGGGGCAACTCTCCCTGCGGGGTGCACTCCCTGTGCGTGGGGCTCCCCTACATTGGGGACACCCCTGCATGGCACGGCACTCCTCGCATGCACCAGAACTGCATGTGGGTCAGTCCACCACATGGGTCAGGAGGCCCTGGATTTAAACCCTGGACCTCCTATATGGTAGGTGGATGCTCCATCAGTTGAGCCAAATCTGCTTCCCTATGCCTATTTTTCTTATAGCTGGTACAAATTGAAGTCTTTAACAACTTCATGGCTTTTGAAAGCATGAACTAAATACACCATTCTAATGTGCATTCAGCATGAATAAAACATCCATCATTTAAATGTGTTCTGGCAGACTTTATCCTTAGTTCTAGTGCAGATAGTTTTCAAATTTTATTGACACTATCCTTGTCACTGCTCAGCATTTATCTTTGCTGAAGAAATTCTGATCCATGTCTTCTCTGAGCCATTCTGGAGTGATTATTGTAATGGACAGCTTGGCATTCCTTGTTTAACTAACAAGGTGCAGTTATTATAAAACTTAGTCAGAATCAACAGAGAGCTCTTAGGTTCTCTCTTCAGCCTGTAATCAGTGGATGGATGACCATATTCTAAACATATCATACTTGTCTAAGGACATTATACTTAGAGATGTTTGTGATAATTTGTGTGAGAGACTAAAATTTATCATTAGAGTTAGCACTTTTCATTTTTGCTATGACTGAGTATTGAAATGAGACATAAAACATTTAATTAAAGGCTTCCCCTTCTCACAGGTTAAAAGTGGGTGGTTGTGGGGACTGTTGGAACCTGGAGCCATTCTGAACTGCTCTTGTTTTTCTTGATATACTGTAAGAATTCTCATTGTGATTACTTGTTTCAGCTGCATGTACCCATCAAGAAATTGAAATAAAAGGCCAGATATAGAAAAGACTTAGGAATTCTTTGGCCATCTAAAAAAGCCTCTGATTATTTCTAGAAGGCGAGACTGTTTTGTATGGTCATGGTGTTATTTCATTGACATCTTATTACCATTTATATCTGGTACTCTGAATTCCTCCCAATCTCAATCAAGCAAGCTAGCATAACTTTAGATATACATTTGATGAAAGACTATATGGGAATCAAGATGGTGGCCCTATGGATCTGGAGTTGAAGAAGACCTTCACAGAGCTTCAAGTCAAAGTTATTGACATGCAACTGAAGGTGAAGCTTGTGGACATACAGATTAAACAACTATACAGAATGAAAAACATGCACATCTTACAGATACAGAAATTATGACTTTGGTGGATAAGACTAACATGTATGAAGATGTAGGAGGAATGTTTATTCTTCCATCCACGGAGGTAATTCACAACCAGCTGTTAGAGAAACAGAAAATAGTAGAAGAAAAAATTAAAGATCTGGACAGAAAAAATCCTATCTTGAGTGGAGCGTGAAGGAAGTTGAGGACAACATCCCAGAGATGCTGATGGCTCAAAGGGCATAGAATGAAGCCTCTAGGGAAAACTTTTCCTCTGGACCCCTTCCCTTCCTGGAGAGGGAGGAGCAGGCTGTGCTGGCAACAGCCTCTCTTCTGCCCAGATGGACATTTTCTCTGGACAGCCTAGCAACCCCACATTTTCTCCATTAGCCCAAGTCCCTCGCAGATCCCAACTTTATTTTTTTTATCCTGGCTCTGCCTCCCACCCCTGCCCCAAGACACTCCTCTCTCTTCTGAACTCCCAGGAAAAGGAAGATGAGAGCCAGGATAGACAGGGAAACTTGGCTTGGGTCTACCACTAGAGATACTGGTCCCACCAATAAAAGGCATCTCTCCCCGCACGCCCCCCCCCCCAAAAAAAAAGACTATATGGGTACAGGATATCAGTATGTTAATTTTGAGGTAATCCACCAGTAGAATTCTACACACCTCTTTAGCCTGCTTAAAAAAAAGGTACATTGACTTTGATTGCCATTTATTTTCTTATAAATTTCTAAGCCATTGTTGGTATATATTTTTAAGAAATTTGCATTAGAGAAGTATTTATATATAGATTTATCCCACCTTTAGCTTTAAGGGAATGCATTATAATAATATAGTGAATTATAATAGTTTTATTAGATTTTTATTAATATTTATTCAAATAATAGAAATCCTAGAAGGAAACAATTTTGAAAAGAGGCTAAGAAGTTGCCTAAGAAATAACATGAGAAGAGCATAAGTCTTGAAAGAAAAACACACTGCCAACCATAATAATGAAAAAAGACCCTCATCCAGATGTATTTCTCCTGAAACATCAAAATACCAAGCATCAAAAGATGTTAAAACATGAGGAATGAAATTTAAACTGATGGCTTTCTAGTTCTATGGTGTTCTTTGTAACACCACTTTAAAAATCCTGAACTAAGTGATATTTAAGTTAGTTTTCAACTCTAAAGTTCTTGTACCAAATCCAAAAAGAATAGCTTATTTTTTTAACACATCATAGTTTTCAAAGTCTTCCACATACATGACCTCATTTGATTTTATGGTCATCATGCCTCTGAACATAATATTGGATAATTTGTTTAAATAACAGTCATTAGGCAGAAAGTGAAACCACAAAGTAGTTCACAGTGGGAGCAAATGAGATGGAAGGAATCTGGACAACCGGGTTTTATTCCCATTTTATTTACATAGTCTGCAAGTCTCCTGATCAACTGAGTCGCATTTTTCTAATCTATAACACTAGGAGTTTCCAAAATTCTCTTAAGATTTTAGTGAATTTAGATTTCTTTGAAATAATAGTTTGATAAAGTAATACTGGGTAATGATGGTTAATTGAAATAGTTTTAACTCTGAAATAGTATCTTTAATCCCTTACTCAGAAGAGGCTTCCATTCACTGACGTAGAGACGATGATGACCTTACAACTAGCAGACCAGGGAAGTCTTATGCTTAGCACTAATTGATGTTATAATACAAACAAACAAATAAAAACAGAAACAAAACAATGGACAAATTATTTTAAAATTGGATATTCTCAGGAAAACTAGAATAAGTGAGAAAGAGTGAAAAGTAGAAGAGCAAAGAATGAGATGAAACAAAAAAGAGTGGAGAATTGAGGCAGCAAAATGTGAAAGAAGCAGATTGAAGTAGTAGAACAAAGTTGTAAAGCAAATCTAGAGCCCACTCTGTCATCCAATAAATTATTGAAGGCTAATTATTAAAATTTTACAGGCTACACTGTAAATTAGCCCTTTAAAATACAAACTTTATGAGGTTAGAGTTCATGTCTGTTTCTCCTTTTTATCTCTATTCCTTACCAAGTACAGCACAATGAAAATGTCTATTGACTGATGGCTCTCCCGTGGGTTCAGTGCTCTCCTAAAGGCTTTGTGGTGTGTGTGAGGAAGGCGAAAGTGCAGGCCATGTTCTCCAAGTACATCTCATCATACAACCTTTCGGTCACTAGTCATCAGCATATTTCAAGATTCACGTTTAGTAAAACGGAAGAACATTGTGCCTTTGTTGCTCCATTCCTATACATTCTGTCATATTTGTCATGGAAACAAATTTGGTTCCTGATTGGAAATGGTTTCACATGGAATTTTTACAATTATTCTCAGGGGGTATCTACACCTTATTCTTACAAATTATCCATGGAATAGGCAATGAAAAATACTTTCTTACTTGGAAAAAAATTTATATCATTATGATGATCAATTCATAGACACAGTGTAAAAATGAAAATACTGAATTAGGGATTTTTATAAGACTCTGCTGTACCCTAAAATAATGAAATAGGAAAAGAATCCCATGAATTTTACATGTAAATTCCATTGCATTTTCAGGGTCAATCAAATTCTTCATCTCAAGGTAATCAGAGCACAATAAGAAACACCACTTTGCCTAAAACTAATCATTGTGAACTAGGAGTTGGTCATGAATGAACCAAGTTGATAAATCTCTTCTTCCAGTTGGATAACTATCCTGGTAAAAGATGACTTTACACTCCAGTTCCATGAGATGGCTCTCATCTTCTAACCTGATTTCTTTAAGGGCTACCCAAGGCTACAGTTTCTCAAGGAATCATCTTGGGACTGTCACTGTTTTGTGTTGGGTTGCAGATACCAGGGTGCAATATATACCTATTGACTGAGTGACTTAGAGGAACTCATTAATAATCAAAGAGATTCTCATTTAGTAAAAAGTCAAGGAGAGGGAAATGACTGTGGTTCTGTCAGTTGGGCTCCCGTCTACCATATGGGAGGCCCTGGGTTCATGTCCCAGGTACTCCTTGTGAAGGCAGGCTTGCCCGCACGCTGTGGAGAGCAGCCAGCCTGCAAGAGCCATGGAGAGCCAACTCAGCAAGGTGATGCAACAAAAAAAGGGAGACAAGCAAAAAAAACCAACAAAAATGCAGAAGAACACACAGCGAATGGACACAGAGAGCAGACAGCAAGCAAGCCACAAGGCGGGGGTGGTGGGTGGGGTGGAAGGTAAATAAATAAATAATAAAATAAAATAAAAAAATACAGACACAGAAGAACACACAACAAATGGACACAGAAAGCAGAGAGTAAGCAAAAAAGTCACAAGGGGGGGCATAAAAAATTGTATATATAAAAAAAAGTCAAGGAGACCCATAGTTCCTACCCAGTTTATAATAATCAAATTTGGAAAGAGAAACCATGAAAAAAGAGACCATCTTTTCAATGATATGAATATCAAGAAGTAATTGATGATTATCAGATTTAAATGGACTACATGTAGCTCCTATTTTGGGCTCCTAAAGACAGTTGGTTCATACTCATAGAGAAGATAGGCAACTTTTACTTTTGACTTTCAGAGCCCAAGGAATTCTGTTCTCTAACTGCACACTTCTACAGCACAGCTATATCCAAAATATGAGGTATTTATTTAAGACTTAATATGTCAGACACTGGAGATACAAAAATTATTATAATGTGATCCTTACTGATGTAGAACTTACAGGGTACTAAGTGGAATATACATAATAACGGTTTTTATAGGTAAATACTAAGGATTATAAATTATAAGGACCAAGTGCTAGGGAATGCATGCAAAATCTTTAAAGGACCTGAAATTTGACCTAGTACTTGGAAGGAAAAGTTGTCTAGCAAACAAGAGGAATGATTTCGTTTTAGGCAGAGAGAAGGAATAATCATGAAAAGGTCTGGCATGTTCAGGGTGAAAGTTTCGGAAAGGGTTAAATTGATCATTTCTCCCTATTTTTATAAATCATTTAACTTTACTAAGAGCTCTGCATGTAATCCAACTACATTCTATTCTTTTTAAAGGTTATGTTCACACATGCATAGCCATTGTCTAAGTGACATACTCTACAGGCTTTGCTAGAAATGTTAATACTTAGCATAAAAAAGAAAATAAATGGATCTTTATATTGACTGAATTGCTTACATATCATATCTTATTATTAACACACTACTGTTTTTTAAAAGAAATGTCTATATCTAAAATAACTAGAAATTCTTAAAGTTAAATAGCATCAAGATGTTATACTTAGGAAACAAATGCCAATTTTTTTCCCTTAAAGAAATAATCTCTAGGCACCTGGTTGCCGTGGTAGATGTCAGAAGGTGATCAGCTAACAGAAATTTAGGATAGTTAAATTTCCTTGCAGTAACTATCAGTCATATATAAGAAAAACAGAAGGTATGACTTGAGAGTCAAGGAACAAATATGTAGATTTAAAAGGGTAATGGGTATGTCTTCAAATTGATTAATTAGTCCTATTGATAGTTCTATCAATTCCCATGAACAAGACACCAAAATGCAATTTGAGAACCTGGCATCTAAAAAAGAACATATTCAATTGCACTTTAATTATGCTTTATTATTTATCAAGCAGTCCAAAAAGTATTATAAAATCCAGCCATATCGTAATAAAAGAATGAAAAACTAGTCCAACATTGATAAACTTTTAAATCATGAGATTCTTACAGAGTATGGAGAACACAGAATCCCTGAGCATCTCTGGGGAAGGACAGTTAAAAAGCCATCAGTGTTTTGGGTCTCTAGTCTGTCTACCAGACTAGTATAGGAATAGTATACCAACATAGTAACAGCAGTGTCCTCACTCTAATGCTGGGTTAGGGTGTTAATCGGCCGCAAACTCTTTTAGTTGAACATCTTTTCATACTCCTTGCTTAGTATCTTTACAAAAAGTGAGAGGCAGGGGCCCTGGCATATCCTGCTTTATCTTCTAACTCAAGAAAGGACACTGTGAAAGGAAGAAATGAAGAATTTTATCTGACTAAGGACCCGTACCACCTGCCTGCTTTTACCTGTAGCTTTCCTCACTTAAATATTTTTTATTGAAGATATACTTCTTCTGTTTAAACCATTTATGCTCTATATTTATTGAATAATTTGAATATCTTCTGATTTATATTGTTTTAATTACTTTCTTACCATTCCCATTCTTTAAAAAATACTTCTAATTTTTAATTTAATGATTTACTTCATGATTTTAGTATTTTATTTAAGAAGGTTTGGCATTTTATTGCCCTATTTTAAACCATTTACTTATTGCTTATAAAATTTTGGCCCATTTTGGTCATTTTATTGAAAAGTATCATAAAAAAATTAGTGAATCTATATGTGAATTGCTTTGAAAAAAATGTAGCAAATATTTTTATGGGCGAGGCACTAATTAATTATTCTTCCACTAAGTGTCCTATTTGCCAGTTCTAGTGACCAAAATAGATAAGCATGAAAAATGTAAACATTTTCTGAATATATATAATTTAAGCCTATTCTAAACTAACCTATTTGGAGACTATTTCAGTATCACAACCTGTTTCAGGAAAGAAAGCAGAAACTACTTTTGTTGAAGATTATTAAAGAATGTATATATTTACCACATATTTATTATTTACACATAAAATAGATATTTAATTTAGCCACAGGTAACAAAAATCTTTGCTTATAACAAAATCAACCTTTCTTTATATGGTATCTGATTATTTTCAGCTACCTGAAATTTAAATCCTGAAAAAATCCAATATCTAATTGTTGTTTAATCCAACACCCCTCTTTTCAATATGTATTTTTTATTAATTTATTGAAATAAATCACCCCCACACAAACATATGTAAATAATAAGTATATAATAATAGTTGTGAGCTTACAAAACAAATATATATAACATCATAGAGGACTCTCATAACTTACCCTACCACCAACAACTTAAATTGTTGTTAAACTTTTTAAACTAATGATTAAAGAGTATTGTCAAAATATTACTACTAACCAAAGTATTTCCCCCAACCAACCCTATTATTAATTATTTTATATCATTTATATATGAACATACATAAACAATTAAGTGTATAGTAAAAGCTGTGAACTCACAAAGCGAACATACATAACATCATCAGGGGTACCATACATCAACCCTCCACCAACACTTTGCGTTGTCTTGAGACAAATGTTACAAATTATGGAAGAATATTTTCAAAATCTTACTGCTAATTATAGTCCTCATCTTACATTTGGTGTGTTTTTCTGCCAACCCACCCTATTATTATTTTTAAAATATATTTTTTATGACAGAAGTTGTAAATTTATAAAACAATGATATGCATGTGCAGAATTCCCAAACAACACCCCTCTACCAACACACCACACTGTGGTGGAACATTTTACAGATAAGATAATATAATCTGATTGTTACCACATCCATAGTATACATTTGGCTTACATTTTCCATACTGCCCCATTATCAACACAGTACATCTTTGGCATAGATGTAAGAATATTATATTTTACTGTTAACCACAGTCCATAGGTCACTACAGTTGTATTTTTCCCAAGCATTCCCAACAACCTGCAGTAGTGATTTGCTCTTGCTCACAAAGGAAACTCTTACATCTGTACCATCAACAACAGTTTTCATCCACCTCTTGGTTTACTGTACTATTCAGTTCCTAGGTTATTCTCTAGCATTCTGTCAATTGGCATTTATATGTCTAGACTACCATTTTCAGTCACATCCCCATTTATACTAGCTATTACTCACTATTTGTTACTATCCATTCTATGCATTTCCACACTTTTACAGCAAAGCTAATTAAAACTTCTACATACGTTAAACATCAGTAGTACATCTCAGTCCTTCTCTTATCTCCTTTAAGAATCCACCACCTACCACCAGGTGTTGAAGCTATTTTCCTACAATTTCTTCTAGAGGTTTTATGGTTCTTTCTTGCTTTTATTTTTAGGTTTTTAATCCATTTTGAGTTAATTTTTGGATAAGGTATGAGAGAGGGGTCCCCTTTCCTTCTTTTGGCTATGGATATCCAATTCTTTCTGCACCATTTGTTGAATGGACTGTTCTGCCCCAGCTGCATAGGTCTGACAGGCTAGTCAAAAATCACTTGACCATACATGTGAGGGTCTGTTTCTGAACCATCAATTTGGTTCCATTCATCTATGTGTTTGTCTTTATGTCAGTACCATGCTGTTTTTACCACTATAGCTAGGTAATATGATTTAAAGTCTGGAGATGGGGATTCTCTTTTCCTTTCTATGACTTTTCTGGCTATTCAGGATACTTTACCCTTCCAAATAAATTTGATAATCCTGCTTTCACTTGTTTTTTTTATCAGGGTTGCATTGAATCTCTATATAAATTGGAGTAGAATTGACATCTTAATGATATTTAGTCTTCCGATCCATAAGCATGGAATGTTCTTCCAGTTATTTAGGACTTTTAAAATTTCTTTTAACACTGATGTGCATTTTTCTGAATACAAGTGCTTTACACCACTGGTTAAGATTATTCCTGACTATTTGATCTTTTTCTGTCATATTTTATTTTCACCACTCTTTTGACACTTTTAGTTACTTTTATTGACATAATCTTCATTTCTAGACTCTCTCCCAGGTGTCTCTCTCCAGTCTGTTTTTTGCAGGATCTAGTACACTCTTTAGTATTTCCTGAAAATCTGGTCTCCTGCTTAGAAATCCTCTCAGTTTCTGTTTATCTGTGAATATTCTAATCTCATCCTCATTTTTGAAAGACAGACCTGCTGGATAAAAAATTATTGGCTGGAAAATTTTCTCCTGTAGTATATTAAATATATCCAACCACTGTCTTCTTGCCTCCATGGTTTCTGGTGAGAAATCAGCACTTAACCTTATTGGATATCCCTTATATGTTATACATTGCTTTTCTCTTGCTGTTCTCAGAATTCTCTCTTTGTCTTTGGCATTTAACCTTCTGACTAGTATGTGTCTCAGAGTTGGTCTATTCAGACTTTTTTTCTGATGGGAGTTTATTGTGCATTGTGGAAAATTTTCTATCATTTCTATCATTTTTTTCTTCAAATATTCCTTCTTCCCCTTTTCCCTTATCTTCTCCTTCTGGGACACCCACAACACGTATGTTTGCAAGCATTTGCTGTCATTTAGTTCCCTGAGACTGTGTTCAATTTTTTCCATTCTTTTCTTCATCTCTCCTTTGGTATGTTCACTGTCAGAGGCCATTTCTTCAAGCTCACCAATCTCTTCTTCTGCCTCCTAAAATCTGCCATTATATGATTCCAATGTTTTTTTAATGTCATTTATTACACCTTTCATTCCCATAAGATCAGCTATTTTTCTATGTATGCTTTCAAATTCTTCTTTGTGCTCTAGTGTCTTCTTAATATCCTTAATTTCTTTAGCCATTTCATTAAATTTACTAAGGAGATTTGTTTGAACATCTATGATCAGTTGTCTCACTCCTTTATGTCATCTGGAGGCTTATCTTGTTCCTTAACTGGGCCATAGCTTCCTGTTTCTTGGCGTGGATTGTAATTTTTGTTGGTGTCTTGGCATCTGGCTTACTAGAGTATTTATTCTGGGGGCAGTTTTTCTCTTTAGGGCTTCCTTCCCTTTCTCCCTTGCTGGTTGTGCAGTAGGAGCTAAGGATGTAGTTGGTGGTATAAGCTGAGGAGACTCAAGCTGACCTTATTGTCCCAGGGACCAATGAAGCTTCTTCCAACTTTCTCCTTTGCCAGAGGTAGGGACAGAGTCACAGCTGTGTGGAATAATCAAAGTTGTGCAGGCCTAGACTGTAGTTGCCCAGAGAGACTGGTGAAGCTTCATGCCCATTTCTTCCCTTCCTGGGACAGGGATGGAGTGCAGGTGTGGACAGCAATCTCTGCAGTGCATGTCCAAGATGACCGCAGTTGTCCTGGTAGACTTCTGATTATCCAGCCTGTGCCAGCCAAAGGTACCCACAGTTACCTGGATAGGCTAGTGCAGGGCCCACCAGCCTCCTCCCTGCCAGAGGTAGAGCTGAATCCTAGGCAGGCTGATTTGGGTGAAAGAAACCAGTTCCTCCTGTCACTGTGATTTTCGGTCCTGACTTCCCCTCATGTTGGAGGCAAAGTCAAAATGTCTTTCAGACTTGGACAGATTCACAGCCCAGCTATTCCTAGGGTTATTCCTTAGCCAGCTGAGTCTACCAATCAGTAGCTGAAATCAGCAGCCAACCATCTTCTCCTGTTTAGGGAAATGGAGCTTCCAATTCCAGCCACAGAACAGCTCTTGGGGCGGCTCATACTGCCAGAGTAAGACAATCACCAGCCTCTGCAGCTTGTCCAGTCATTTCCTGGAGAGGCTGGTGCAGGTCCCCCAGCTTGCTTCCTACTGGAGGTAGCACTGGGGGCTAGGCTAGAGCTGCAATCTGAACTGGATGGAAAGAAGCCAGTCCCTACCAGTGCTGGAATTTTCAGTCTGCCCCTCTTCCCCTGTGCAAGGTGTGGAGTTAAGATGGCAGCTCCTGGCCTCTTTCTGACTTGGACGGTCTCAAACTTTAGCTGTTCTCAGGATTATACTTCAGTCCACTGAATTTACTCATCCGTAGCTGAAGTTGGTGCCCAACAGTCTCTTTCTCCCCTATTTTTGGGAAATGGAGCTTTCAGTTGTAGCCACAGAACAGCTCCCAAGGCAGCTTGTGCCTCCAGTGGAGGATGGACCCTGGCCTCCAGGGCGTGGAACCTCTACTTGCAAGTCTTCTCTGCAGATGGACAGTCTCCTCCTTCCATTCATTCAAGAATGTGGCAGGATGTTCTTCTGGTCTCCTGGAGCCCCCAAACTGGTGCTTCAGCTTACTCCAGAGAGCTCTGGGTGATTACTAACTGCCCTGTAGCAGGAACTGACTCTAGGAGCTCCTTACTCTGCTGCAATCTTGCTAGTTCCTCCCTTTTTAATATATTTTTATTACAGAAGTTGTGAACTTGCAAAACTACCATGCACATGTGCAAAATTCCCACACAACACCCCTTCACCAACACACCATAAACATGGAACATTTGTTACAGGTTATGACTGTGAGGCCCAATTTTCACTTTGTGTATAATTCATATAGGTTTGTTACTATGAGATTTTACACTGAATTTTAGGCAAACAGTGGACTACTAAAGTAATTTGATAGAGCTGTTGTAGCTCAGTGGAGGAATTCCTGCCTTGCATGTAGAAGATCCCTGGTTCAAATCTTGGTAAAATAATTCAAAGCATTTTATAGCATTATCTTTTAAAGATTTACTTTCATATATCATTTAGGTTGAAAATAAATGTTTGCTGCTTTTTATTTACCATCCAGAAGACACTGGTAAGTTAAGGATAGTTATTAGATACAACTTGTAGTCTTAGCTTTCTATATAGAATAAAACTCATAGTTACTTTGAAATGCTTGTTTAAGTAACCTGGTATGGCTTGTGCTTGTCAGAATTGAAAAAAATCTAAAGAATCTGGCTATGTTTGGTATCTTACTATTACTGTGGTTCATCAGAATGTAGGTGCCAAATAGCTGAGATAATTTTGACAAATTGTGATTATTTTTTAAATTAGCATGTCTGAAAGGTATGTTTTGGGAATCACAGCTTTTCAAGATGAGTGTGCTTCTCAGATTATAAATAGTCAAACCTCTGGCTCCCTAATATAAATTTCCCTGTAGTTTTGATTGTACTTGGGGACATGAAGAAAGTAAGGGCTTTTTGATAGGCTGTTGAAGACGTGAAAATTCTAGATAGTAGTGCTGATACTTGAAAATGTGCTTCAAGAAGGTGTACCTCAATTTAGCGGGCCACAACAAGCATTGTTTTGAAGGGAGTGGGGAGGGAAGACAGAGGATGGCAAGGGAGGAGAGGGGAGGAAAACAGAACAGAAAATATCAGAATATAACACATGAGGTGATGGAGTTATTCATCCATTGTACTTCAGTTACGTGTGTATGTTTGTGTGTGTTCACTGAGCTGAACTGTAAAGTGAAATGATTACAATAGGCTTGGTGGAAAATTTGAAAGCCTCTGGATTAATGCCTGAGGCCACACAGCTAGTGGTTTGTGGAACCAGGGTTCAAATCTAGATGTCTAACTCCAGAGCCCACTCTCTTGACCTCTAAAACTGCACTGTCCAGTAGAAATATAAAGAAAGCCACATTTATAATTTTAAATCTTCTAGTTAGTCACATTTAAAAAGTTAAAAACCACATTAAAATTATTACTGTGGATATGTGTGTGGGGGGGTTATACAGGAATTCCCTATACTTTCAGTGTAAGTTTTCTTAATGTAAATCTAAAACTTCTCTAAAAATAAAGTTTATTATAAAAATAAAATGAATTATTAAAATTCACTTTATTTTTTAAAATTATTTATTTATTTATTTTTTTAAAATTACATTAAAAAAAATATGAGGTCCCATTCAACCCCACCGCCCCCGCCCCCCACTCCCCACACAGCAACACTCTCTCCCATCATCATGACACATCCATTGCATCTGGTAAGTTCATCTCTGAGCATTACTGCACCCCATAGTCAATGGTCCACATCATAGCCCAGACTCTCTCAAGTTCCATCCAGTGGGCCCTGGGGGGATCTACAATGTCCCGTAATTGTCCGTGAAGCACTATCCAGGACAACTCCACGTCCAGAAAACACCTTCTCATCTCCTCTCTTCCTCCCGTTCCCCACACCCAGCAGCCACCATGGCTACCCTTCCCACACCCATTCCACATTTTCTCTGTGGACATTGGATTGGTTGTGTCCATTGCACTCCTATGTCAAGTGAGGGCTTAGATTCCACATGGGTACTGGATGCACTCCTCCCGCTTCCAGTTGTAGACACTCTAGGCTCCATGTTGTGGTGGTTGACCTTCTTCAACTCCATGTTAGCTGAGTGGAGTAAGTCCAATAAATCAAAGTGTAGGAGCTGAAGTCTGTTGAGGCTCTGGGCCTGGGTGTCATATTATCAGTCCAGAGATTCAAATCCCCTACATATATCTTAAACCCAGCACCAACTACAATTCCAATAAAGTAGCATGCAAGTCTTGTGAAAAGAGATCCCCTCTGAGTCCAATTCCATCACGCAGAAACACCAGCTCCAAAGAAGGGCCATCTGTCATGGCAGTGAACCCCTTCTGCCATGACCATAGAACCCGTGGGTCTCTTTATCCCTCAAAAGAACAAATACCTGGGGTTGTATCTACCTTATCTGTCTCTTAGACTCTGTTCAGTTGTACATAGGGGTATTCCTTCTGACAACCTCCAGACTCTTTTTTAGAGACTCACAGCCTTATAATCTCATTTCTCCTTTCCATTTCCCCCTTACATTAGGTCAAACAGCTTCCCGAAGTCATGTTATTATATGTAGACAGGTATATTCTGCTGTTCCGCATTGAATCTTTAATTCAAGGTCATTTTCTAGTTGCTTCTTCAGCTGGTATGTGGTAGTGATCCCTCGCTGCCAGGGAGGCTCATCCCCCGGTGTCGTGTCCCATGCTGGGGGGAATGCATCACATCTACACGCTGAGTTTGGCTGTGAGAGTGGCCACATTTGAGTAACATGAAGGCTGTCAGGAGGAAACCCCCAGGCACAATGCTACTCTAGGCCTTGTTCTTACTGCAGGTGTATAGGCTCAAAAGTGTAGCCATTAGTATCAAGAGCCCACTGTTGGGCCCTCCTTCCTTCCTGGTTCTTGCTGTTGCACCTGGAGGATTGCCGCTGCTCTCCCAGGGCCCACAACAGTGACCCCCCGGCCAGGAGCCCAGTACCGCCCCAGCTGTTGTTTTTAATTGTTTCCACTATGAGTATATATAGACATTACCATATACCCTGGGCATATGCCCTGTATAACTCCCTGTCAACCATATATATCCTGTCAATAACATCCCATATCAGTATTCCTCCGCTGCCATTGTTGAACCACTCTGTGATCCAAAACTTCCCGTAAAGTGAATCCCAACATAATGTCAGCTTCAGAAGAGTCTTAGATCACCGAAATTCATATATACAATATACAGTATTTCCCCAGATCCACCATAAAACCTTTTCCCTTCCACAGCAATAATCTTTTAACTTATTCATATCATATTTCCTGAAACTGATGTACAGATTCTGAAACTGTAGTTTTCAAACAAGGTGACATTTGTGCTTACTATGTGGTCCATACTTTACGTTGTACAGTTTTCTAAATTTTTTAGTTATCCTATGTTTTGTCTTATGGTTTTCATTATTAGTCTGTCGTTCCCTATATGCTTTTGGTGTAATATTAGCTGTTTTATATTCATCCTCGTGTACTCTCACATAACTCCTCTTTTGCCCCCTTATTTACCTTTGTTCCATCCATTCCACATCCATTTTCCCCTCCCCTTAGGGCCCACAACGCCTGCCAATCTAATGCCCTGGGAGCCGTCCTTTCTCATGAGAGATACAGTTCTCTCTATTTGACGGCATTAGTCTTCCCCAGGATATGGGTCCACCCCACCCAATGGTAGAACCCACCTTGGCAAAATGAGCCTTCATCTATTCCCTCCAGAGTCCGTTCCACATCAGACCATATCCCCTGAGCGTCCTAACCAGGTAACCCTCCTACTTATACTTTGATACGTTTTACTCAACATTTACTTCTCAATGAACTTCTGACACTCTCCCATGTTCGTATGTTGCCCCTCCCTCCCACCTATTTCTTGGACAATATTACCCCTCTTCCCATCCCCAGCCCCCCTCAAACCCAGAAAACCCCACCCGAAGGTAACCCCTTGCCCCCATTTTGTCCTTCTTTGTGCTCATACTTACCGCCAGCTCATCACAGATTCCATCCCTGCAGACATTAACTCACATCCTTCCTCCATCCCCCGATTTCCTGTAAGCCACTTTTCCAGACTCTAGCTCTCTGAGGCAGTTAACTTATTTCATATCATTGAGGTCATATAGTATTTGTCCTTCAATGCCTGGGTTGCTTCACTCAACATAAGATTCTCAAGGTTCATCCATGTTATCACGTGCGATTGTAGTGTATTGGGTCTTACAGCTGAGTAGTATTCCATTGTGTGTATATACCACATTTTATTGATCCACTCATCTGTTGATGGACATTTGGATTGATTCCAACTTTTGGCGATAGTGAATAATGCAGCTATGAACATTGGTGTACATATATCGGTTTGTGTCCTTGTTTTCAGATCTGATGGGTATATACCCAGCAGTGGTATTGCTGGGTCATATGGCAAATCTATGGATAATTTTTTGAGAAACTGCCAAACTGTCCTCCAGAATGGTTGGATCCTTCTGCATTCCCACCAGCAATGGATGAGAATTCCCCTTTCTTCACATCCTCTCCAGCATTTGTATTCTACTGTTTTTTCCATGGCTGCCAATCTTATGGGAGTAAGATGGTATCTCATTGTAGTTTTGATTTGCATTTCCCTGATAGCTAGAGATTTGGAGCATTTTTTCATGTGCTTTTTACCCATTTGTATTTCTTCTTTGGAGAAGTGTCTGTTTAAATCTTTTTCCCATTTTTTAAATGGGTTGTTTATCTTTTTGTTTTCAAGATGTATGAGTTCTTTATATATGCAAGTTATAAGTCTCTTATCAGATATATGGTTGCCAAATATTTTCTCCCATTGTGTGGGTTCCCTTTTTACTTTCTTGACAAACTCTTTTGAGGTGCAGAAGGCTTTAATTTTGAGGTAGTCCCATTTATCTATTTGTTCTTTTGCTGCTCGTGCTTTTGGTGTGATATTCATGAAGCCATTTCCTATTACAAGGTCCTGTAGATGTTTCCCTACACTGCTTTCTAAGGTCTTTATGGTCTTCGCTCTTACATTTAGGTCTTTGATCCATCTTGAGTTGATCTTTGTATAAGGTGTGAGATGGTAATCCTCTTTCATTCTTCTACATATGGCTATCCAGTTCTCCAGGCACCATTTGTTGAATAGGCCATTCTCTCCCAGTTGAGAGGGTTTGGTGGCTTTATCGAATATTATATGGCTATCTACATGAGGTTCTATATCTGAACTTTCAATTCGATTCCATTGGTCTGTGTGTCTCTCCTTATGCCAGTACCATGCTGTTTTCACTACTGTAGCTTTGTAGTATGTTTGGAGTCAGGAAGTGTGATTCCTCCTATTTCGTTTTTCTTTTTCAATATGTCTTTGGCTATTCGGGGCCTCTTTCTATTCCAAATAAATTTCATAGTTAGTTTTTCTAGTTCCTTAAAGAAGGCTGTGTTGATTTTTATTGGGATTGCATTGAATGTGTAGATCAGTTTTGGTAGGATAGACATCTTAATAATATTCAGTCTTCCTATCCATGAACAGGGAATATTCTTCCATTTATTTAGGTCTTCTTTGATTTCCTTGAACAATCTTGTATAGTTCTCGATGTATAAGTTTTTTACCTCTTTAGTTAAATTTATTCCTAAGTATTTGATTTTTTTATTTACTATTGTGAATGGTATTTGTTTCTTGATTTCCTCCTGATCTTGCTCATGATTGGTGTACAGAAATGCTACTGATTTTTGCGCATTGATCTTATAACCTGCGACTTTGCTAAACTCATTTATGAGATCTAGGAGCTTTGTTGTAGATCTCTCAGGGTTTTCTATATATAGGATCATGTCATCTGCAAATAATGAAATTTTAACTTCTTCCCTTCCAATTTGAATGCCTTTTATATCTGGTTCTTGTCTCAGTGCTCGAGCAAGTACTTCCAAGACAATGTTAAATAGGAGCGGAGACAATGGGCATCCTTGTCTTGTTCCTGAGTTTAGAGGGAAGGATTTCAGGATTTCGCCATTGTAAACAATGTTGGCTTTAGGTTTTTCATATATACTCTTTATCATGTTCAAAAAGTTTCCTTGTATTCCAATCTTTTGGAGTGTTTTTATCAGGAAGGGGTGCTGTATTTTGTCAAATGCCTTTTCTGCATCTATAGATATAATCATGTGGTTTTTTCTCTCAATCTGTTTATATGGTGTATTACATTGATTGATTTTCTTATGTTGAACCATCCTTGCATACCTGGAATAAATCCCACTTGGTCATGGTGTATAATTCGCTTAATGTGTTGTTGAATACGATTAGCAAGTATTTTGTTAAGTATTTTTGCGTCTAGGTTCATTAGAGAAATTGCTCTGTAATTTTCCTTTCTTGTGGTGTCTTTGTTTGGCTTTGGTACTAGGGTAATGTTGGCATCATAGAAGGAATTAGGCAGTGTTCCTTCTGTTTCGATTTTTTGGAATAGTTTCAACAGGATTGGTGTTAGTTCTTTCCGGAATGTTTTGTAGAATTCACCTATGAAGCCGTCTGGCCCTGGGCTCTTCTTAGTTGGGAGATTTTTAATGACTGATTCTATCTCTTTGCTTGTGATTGGTTTGTTAAGATCATCAATTTCTTCTTTCATCAGTATGAGCTGCTTATGTGTTTCTAGGAATTTGTCCATTTCCTCTAAATTGTCATTTTTGTTGGAATATAGTTTTTCAAAGTATCCTCTTATGATAGTCTTTAATTCTGTGGGGTCAGTGGTGATATCACCTTTCTCATTTCTTATTTTGTGTATTTGCATCTTTTCTCTTTTTTTCTTTGTTAGTCTCGCTAAAGGTTTGTCAATTTTGTTGATCTTCTCAAAAAACCTGCTCTTGGTCTTGTTTATCTGTTCAAGTGCTTTCTTATTTTCTATTTCATTTAGTTCTGCTCTTATCTTTGTTATTTCCTTCCTTCTTCTTCCTGTTGGGTTACTTTGTTGTTGTTTTTCTAATTCCGTCAAAAGTGCAGTTAGTTCTCCAATTTTTGCTCTTTCTTCTTTTTTGATATATGAATTTATGGCTATAAATTTCCCTCTCAGTACTGCTTTTGCTGCATCCCATAAATTTTGGTATGTTGTGTTATCATTATCATTTGTTTCAAGGTAGTCATTGATTTCTTTTGAGATTTCCTCTTTGATCCACTGTTTTTCTAAGAGTGTGCTGTTTAATTTCCAAATTGTTGTGTGAAGTCTGGGTCTCTGTCCCTTGCAAATTTCCAGCTTCACTCCACTGTGGTCAGAGATATTGTTTTGTATGATTTTGATCTTTTTGAATTCATTGAGCCTTTCTTTGTGGCCTAGCATATGGTCTATCTTGGAGAATGTTCCATGTGCGCTTGAGAAAAATGTATATCCTGCTGTGTTTGGGTGTAATGATCTATATATGTCTATTAGATCCAGCTCTTCTAAATACTGTTCAAATGTTTTGTTTCTTTAGTGATTCTCTTTTGAGATGTTCTGTCCAGAGTTGATAGTGGTGTATTAAAATCCCCCACTATAATTGTAGATGCATCTATTCTTTCACTTAGTTTTTCCAGCGTTTGCCTCACATATTTAGAGGCGCCCTTGTTAGGAGCATAAATATTTATGATTGTTCGATCTTCTTGACAGATTGTCCCTTTCACTAAAATATAGTATCCTTCTTTGTCTCTCACAATTGTTTCGCATTTCAAGTCTATTTTGTCTGATATTAATATAGCTACTCCTGCCTTTTTTTGGTTGTTGTTTGCTTGTATGATTGTTTTCCAGCCATTCACTTTCAACCTCCATGAGTCTCTGTGTCTAAGATATGCTGTCTCTTGTAGGCAGCATATAGATGGGTCGTATTTCCTTATCCAGTGTCCCAGTCTGAATCTTTTGATAGGTGAGTTTAATCCATTGACATTCAGTGTTATTACGTTTAGAGAGTTATTTATGGTAGCCATATTTTGATTGGATTTGTGTTTGTTATATTTTGTTTGTATTATTTTATTTTCCCCTTCTATTTTTGTCTTTCTTGTTGCTTTTACACTCTCCTCCATCTCTGACTGTCCTGTTTTTTCCTTTCTTCCTGCAGAACTCCCTTAAGAATTTCTTGAAGGGGAGGTTTCTTGTTGATATACTCTTTCAGTTTCTGTTTATCTGTGAATATTTTGAACTCTCCATCATTTTTGAATGCTAGTTTAGCTGGATAGAGTATTCTTGGTTGGAGATTTTTTTCCTTTAGTACCTTGACTATATCATACCACTGCCTTCTTGTCTCCATCATTTCAGATGAGAAATCAGCACTTAATCTTATGGAGTTTCCCTTGTATGTGATGGTTTTCTTTTCTCTTGCTGCTTTTAGAATTTTTTCTTTGTCTTGAGCATTGGATAATTTGACAAGTATATGTCTTAGGGTGGGCCTGTTGGGGTTTATGACCAGTGGAGTGCGCTGTGCTTCTTGGATATGTACATCTGTCTCTTTCAGTAGATTTGGGAAGTTTTCATTCATTATTTCCTGCAACACTCCTTCTGACCCCTTTCCCTTCTCTTCTCCTTCTGGAATGCCTATAATACGTATGTTTGAGCATTTTGCGTTATCATTCAGGTCCCTAAGTCCTATCTGGATTTTTTCTACCGTTTCTTTGACCACTTCTACTATCTGTTTGATTTCCAATGCACTGTCTTCCACAAAATTCACTTTAAGAATATTTTTAATTTAATCCAATACAGGAAAAATATTTAAAATGTAAACATTTTTAAATAAACATCATAAGTGAGAAAATTAGTAGGTATTTTAAAAGAATTCTGTTTTTGAGGAGCAGGGCCTCTCAAGGAATAGAAAATAATAACACACTGAAGATTTCAAAGTTGTTTAAATGTTGTTTTCTACTTGACCTTCTGGGCTGAGGTGAGGGGCAAGATAGGAAGTAGACTCTAACACCAGCTGCAATGTAATACATATTCTTTTCCCATCATAGTATTTTTACTAACCCAAATTACCTCCAAAAGAACAATTCAGCATGTGACACTAACGAGTCATACTAAGTTGGAACAATGACATCTGCAAAATTGTCAACGTTAATTGCTTTTCTTATTTTTAATGACCACTAGAACCTATTGGCAAGATTTGGGGAAAGGAGGGGAGGGCGTATGAATGTGAAACCATAAACAGGTAGGAGAGGAACATGGGAAAGTTGGATCTTTTCTTCTTTAAGGAATAGTAGTTAGATACTTTTGCCATAGATCACTGTCCTATTGCAAGATCAAGACAGGTTAAAACTGCAGGGAAGAATGGAGCAAACATTTCACCAAGGAGAGCACAGTCTGTCCCTGTAATTCAGCTCATTTCAGGAAAATTACAGAGGACCTCTCGGTGCCACACCCTATTCTTGGCACCAGGACACAAACATTCATGACCGAGTTGCCTGTAGCATATTGTATAGAACTTGAATTTTATAGGAAATTGTGAGGTTAAAAAGGAACACATCATTTCCATTTCAGGAATGATGAAGCTGATGCTCCAAGTGATTAGATTTCCTGTTAGTATTAAAACCATTGATTGATTAGCGTAGGGTGAAAGCATATCTCACTTTTACTACAATATATGTATAAGAGCACCCTCTTTCATTGTCACTGTCTTTCACTTTCAGAAATGTCCAGTGTTGATGCTGCACTTGATATTGTCCAGTCTGGACAATTAATCATATGATCACCCTAATCCTATGCCAGGCACTTATGACCAGCTGTAGAAGTACAAAGAGGAATAACATACAGTCCTTGGCTTAAAGATGCTTCTAATTAACTGGGAGAAAGAAACTCTTTCATTATATATTTTTTGAAGATTTTTAATTTTTAATTTATTTCTCTCCCCACCCCCACCCCCAGTTGTCTGCTCTCTGTGTCCATTCGCTGTGTATTCTTCTGTGACTGCTTCTATCCTTATCAGTGGCACCGGGAATCTGTGTTTCTTTCTGTTGTGTCATCTTGCTGTGTCAGCTCTCCGTGTGTGTGGTGGCATTCTTGGGCAGGCTGCACTTTCTTTCGTGCTGGGTGGCTCCCTTTATGGGGTGCACTCCTTGCACATGGGGCTCCCCTACATGGGAGCCTGGTACGGCACTCCTTGCGCACATCAGCACTGCATGTGGGCCAGCTCCACACAGGTCAAGGAGGCCCAGGGTTTGAACCGCAGACCTCCCATGTGGTAGACAGATGCCCTATCCATTGGGCCAAGTCCGCTTCCCAAGAATCTATTTTAAAATCATGTGGAAGCCTGGATGTAGAGCAGGGGTCCATGGAAAGATTTCAGGGAGTCTGTGAGCTTGAACTGAAAATAAAAAATCAACTTATTATCTTTATTTTCTCTGACCACTGACTGAAATCTAGTATTCCTTCACTTATGAATGTATGCAATAAATTACCGTAGCATTCACTTCGTATCACATTAGAATTGTTGCATGTCTCAAAAAATTGCTTATGCTCATCCATACTTCAAAATTATGGTAGTAGTTAGACCCAATGCTAGATCACACGTGATCTAGTCCTGCTGTATACAAACTATATGTGATGTATTTGGACAACTATCTGGCAACACAGAATAGGTAACAAATAGATCTCTCAAGCAGTATCTTTGATTTTTTTAATTATAAGGGCACCATTTTGCAAGGATAAATCACAGGGTCCACACATGTCGAAAGTTTTGCTCTGAACAGTTATAATCAACATAAGTATAACAAAAAATTTAAAAATACAAAACATAATTTTGAATAGCCCTAAAATTTAATTGAAAGACATGCCAGTGATGTGTGTCATAAAACTATCTGCTGCTACATTCTGAGACGAGGTCCATGGTTTTCACCTGACTGGCAAAGGGGTCTGTGGAACAAAAAAGGTTAAGAGCCCCTGATACAGAGGGATATTATGGGCACACAGAGAAGAGGCATTCTTCATATCGATAGAAGAGAAGAAATAGCTATTTAGGGAAAGGTAGAAGGGGCTGCTGCCTGCATTGGATCTTCAAGGTTAAATAGGAGCTGTCCAAGAAGTGATGAGGCTGCAGAGCAGAGCTGGGCAGGACAGTGGAGGCTGAATTCCATGGTAAGAAGGATTTGGGTTTTATCTCCAGGTCGCTGATTCTCAACATATTCTGTTTTTCCTCCCTCCCTCCCTTCCCATCTCTCCCCTCCTCCCATCCTACCTTTCCTCACTTCCCTCTCACCATTCCCCCTCTTTCCCCTTCCCCCCTCCTTCCTCCCTTGCTCCCTTCCTCCCTTCCTCCCTTCCCCTTCCTCCCTTCCTCCCTCCGCTCCTTCCATCTGCCCTTCAAATCCCACCTGGAACATTGCTGTAAATGTTAGAAATGGGAGAAAGGATGGCTAGACTGATAAATCTTAAAGAATGACTCCTGTGACCTCACACTGCAGTCTGTCTCTCACTGTCTACCGGTTTCTTCAGCTAAATACTTTAAGATGGATTAGGGGAGAGAAATCCATAACAAATCAGATACCAGAAAAGGAAAATGTTTTGGAAGAGGGACAAAAGCCCTGATTAGGCTTTTACTAGGATTCCTGATCAAGTCTGCCTTTTCCATTTCTAATAAAATATACGTGTGTACCCAAGGGAGAGCAAAGACAAAACACACCATTATTATATTTGACCTTTTCAGCTCCCTAGCTAATTTATTTGGATTGTGTGGAAGGTCTGATTATACAAAGGTCAACTATGTCTATTTGCAGGCCCTAACTGTGCAAGCCAGAGTGGCTGCTGTGATGTAAACTTAGGGTGCTGAGAAATGCAATCGGCTATGCCTCTTGCCTTAAGAATGTCCTCTTAGGGATCTCTGACATGGTTAAGAAGCACTCTGTGGTTGGTCACCAGATCTTTCCTTGGTGACTTTTGGATGACTGAACTTTGGATTTCCTCACCCCTTTCCCATGGATTTCATGTATCTTTAGATAAAACTGACACTTTAATTATAAAATCTTAAATGCTGGAAGTTTGCAGGAGAAATCATCCCAAGATGAGGTTTTTTTTTTTCTCTTCTGGATTCAGATATTTAAATAACATTGAAACATTTTCAAACTCCTGCTGATAATAAAAGGGGATTTAAAAACAGACTATCAGCAATAAACTTGTTTGTAATAGATAAAAAGAGAGCAGTTTTCTTAGAAATAAATAAACAAACAAATAATTAAATAAGTAAAATAGGATGCTATGGTCATTGTAGCACTTTAAAGGGGTCACTGCAAGCAGAGGCATGGAAGAGAATTGTGAGTTTAATAGGATTACAGAGAGGCAAGGGCACAAAGAGAGAATAGTCACACTCTATGATAGGAAGTCTGGCTGATGTAAAGCCTGTTGGTTTAGGTTATGCTGAATGGGAACAGTCACAATGAATGCCAGGTACATCTGGCTACAAGGACCAGAAACATGACAAACAGTAGACTAAACCGTAAGGGTATAAACTTTTTATTAGCAAGAAGCCTAAAATATTTGTTTAATGGGTCAACCTCTCTGACATTCTCTTAGCTTTCTCTATGATTGCAAGATGCTTGCAATACTCTAAGTGATCACAGTCAAAGTGAGGAAGTAAGTGGTGGAGAGCAGATGGGGAAAAGGGCTTTCTCCTCGGGATGCTCCTAACTGAGGTTGTCCAGTAGTGGAGGCTAGGAAAAAAGTGAGTGCTCAATCAGGCTTTTTCAGCCTCCATGGTGGAGGGCTGGAGGGGAGAAGGGACTTAATTAACCAACACTGTCTGCTACATAGAGTGACAAGGACCAAGGGAATTGAAATGGATCCCCTGCCCAAGTCTTCTCTTCCAGGGAGGAGAAATGAGGAAACCCTGCAGTGGGTTCACAGGGTGGATGAGTGCTAACAGCAGAAAGGCACTAGGGAGAGTTCAGAATTTAAAAATGGGTCAATGGGTCTCTTGTGAGAATAGGCATCGCTTGTTACCCAGGTCTAATCTGTGATTGAAAAGGTATTGAAGGGAAGTGGTTGTGGCTCAACTGATAGAGCATCCACCTACCATATGGAGGGCATAGGGTTTGATACCCAGGGCCTCCTGACCCACATGGCAAGCTGGCCCACACGCAGTGCTGCTGCACGCAAGGAGTGCCATGCCACTCAGGGGTGTCCCCACGTAGGGGTACCCAACGCACAAGGAGTGTGCCCCGCAAGGAGAGCCACCCCATGCAAACAAAGTGCAGCCCACCCAAGAGTGGCACTGCACACACGGAGAGCTGATACAGCAAGATGACACAACAAAAAAAGCAACACAGTTTCCCGGTGCTACATGACAAAAATGCAAGCAGACACAGTAGAACACACAGTGAATGGATATAGGGAGCAGACAACAGGGAGGAAGGGGAGAGAAACAAATAAAATAAATCTTAAAAAAAAAAAAGAAAAGGTGTTGGAGAGGAGATTTTAAGGTAGCGTGACAACATATTCCATTATTTTAGTTGGAAAAATACTAGTACATTTCCTTCTCACCCAAAAAGTCCCAAGAAATTTCCCCAAATTTCACTAAACACTTTTCAACATTTATATAATAATCCACCAAGGATTTCTGCATTATATAAAACATTTACACACCAATTACCTAATCAATTAACATTTAATTTATATTTAGCTATATCTGTGTGCAGTACTCAAGGATAATGGTTCAGAATTTCATTTTCTTTATATACCAAAATAAACATCTATCAATGTAAATAAATAAGTAATGTAAATAAATAATGAAATGATGTTGAAATAATATCCACATAGGATCTCCACTTAGTGGAGATCCCCATCTGGCAGAAGTAAAACCTGGCATCCATGTGAGCTAGACCCTGTGGAAAGGGTGATAATGTACAATTCTGATTGTGATTCTGTCTCAGGAATGGCAGTGATCAAATACAGTACACCTAACACAAGACATATTTTTCTTGCAGGAAATGGATACATTATCAGGGGAGAACTGATCCAGAACTGAGTTGGGAGTAAAAATTATTGCCAATTATTATGATGACTCTTAGATAATACAGACACCATTCACCATTTATCATCTTTCTCTTTAAGCCAATTATGAGTTCTCTATTGCCCCCATTTTTCTTGTATGAGGCAGCGTAAGTAATTAAAGGCCTTTAATTGATACACTATAAATTCAGGGTGATGTCTATGTGGTGGTACCTGAACAATGGTTCCAGAAATAAGTCATAAACCCATTATAGGAATACTCAAGAGGACAGAATTAATGAGTGATAAGAGCAAAGCCACCCCCCAAAATAACCCTTCTCTCTGCAGTTTAGATATTTTTCATAAACATCATCCCATTTGGTCCTTTCAACAAGTCTATGAAGTGAGCAGGGAAGGGATTGTTCTCATTTTCAAACAGGCTGAGGTTCACGTGACTTGTCCAAGGTCAATGAAGAAGTTATGAGGTCATGACTCCAACCAATATCTTGTAATGCCAAGTTCAGAATTTTTTCCCTTTATTTTATACTACTGCATTGCTCCCTTAGGCAAAAGATCTGTCAGCAACAGAGAGGAGCCAGGCAGTCAACAGAAAACCAGAGACCTGTCCCCAGGTAGCAGGAGGGCACAAGGGCCCTCTGGGTGAGGCAGGGGCAGCTGTTTGGCTTATTACAGCGTAAAGGAGGAAATCACCTGTCTGGGAGCTCCACATCTGTTCAGTCCATCAGGGCGTCCAACATCACCCTCATTCCTGTTAGCACAGACAGTTAAGACTTCGTGGCGCCAGCTTCTGAAACTCTCCAGTAGGCTTTGACTTTGTCAGTGTGCTTTTTTGAATCTTTTATGAATTAGTCAAAGGGAAGCCTAGGATAATATATGTCTAAAATTCTCTGTGTGACAAATCACGCTAGATTTGGGGGCCTAGGGCCCTGTGCAACTGGAATTCTAATGTTCCTTACAGCACTGAGAAATAAGTGGGGGGTAGAAAATGGCAGGTGTCCATGGTGACCCTTTAGTAGGATCAGGGTTGAGGTCACAGGCTTTTTCTAGCAAATGAGGTTCATATGTGGCCTCCCAGAGGCCCCGCCCTTGTCTGGCCCTGTAGCAGCAGCTGCACGTATCAGCAGAGGTTGCTGACTCCTGATAACTGAGACTAGCAACTTAATTTTCACCCATAAAGAAATAATAATTCTGTCAAGTTCTGAACCCCTTTTAGAAGGTATACAGCTTTTAATTGAACGTGACAGCTACACCTTCTGGTAATTTAATCATCTGTATACAGTCATTACATAGCTATTTTCATAGTGGAAAAAATGCACTTTAAAAAAATGTCCCTTGTCTTGAATGACATTGCAAATATAGACACAGGCCATTATATATCATGCCATATCCTACAGAACTGAGTGGGAGAGAGTATAAACTACAATATAAACTATAATCCATGCTGTGTGGCAATGCTCCAAAATGTATTCATCACTTGAAATGAATATACCACACTAATGAAAGAGGTTGTTAATGTGTGGAAAAGTGGGAGGTGTGGGGTGGGGCATATGAGAATCCTTTACATATTTTTTATGTAACACTTTATGTAATCTAAGTATCTTTTAAAAATAAATAGAGGTGTGGGGTATGTGGGAACCTCTTATATTTTTTAATGTCACATTTTTTTTGTGAGCTATGTATCTTCAAAATATACAATAAAAGTAAAAATAAAAATAAATATTTTTTAAAAATGTTCCAGCACCCATATTGACAATTTTAATAAGAATTAGTGCACATGGGATTGAACATCTTACATTTTTGACACTAGAGGCAAACCATGATAGAATGAACATTAACAAAAGATGTAATTACTATAGGACCTGGGGCTATATCATAGATATCTTGAACACTTTTAAATAAACTGTGTTGAAGCTACTGACTTACTTGGTCTCAATGTCCCTTTTTCCCTGTACAGATACCTCTTCCTCTCTGCTTGCTGGCCCATCACCTGGAATGTGCTTCCACCCTCCCACCTTTGGTCATCTGAGCTTCTTCAGATCTCAGCTTGTACTGCCTCGGAGAAGGAATCTTTACCGAACCACCCTACCCACTGCAGCCCCACGCAGATCACAGCCCTGGCGCACTGTGAACACTGCACTGCCCTCGTGCATTTGTTTGTTCCTTTACTGCCAACTGAGCTCCTGATGGGCAGGGACCAGCATCAACTCTGTGCCTGACACACATCAGATTATGGTGATTTAACTGTGGGAAGATCTTTCAGTCAGTAGAACCATCTCCTGATCCTTTTCTTGTTGGAAGTACAGAAATAGTGGAAGATGATGATGCCAAAAAACTTCTGATATTTTTTCCTGGGTTCTTGGAATGACAGTATAAATACAAAGTCAAACCTCTACTTTCATTTGTGGTAATCATTCCATTTTTGTGATAATATGAAACAACAACTTTTCCTGGTTCCTTAAATAATTTTTTCTGATAGCCTTTATATACAGGGTTATTTCTCTTTTCATACATTTTTTTAAATTTTAAAAAGTTTCATTAGATAAATTAATATGAGATGATTCATGTGGATTTTTCAAATAATATGAATACTGATGTAAGAAGTATAATTTTGTATCTTACACTAGTATTTGAATAAAAATTAAATGTGTAAATGAACTAACAACTGACTGAATATTAAGCCCAAATTTGGAAATCAATCAATCAAGACTTATTGAATCCAACAGTGATTTTTTAATCCTCTCCTAAATTTTTCTTAGTGACTACTTTTGGTGACCCTATGTTTCTAAATTTCTATATTTATTACCTTTACGCTGTTTAAAATGTCTTTACATTCTTATTGCCTTTGAAGAGTTTTCCAATATGGCACCTTACTTTGGAAAATAATAAAGAAGCATTGGCATGCCACCTCTTTTCGAGAGTACTTCCCAGTCCCTCCCACTGCAGTATTCTCCCAGCACTGGAGTCCTACCTCCAGCACTGGAGTCCTACCTCCAGTACAGCTCTGACCCTTTCTCTTATCATTTATCATATCATCTGTCTTGCTTGCCATTGTGTGAACTCCCACAAGGGAGGGAATCATGACTTCCTGATCTCTGACTGTGAGGTAATTGGCACAGTGCCTAGCTCATCCCAGCAATCAAATGTTTGATGAATGAATGAGCATTATGTCTCTTAAAAGGAGTCTTCTCATTTTTCCTGTGATAGAAGAATAGGGAGGAATGGTAGAAGGTAACTTGTAATCTCCTGAACCTTCTTAATAGACTCTTGGGTCAATATTTACCCATCAGGTAGTCAAGAAGATAATGACATTTAAGGCAAAGTTTTCTTTAAAAATAGCAATTGAAACTAGTAATATAATTTACAAATGAGATTTTCTATCCTACTTTGTTATATCTTCTGTTTTACTCTATAAAGAAACATTGTCTATTTGATTAATTTATATTGCTATTCGGTCTCATGCACTTCATCATGCTCAATACAAAATACATGTTTTTATAATTTTGTCTCTATTCAAAGAGGAATGCAGTTTGTTAGCCTAGAAATAAAATGGTTTGGCTTTAGACTGTACCATATATTTCTCAGTTTGCATTTTTCATCGTGGAAATTGAGCATTTTCTGCAATATTCTCTTTACCTGGTGACTCCTGTAACTTGTGGCTTGAGTGTGAGAGTATAGGTACTATAATTTGGAAATCAGGCTGTTTGAAGTAGAACTCTGTTTTTCAAATGACCACTACACCATTTATTATTCTTTTAAGAATCTAAAATATAATGATAAAGTACTCAAGGAGTTTACTTCAAGTTCTCATTTTTAAAAGACTTTGTTAAAGGGAGTTTCTCAAGTCTTAGAGTCAAATATTCATCATTTTAATAATGGAAAAATGTTTGTCAAATCCCAGCAGAGAATTGTTGGAGATTTGGACCCGAAGGGTATTGGGAATGAAAGAAAGAGAAAAAGAAGAGAATGAAACAAAGAGAGAAAGAAAGAGAGCTGGGATCAGGGGGTCTGTGAGTAGAGACTCCTCAGACAACTTTATTTTCTACAAGTGGCATTATATATACTCAAGCTATCACGAGTACAAGCAGTGTAGCTACACCTTAACAATACTCATAAATTAACTTACCTCAGAGTACAAAGATTTAGTATTCCTTTCAAACTGCAAAGTGTGTTTGCTCGTATTTCTCCCTGCCCCGGACAGCTTTGTCCTGTTGACCTGAAAGACTTACTTGCTGCATTCCTATGGTAAAGCATAGCTATGGAAACAGCACGTCTCTCTTTGTGAGACCACTATGCCTCAATTTCCAACAGAGAATGTTTTTCCCTCAGGTGTTTTCTATTTTCCTGCATCCTGGAGTCTGTATTCTGCAAACAGTCTGATGTTTTCCATTACACTAGTGGATCTTTTTTTAAAGGCCATTTTATTGAGATATGTTCACATACCCATACTGTTGTAGAATTTGAGAGAGGTTCAATTATTTGTGTATAGAAAGGCCAAGACTCGAGAATGATTTTGAGAAGGAAAAATGGTTTATCGATGTCTGGCCAGACTCGGGAGCTTTTTGTTTCAAACCTGAGCTCTGAACAAGACTTTCAAGTTCCTTTTAATACAGACAGGAAAGACCAAATGGTCCTTTTGTTTCAGTTCTCAATAGACTTGAATTAGCATATATCTTCCACATCCTAGGTAAGCTTTTAGCATGGACCTCATACATTCTAGACAAGCTTTCAGCACATTTGGTTTGCATTTCCCCTGAATATTTAAAGTTTGTAGAGTTTGCATTGATAAACTGTTTCCTGGGGCTGGAGTCATTGCCATGGTTACCAAGGGTAGGACTGCAGCCTGTCACCATCCCACACCCACAAGTCAGGACAGATAGATTAGGTTAAGGTTATCTCTGAAGAGACAAAGAGCCTCCCACCCACAGCCCACATCAATACCACCAAATCCATCCAAAATGTACATTTAACGGCTTTTCATATAATCACAGAGCTGTGCATTCATTTACCACCACAGTCAATATTAGAACATTTTCCTTACCCCAAAAAGAAAAATCCCCCACCCCTTAGCAATTACCTCTCAATCCCTCTATCCTTCCCCTGCCATACATATCCACTTATAACTTTTTAAACTCTTGTTTTTATATTTAAATGGAGAAAAATCATCAACTTTGAAAACTGTCTTGTAAAAATCTGAGAAGTCTATAAATATTCTCTAATAGATTTTTTTTTCATTTATAATGTCATAAGTAACAAATAAATCTCTATGTCTAGTCAGGCATACCATGAATTTTATAGGTTCTATCTGTAGAATATAAACAAAATAAAAATCCAACAGCTACAACAAAAGCAGTCTAAAATGAAAGCTTAATCAGAAATTTAGAAGTGTATCTATGGAGAGCTAACAGTACTGTTGTATCAGATAGGAAAGCCATACCAGGATTTAGTAAGAAGGGTTATTGTGATTATCTAAATGTGGCCATTCCTTTGAGACTTATTTTGAATCTTGCATCTTCCCTGAAACCAGGAACTGCTGCAACTGGAAATTTGCCTTTCTGTATTCTTTGCTCTATATTGTTTGAGTTGTCATCATTATCTATCTTGTCATGCCTCAGTGATTAATCTTTACCTTGGTTTCTATGGTAAGTCTTTGAGGTGGAGGAACTTTGTTGCATAGTGATTCCATTCAGCATATACAAAGCTTAGAGAGTGAGCCCTTTAGAGCAGGTAAACATGTCTATCTTGTTACCACTGTATTCTTGGCAATTCACACACAGAAGTCTTTCAGATACTTGTGGAACTGTTATATTATTGCCAGTCTTGGACTGTGCACCTGAGATACAAAGATAAAGAAGGTTGGATGTTGTCTACTGGGGAAGAAAAAACGGTGAGAAATGCTGGGCAGAAGCATGGAAAGAGCACAAAGGGAGCAGGGAGGGAGAGGGACCTGGTGCAGTTATGGCAAGGAAGACTCACTCCCCAGAAGGGCTAACCCCCAAAGGGGCTAACTTTTGAGCTGGGTCATAAAGACACATTGGAATTCCCTGGCCATTTCCCCTTTGAGGTGTTTTACATGGTGTTTAGTAAATGCATGTCTATTGTTTATTTTTTTAATATATGCTCCATTTTGATTTGTGAGGTGATATAAAGTGACTGCATTTTTATAGGATAATAGATTAGTTCAGTATTTTTAAGCATTATGAACTTAAACACTACCTTATTTTATAATAAGTTATAAAAGAACAACAAAAAACAGCGTCTGCAGCTCTGAAACCAAAACCACCATTGGAGAGGTACCAACAAAATGGACAACGATTAACCCTCTTGTCAAGACAGCACCTATCTTTCTCTTCACCATGGCCACCAAGTGCTGCATTTCACACTTCTGATATACAACGAGCAGAAATTTTAAACTCGCTTTTTGAAAGAAGAAAATACAATACTTTATGATTCTGTTTCAAGGGCTACTGTGAAAATAAAAAGATTGATTATAATTTTATTTTATTTGTAAGTAAATGATACTGCTGATGTGTCATCACTAGTCAGTCCTGAAGGAGTGCTCTTCTGTACCACTGTTGATTTGCAAAGGCCCAATTTTATCCTTCAACGAGTCCTCCTGTGTGGGACAAATGTCAGCTGGCCGGATAGGATTGGAAGTTCAACCTTTTGGACAAAGCACTCTTTGGAAATGTTTATAATGTATGCAACAAATACTTATGGAATCTTGACTTTTAACTCCAGTGCTGTGTTATCCTTGGATGAAGTTATGAGCATGTCCCCTAGGCCTGCCCTCAGGACTCTGTCTAGTATGTAATTAAAATTAAATAAGGTGGAAAACTCAGTATTTCAGTCACACTAGCTATATTTCAGTTGTTTGATAGCATATGTGGCCAGTGACTATGTACTAGAAAGTTCTCTTGACAGTCCTGATCTAGGCTTACAGATAAGAGGGAAAATAAAAAAAGGAAAGCAGGTGCTTGTGATATACAGTGTAGCAAGAGCAGTGAGGAGGGGAGATAGATACAGAATGCTGGTCGAGCCCAAAGCAGGGGTACATCAACCTAGTTTTAGGAGGCACGGGGTGGCCTCTCTGTGGAAGGACCCACTACCCAACATTAGCCAGGCATGGGGACAAAGTGAGAGGGGAGCATTCCTGGCAGTGCGGTGGGTCGGTCTGTGCTCAGATCCAGGGACAGCTGCAGGCAATCAGTGTGGATGGCAAACAGAAAGAGCAGGGACTAGAACTGCTGTGCCAAGTTTTATTTTATTTATTTCTCCCCCCCTCCCTCACTGTTTGTGCTCACTGTCTGCTCTCTGTGTCTGTTTGTTGTGTACTCATCTTCTTTTCAGGAGGCACCAGGAACCAAACGCAGGCCCTCCCGTGTGGGAGGGAGGTGCCCAATCACTTGAACCACCTCCACTCCCTGCTTGTCTCTCACTGTGTTTCCTTGTTGTATCTCTTCATTGCATCATCTTGTTGCATCAGCTTGCTGCATCAACCCATCATGTCAGCTTGCTGTTGTGCTCATCTTATTAAGGAGGCACTGGAACTGAACCTGGGACATCCCTGTGATAGATGGGTGTCCAATGGCTTGAGCCATATCTGCTTCCCTTAATACTCTTAAATTAATCCAGACTTCAGTAAAGGGCGTTTTAAGCCATGGTGGTGGCAGTAACTCTAAGCCATCACACAAATGGCACCTATTACTACTAAGAAAATATATGTCCCTGTACAAGTTAGACTTCCATGTTGTCTTCCTAGGAGCTGGTTCTCTGCTTTTTCCTCTCTGCCTTACCTTTGGCCAGTGGCATGCATTTTGAGATGGACTTTTGGACCACAGGTACAATCTGTTGTGGACTAATTATTTTATCTTGTTTGTTTTTTTTTTTTTCTATAGACAACTAACTTCCCACATAGGAATCAAACCTATGAACTTAGCTTCCTTCTCATATCAACTGAGTGAAATGGCCCAGTCAAAGGTTGTAATGAAACATTTAGAACATATATAAGATTATGGAAAATTAAAAGTATAATCTGACTGGGAAATAAATGAAGAAAGAACCAGATCACTGCTTTTCTTGGCTAATCAGTTTCTTTTCCCACATAGAAATATTTTATACATAGATATTTGCATAAGGCATATAAATCCAGAACAAGTGATTATTAGTGTTCTATATGCAATATAGAATATTATATCTTTGTCATTGTGTTATTATGCCTTTCTTCAGGAAACAAAGTTTGGGAGAAATTCCTATCACAGACAAATTTTTTAAAAATTTTAACTGTCCCACAATCCTTCAATTTCTTATTTTGGCAGATAATTCTTTGCGATCATCTTTTTAAATTTTCTTTTCTTTTGCTAAGTCAGAGCATTCTCATGGTGAATATATTAAACTTTTAGTGGTGTAGCTGTTTTATGTGTCACTGATATCTTGCCACCTAGATTTAAATGTGAATTTTGTTTAGTAAATATTTTCTAGTTTGGCAAGAAACTGAGCAATAAAGAAAACCATCACTATAAAGAAACTGGTATGTCTGAATAAACAGAAGTTCAGTAACTGCAAAATAAATGAGTTTTGTGGTTTATGGTAGAATTCACCTGCAAAAGTTGACTCTGCTTGCCTAAATGAAATTGTGAAATTTGGAATTGTATTTAAAATGAGTTTCTCCTAATTTTATTTGCATTTATTCCAAGGTTTTCCTTGATTCCAATCCACATAAGAACATTTTTTCTTCATCACATAGGTGAAAATTATTCATAAAAATCTTTTTCTTAATTGCCAAATGTGTTACACTGGTGCGATTCACTACAATTGTAGGTCTGTATTTTAAATAAGGTAGAGTTACAATTTATTATTTTACTATATGAACTGATATGTAGGATTTTATATACTTCATTATGTAGAATCATTAGAAAATTCTACACATGGTGCCTTCACAATCTAGGAATTGATGTTACCATATTTGTGCAAACTGAAATAAAAGACAGCTGGAAAACCAACTAACTACAACTCCGTCTGCACTCTTGCACAGCTGCACCACACTTACTACATACCAGGCAGTGTTCTAAGTGCTCTATGTATACAACCCATAGAATCTTCATAACAGGCCTGAAGTTACTAATATTTCCATTTTACAAGTAGGAAAATGGGGGTATAGAGGTCATAAAGTGCAGAACCAGGGCATACTCAGCGAGTCTGTGCTAGAGGACATGATCTATTTTTGATAGCTTTATTCAAGTGTAATTTACATACAACAAACTATGCTTAAAGTGTACAATTTGATGCCCATGAAACCCTCCTCAAAATCAAATAATGACTATATCTATAATATGACCACCAAAAGTCTCATTGTGCCCCTTGGCAATCCCTTCTATCCCTGTCCACCCCTGCCCCATCCACAGAGCTACTTCCTATCACTACAGGTTGTGTTGTGTCTTCTAGAATATTACATAAATGCAACATATCATTTGCACTTTCTCACCATTACGTATGATGTAAGCTGCTCATTTCTAGTAGATACCCTGTACCAGATTTATAATTTTCCTTTCTATTTCTAGTTTGATTAGAGATTTTATCATACATTGGTGTTAAAATTGATCAAATAAGTCATATTGCTGAAATTCCAATTCTTAGCTTGGAATTTGTTATTCATATTTGAAAGATGGACCTGTAATTATCCTTTTTTGTAATGTCATTTTTAGGTTTGGGTATGAAGATTATGTTTACTTCATAAAACAGGATGTAAGGGGTCACTCTCATTTCCATTCTCTGGAAATGTTTGTGTCGGATGGGTGTTTTTTGTTTTTCATCAAATGTTTAGTAGAAGTCACTGGTGATTCCACCTAGGCTTAAAGTTCTTTTGTGGAAACATTTTAAATTACAGATTCTATTTTTTAAATAGATAGAGATATATTAAGATTTTCTTTTTCTATATCTGTTTGTTTGGGTATGTTGTGCTTCCCTCAGAATCTACCATTTCATATAAACATCACACTTGCATTGAGTTGGTCACAATATCCTTTCAACATATACAGGATATATATTGATATATCCCTTTTCATTCTTGATATTGGTTATTTATACCTCCTTTCTTGCTTTTAAGCAGTCCAGTCAGTTGCTTATCCATTTTCTTTCTTCAGAGTTTCAGTGCTTGTTGACTCCCCTCTGCTGATTGTCTTCTCGTTCCTGATTTTCTGCTGTTATTTTTTTCTTTCCTTCTACTTTTATTCAGTTTAATTTGCTAGTCTTTCTCTAGCTTCTTGAGATGAGTGCTTATATCACTAATTGTTTTTAGTCTTCTTTCTCGATATATGTAGAGCTATTCATATGGGACTGTGTTGTGCTTCTTGGACATGGATATCCATGTCCTTCAATTGGGTTTCAAATTTTTCTAAGATTATTTCTTCAAATATTCCTTCTGCCCTTTTCCCCTTCTCTTCTCCTTCTTGGGCACCCTTTACACATATGTTTGCACATTGTCATTTAGTTCTCTGACACCTTGTTCAATTTTTTCCACTCTTTTTTCCATCTGTTCTTTTTTATGTTTGCTTTCAGAGGCAATTTCTTCAAACCCTCCAATCCTTTCTTTATCCTCCTCAAATCTGCTGTTATATAACTCCAGTGTATTTTTAATTTCATTTATTGCACCTTTCATTCCCATAAGATCTCCTATTTTTCTATGTATGCTTTCACATCCTTCTTTGTACTTGTCCAGTGTTATCTTAATATACTTAATCTCTTCAGCCAACTCATTGCATTTCTTAAGGAGATTTGTTGGAACACCTATGATTAGTTGTCTCAACTCCTTTATGTCATCTGGAGGCTTACCTTGTTCCTTTACCTGGGCCATATCTTCCTGTTTCTTGGGATGGATTGCAGTTTTTCTTGGTGTCTTGGCATTTGGCTTACTATGTGTATTTATTCTGGGCATGTTTCTCTCTTTAGTTTAGGGCTTTCTTGCCTTTTCTCTCTTGCAGGTTGTGTAGTAGGAGCCAAGGATATAGTTGGTGTTGAATGCTGTAGAGACTCAAGCTGCCCTTGCTTTGCCAGGGACTGATAAATCTCCTCCCGTCTTTATCCTTTACATGTTAGGATAGTGCCATAGCTGTGTGGAATGAACCACATTGTGCAGGCCTAGGCTGTGGTCTCCCAAGGAGACTGACATAGCTTAAAGTTCCTTTCCCCCCGCCTAGGCAGGGATGGAACTGCAGATGTGAGCAACAAGCTATGGTGTGCATGTGCAAAATGACCATAGTTGCCCCAGTAGACTTCCCACTCTTCAGTCTGCCAGCTAAATGTACCTGCACTTACCCTGAGAGGCTGGTGCAGGGCCCACAAACCTCCTCCCCACTAGAGGTGGGGCTGATGCCTAGGCTAGGGCTGCAGTCTGATCTGGGTGAAAGAAGCCAGTCCTTATAATCACTATCATATTCAACCAGTCCAGATTCCCCTCATGTTAGGGACAGAGTCATAATGGTGTCCATTGGCCTCTTTCTGACTTGGACAGGTTCACACTTTACCTGTTCTTAGGGTTATATTTTACCCAGCCAGATTTACTAGTCATTAGGTGAAATCGGTGGCCAATCATCTCTTCCTTCTCTGCTTTTTGGGAAATAGAGCTTCCAAATCCAGAATAGTTCCAGAGACAGCCAGAGAAGGATGATTACAGGCCTCTGAGGCATGTATTTTCCCGGAGAGGCTGGTACAGTGTCCCCTAGCTTCCTCCCTGCTGGAGGTGGGGCTGGGGCTTAGCCTAGAGCTGCAATCTGATATGGATGGAAAGAAGTCTGTCGCTACCAGCACTGTGAATTTCCCCTTGTCCCAGGGGCAGAGTTGAAATAGTGGCTACTAGCCTCTCTCTGACTTGGACAGGTTCAAATTTTAGCCATTCTAAAGATTATACTTTAGACCGCCTAATTTACTAATCATTATCTGAAGCTGATGCCCAGTCTTCTCTTCCTCCCCCATTTTTGGGAAGTGGAGCTTCTGATTCCAGCTGAGGAATAGCTCCTGAGTTGTCTTATGCTGACTGTGGAGGATGTCCACTGCCCTCCAGGGCGTGGAATGCTCTACTTAGGAATCTTCTCTGAAAATGGGCAGTCTCCTCCTTCCCTTCTTTCAAGGATGTTGCAGGATGCTCTTCTGGTCTCCTGGATCCCCAAACAGGTGCTTTAGGTAGCTGTGTATGATTCCCAACTGTTCTGTAGCATGAGCTGACTCTAGGAGCTCCTTACTCTGCTACCATCTTGCCTGGTCGTCCTTGAATTTTAGATGTTTTATATCTAGATCTAAAGTTTCCTTTTGCATCTTTTGGTTGTTTGTTTCTTTGTTGTGAACTATCTTTTCTTTCATTCCAAGAGTATCTACCTTTCTCATTGTGCAGAGACTTCATAAGTGCTTTGTCTGATCATTCCTTCTCTGGTTCATTTGGAACTGTATCTGCTGATTGTTTATTGCCCTGGAGAAGAGATCAGGTTTTTCTAGTTCTTTATTTGTAATGTTTTATTATATTGGATGATGTCCTGGTGGCATGTGCTTGTTATATAGTTGTAGACTTCCAAAAGATTGATTTTGCTAGCTGGGGCCTCTTGCCATTCCATATGAATTTGAGAATCAACTTTTTCAATTTCTACAAAAAAAATGCTGTAGAGATTTTGAGAAGTATTACATTTAATCTGTGGATCACTTTAGGTAATACTGATATTGTAACGATATTAAATCTGAAAGATGGGTGTGATATCTTGCCATTTAATTAGGTCTTCTTTTGTTTCTTTCAGTAGTGTTTTGTAGTTTTCAGTGTACAGGTTATTCATCTCTTTGGTTACATTTATTCTCATGTATTTTTTCCTTTTAGATATAGTGAATGGAATTTTTTAAAATATATATTTTTTTCTTTTAGGAGGTACACAGACAATATAAAATTTTACACAAAAATATAAGGGGTATCCAAATGCCCTACTCCCCATACCTCTCACCCTTCCTCACACTTAACAGCTTCTTTCATTAGTGTGATAAATTCACTGCAATTGATGAACACATTTGAAGCATTGCCACTATGCATGGTCTATAGTTAGCATTTAGTTTAGACTCTCTCCCACTCAATTCTGTAGGTTATGGAAGGATATATAATGTCCTGTATCTGTTATTGCAGTGTCATTCAGGACAATTCCATGCCCCCAGAAAGACCCCATATTATACCTCCTTTTCCCTCTCCCTGCCTTCTGCTCCTCTAGTGGCCACTATTTCCACATGAATGATATAATTTCTTCCATTGCTTGAATACCAATATGTCTATAGTAGAATACCAGTAAGTCCCCTCTATTCCATATTTTATTCCCCAATCCTGAAGACTCTGGGATGGTAATGATGACCACTTGACTTCTAATTGAGAGGAGGCTTCAATCCTATATGGCCAGTGATCTGGAGAGTAGGTGTTGTAATTAATGGAATTGTTTTTGTTTTATTTTTAAAAAATTTACTGATGTATATCACTCATACATAAACATACATAAACAATAAGTGTATATTAATAGTAATGAACTTACAGAAGAAACATATATAACATCATACAGGACTCTTACACTTCACCCTACCACCAATATCTTGAATTCTTGTTAAACATTTTCATGTAATGATTAAAGGGCCTCCTCAAAATATTTCTATTAATGAAAGTATTTTTCCCCCAACCCACCCTATTGTTATCTTTATGTCATTTATATATGAACATATGTAAACAATAAGTGTATAGTGAAAATTGTTAACATACAAAGCAAACATGCATAACATCATACCAGTGTCCCATATATCGACCCTCCATCAATACCTTGCATTGTTGTGAGATATTTGTTATAGATTATGAAAGAATATTTTCAAAATCTTACTATTTATTATAGTCCTTTTCTTACATTTGGTAGATTTTTCCCCAAACCCACCCTATTATTATTTTTTAAATAGACAGAAGTTGTGAATTTACAAAACAGTTGTGCACTTGTGCAGAATTCCCAAACAAAACCCCTCTATCAACACACCACACTGTGGTGGAATATTGGTTGCAGATTATATGAAAATATCATCCAATTGTTACCACGTCTATAATGTACATCTGGCACATATTTTCCATTACTGCCCCATTACCTACACAGTACTTCTTTGGCATAAATGCAAGAATATTACATTATTACTGCTAACCACAGTCCATCTGCCACTCCAGTTGTGCTTTTCCTGTGTTTGTCCTCAGTCCCACTATATTGTATATGATCAAATAGGGATGTACCTTTGCTGTAGCCAAGAAAGGATACTCTTGCTTCTGTACCATCAAACACAATTCTCATCCACCTCTAGGTTTTCAGTGCTATTCAGTTCCTGTTATTTTCTAGCTTTCTGTCAATTGGCATTTACAACCCTAGACTACCATTTTCATCCCCATTTATGAACTGGCTGTTACTCACTATGTGTTACTAACCACTCTGTACATTTCCACAGTTTTGCAGGAAAGCTAATTAAAACTCCTACATAGATTAAACATCAGTAGGCCATCACAGTCCTCCTTTTGTCTCCATTAAGAATCCACCACTTACCACCAGGTCTTGAAGATATTTTCCTTAATTTTCTTCTAGAAGCTTTATGGTTTTTGCTTTTATATTTATGTTTTTTGAACCATATTGAGTAAATTTTTTGGATCAGATATGAGATAGGGGTCCTCTTTCCTTCTTTTGGCTATTGATATTCAGTTCTCTCCACATCATCTGTTGAGTGGGCTGTTCTGCCAGAACTGAATGAGTTTGACAGATTAGTCAAAAATTGCTTGACCATACATGTGAGGGTATATTTCTGAAGTATCAGTTTGGTTCCATTGGCCTATGTATCTCTCTTTCGGACAGTACCATGTTGTTTTTACCACCATAGCTAGGTAATATGATTTAAAGTCTGGAAATGAGAGTCCTCCAACTTCACTTTTCCTTTTTAAAATGCTTCTGGCTCTTGAGGACCCCTTAACCTTCTAAATAAATTTGATCATGTTTTCAATTTATTTGAAAAATACTGGTGGAATTTTTATCAAGATTACATCAAGTCTTGACAGGTGATATATGGCTGACAGGGAGCTGTACAGAACATATGTCCAGGGTGCATGGTAATGTTTGGATATACTCATAGTGGCAACAATTAAAAACCACAGCAGGGGGGGGTACTGGGTTCCTGGCCAGTGGTGTATATCAATTTGAGTAGCACTGACATCTTAATTTTATTTCATCTTCCAATCTGTGAGCATGGAGTGTTCTTCCAATTACTGAGGCCTTTTTTGTTTCCTTTAAACACTGAGTTGTAGTTTTCTGAATACAAGTGCTTTACATCATTGGTTAAGTTTATTCCCTGAATATTTGTGTGTTATCTGTTATATTTTATTTTCACCACTCTTTTACAGTTTTAGTTACTAGTATTGATAAAAGCTTCATTTCTAGACTCTCTTCCAGGCTTCTCTTTCCTGCCTTTACTTTTCAGGCTCTAGCACAACCTTTAGTATTTCCTGAAAATCCAGTCTCTTGGTTAGAAATTCTCTCAGTTTCTGTTTATCTGTGAATATTCTCAACTAGCCCTAAGTTTTGAAAGACAGTCTTCCCAGCTATAAGATTCTTAGCTGAAAGTTATCCTCTTTTAGTACCTTAAATAAATCATACCTCTGTCTTTTTGCTTCCATGGTTTCTGGTGAGAAATCAGCACTTAATCTTATTGGGTTGTTCCTTATAAGGTATGCATTACTTTTCTTTTGCTGTTCTCAGAATTCTTTCTTTGATTTGGCATTTGACATTCTCATTAGTATGTGTCTTGGAGGTGGTCCATTCAGATTTTTTCAGATGGAAGTATATTGTGCTTCTTGGACATGGATATCCATGTCCTTCAAAAGGGTTAGGAAATTTTCTACCATTATTTCTTGACATACATACTCCTTCTGTCTCTTTTCCCTTCTCTTCTCCTTCTGGGACACCCATGACACAGATGTTTGCATGTCTCTTGCTGTCATTTATTTTCTTGAGACCTTGTTTGATTTTTTCCTTTCTTCCTCTGTTCTTCACTTTCAGAGTCCATTTCTTCAAGCTTACCAGTCCTTTCTTCTTCCTCCTCAAATGTGCTGTTACATGATTCCAAAGTATTTTTAATTTCATTTATTGCACCACTCATTTCCATAAAGTCTACTATTTTTCTGTGTATGCTTTAAATTCTTGTGATCGTCCAGTGTCCTCTTAAGATCCTTAATCCCTTTAAATTCATTTAGGAACTCATCTGTGATTAGTTGTCTCAATTCCTTTATGTCATCTGTAGGTTTATCTTGTTCCTTTAACTGGGCCATAGCTTCCTGTTTCTTGGTGTGGACTGTAATTTTTTGTTGGTGTTTTCACATTGGGCTTACTAGAGTATTTATTCTGGGTGCAGTTTTTCACTTTAAATTAGGGCTTCCTGCCCTTTCTCCCTTGCTGCTTGTGTGGTAGGAGCCAAGGATGTAGTTGGTTATGTAAGCTGTGGTAGCTCAAGCTTCCCTCATTGCCCCAAGGACCAATGAAGCTTCTCCCTACTTTCTCCTTTACCAGGGGTAGGACAGAGTCACACATGCCTAGAATAATCCAGTTCTTGCAGGCAGCCTATGTTGTAGTTTCCCAGAAAACCTAATGAAGCTTCATGTCCCTTTCTCCCCTGCTTGGGGTGGGCATGGAGCTGCAGGTGTGTGTAGCAATCTATGCATTATGGGCCCAGGGTGACTGCAATTGCCCCAGTAGATATCCGATTATTCAGTCTGTTCCAGCAAAAGGTACCTGCAGTTACCTGGATAGGCTGGGCCAGTTGCCACCCTGACAGAGGTGGGACTGAAACCTAGCCTAGGGCTGCAGGCCAATCTGGGTGAAAGAAACTAGTTCCCACCTTCGCTGTGATTTTGGGTCAGGCTGCCTTCCTCCCAAGGTGGGGGCAGACTCAAAATGTTGGATGCTGGCCTCTTTCTGACTTGGACAGGTCCAAACTTTAGGTGTTCTTAGGGTTAAACTTTAGCCAGCTGAATTTACTCATCAGTAGCTGAATTGGTGGTCTCTTTACCCCCGTTTTTGGGAAATGGAGCTTCCAATCCCAGCTACAGAATAGCTCCTGGGGCAGCTTGTGCTGCCAAAGTAAGATGATTACCAGCTATAGTGATTACCCTGGCTAGAACTTCCAGGAGAATTTTGAATAGAAGTGGTAAAAGTGTGCATCCTTGTCTTGTTCCTGACCTCAGGTTTCAGTCTTCCATTGCAAGCTTTCATGCTTTCTCACATTGACTATGACGTTAGCTGTGAGTTTTTTATATTTATCATATTTTAGATGTAACCTTTTATTCCTATTTTTCTGAGTGATTTTATTATGATATCATGGTAGATTTCATCAGAAGCCTTCTCTGTGACATTCAAGTGATCAGATGGATTTTTTCTTATGTGGAACCACTGCTGCATTCCTGGGATAAGTCATCCTTGGTCATGAGTTATAATCCTTTAATATATGTAGTTTGATTTGCTTTTCCAGTGTTTTGTTGAGATTTTTTTTGCTTCTGTATTCATATAGGAAGTTGAGAAAAATCATAATTCCTTTTGTGGTTCTTTTGAGACTGTATCTGCTGATTGGTTTTTTTTCCTGGAGAATAGATGAGATTTTTCTAGTTCTTTATATGTTATGGTATATAATTTGGGATGATATTCTGGTTGCTTGTTCTTATATAGTTAGAGACTTCTGAGAGATTGTTTTGCCGAGTTGGGGTCTCTTGGTATTCCATATGAATTTGAGGATAGACTTTTTCCATTCCTACAAAAAAAATGCTGCAGAGATTTTGATAGGTGTTGCATTTTAATCTGTAGATCATTTTAGGTAGTAATGATATTGTAACAATATTAAATGTGAAACATGAACACATGATATCTTGCTGTTAGGTCTTCTTTAATTTCTTTCTGTAGTGTTTTGCAGTTTTCATTGTATACGTAGTTCATTCTTTTAATTTAAATGTATTCTCAGGTATTTTATTCTTTCAGACGCTATAGTGAATGGAACTTTTTAAAAATATATTTTTTATGTTTTTCAAAGACACTTAGGTTTCACAAAATGCTACAGAAAAAATATAAGGAATTCCCAAATGCCCCACTCCCCACATCTCACATCCTTCCCCACATTAAAAACTTCTTTTATTAGTGTGGTATATTTTGTCAGCGGCACCCAGAATCTGTGTCTTTTTTGTCATGTCATCTTGCTCCATCAGCTGTCCGTGTGTGTGGTGCCATTCCTGAAAAGGCTGCACCTTGTTTTTTCATGCTGGATGGCTCTTCTTGTGGTGCACACTCCTTGTGCATGGGGCTATCCTAAGCAGTGGACAGTCTGGCATGGCACAGCACCCCTTGCACACATCAGCACTGCTCATGGGTCAGCTTATCACATGGGTCAGGAGGCCCTGGGTTTGAACCTTGGACCTCCAATGCAATAGGTGGATGCCCTATCCTTTGGGCCAAATCTGCTCCTCAGTGTGATACATTCAATGCAATTGATGAATTTTTTTTAAATTTATTTTTTATTTTTTTCAAAAATACTTAGGTTTCACAAAATGCTGCAGAAAATATATAAGGAATTCCCAAATGCTCCATTCCCCACATCTCACACCCTTCCCCACATTAACAACTTCTTTCATTAGTGTGGTACATTCATTGCAATTGATAAGCACTTTTGGAGCATTGCCGGTAAGTATGGATTATAGTTTAGATTGTAATTTACACTGAATTCTGTAGGTTATGGCAGGATATATAATGGCCTGTATTTGTCATTGCAGTGCCATTCAGGACAATTCCATGTCCCAAAAATGTCCCCATATTATACCTCTTTTTCCCTTTCCCTGCCTTTAGCACCTCCAGTAGCCACTGTCTCCACATTAATGATACAATTTCTTCCATTGCTAGAGTACCAATAAGTCTGTAGCAGAATACCAGGAAGTCCTCTCTGGTCCATATTTTATTGCCCAGGTTCTGGGATGGTGATACCTATTCCACCTCTAATTGTGAGGTGGCTTCAATTCCATATGGCTGATGGATGACACTCTGATGCTTGCGGTTGTAGACTCTCTCAGTTCCTTTGTATGGTAGTTGTCCATCCTCTTCTCCCTGTTAGTTTACCAGGGTGAGGCCAATGAACTGGAGAGTAGATGTTGCAACTAATAGAATTGATTTTTAATGCTCATTTCAGACAGTTCTTTCCTGGTATGGAAAAAGAAAACTGATTTTTTAAGCGTTTATCTTGTACCCTGCAACTTTACTAAATTTATTAATTTTCTGTGGTAGTGTTCTTGCAACTACTTGGGGACTTTCAATATGGAGGAACATACCATCAGAGAATAGTGTTACTTTTACTTTTTCAATTCTGATTTAAATGTCTCTTTTTTTGCCTAATTACCCTAGCTAGAACTTTCAGTATAATTTTGAATAGAAGTGGTAAAAGAGTGCATCCTTGTCTTGTTCCTGACCTCAGGTTTTAGTCTTCCATTGCAAGCTTTCATGCTTTCTCACGTTGACTATGATGTTAGCTGTGAGTTTTTTATATTCATCATGTTGTAGATGTAACCTTTTATTCCTATTTTTCTGAATAGTTTTATTATGATATCATGGTAGATTTCATCAGAAGCCTTCTCTGTGGCATTCAAGTGATCAGGTGGATTTTTTCTTATGTGGAACCACTGCTGCATTCCTGGTCATGAGTTATAATCCTTTAATATATGTAGTTTGATTTGCTTTTCCAGTGTTTTGTTGAAATTTTTTTGCTTCTGTATTCATATGGGAAGTTGTTCTGTTGTTTTCTTTTGATGTTGCTCTCTGGTTTGGGTATCACAATAATACTAGGTTCGTAAAATGAGTTAGGAAGAATCCCGACCTCTTCATTTTTTTGGAAGAATTTGTGAAGGATTCATGTTAATTCTTGTTTGAATGTTTGGTACAATTCTCTCTAAAGCCATCTGGTCTTGGGCCTTTCCTTGTTGGGAGGTTCTTGATTATTCAATCTTTTTGCTTTTATAGGTCTGTTAAGAACTTTTATTTCTTCTTGAGTCAGTGCAGGTTATTTTTATGTTTCTAGGAATTTGTCATGTCCTCTAAGTTATCTAGTTAGTTGGCATATGAATGTTCATAGTATTCTCTTTTTCAATCCCCACCACCACCACCCCAGTTGTCTGCTCTCTGTGTCCATTTGCTGTGTGTTCTTCTTTTTGTCCACTTCTGTTGTTGTCAGTTGCAGGGGAATCTGTGTTTCTTTTTTCTTTTTGTTGTGTCATCTTGCTGCATCAACTCTCCATGTGTGCGTCGCCATTCCTGGGCAGGCTGCACTTTCGCGCTGGGTGGATCTCCTTACGGGGTGTACTCCTTGTGCATGGGGCTCCCCTATGCAGGCACTGCTTGCGTGCATCAGCACTACATGTGGGCCAGCTCCACACGGGTCAAGGTGGCCTGGGGTTTGAACCGCAGACCTCCCATGTGCTTAATGGACGCCCTAACCACTGGGCCAAGTCTGCGTCCCATAGTATTCTCTTATAACCCTTTTGATTTCTGTTAGGTCAGTGGTAATGTTCCCATTTTCATTCCTTAAACAGTTATTTGCATCTTCTCTCACTCATTTCTCTTTGTCTGGATAAAGGTTTGTCAATTTTATTAATCTTTTCAAAGAACCAAATTTTGGTTTCATTGATCCTCTCAATTGTTTTTCTTTTCTTTATCTCACTTATCTCCACTCTAATCTTTATTATTTCCTTTCTCCTACTTATGTTAAGTTTGGCTTATTCTTCTTTCTTCAAGATATGAAGTTAGGTTATTGCTTTGATATTATTGTTTCCTAATGTAGGAATGTATAGCTATATGTTTCCCAATGAGCAGTGCCTTACTCCTTCCCATAAATATATTGCATGGTTTTTTTTAAATTCTTCTCTAAGAACTTTCTGATTACTCTTGTAGGTGGACTTCAGAAAATTATCCTGTTGGCCTCAAGGTTTGACGATGCATTGGAAGCAATCAGGAGAAAGGGAACTCTTTCCCAGATGGAAGGGAACGTGCTTCTCTTCTGGCTCCTCTGGCCAGATGGCAGTGAGGACAACCTGCTCAGAGAAGATCTCCTCAACCCCAGAAGGATTCCTGTTAAATGCTTTTAGAGTTGTGGCCAGATGTAGGGTGGACTGTAGAAATAGCCATGAAATAGGCAGTTACCACAAAGATGTTACAAAAGCCCCAGGGGGCTCCAGCTCTATAGGTGCTGCTTTGCCCTTTGGTGTGTTTGGAAAAGAAGACACCACCGCCCATGGAGCTGGCCATAGAGTTGACACTGCAACTTGAAGAGGAAAAGGTTCCCCCACCCTGACATCCTTTCCAGGTGTCTTTTAGAAGGCAGAAAATAGCCTCTATCCTATCAGATGACAAAAACCTAAACCTACCACATCAAAACCAGGAAACTTTCATAGGTAGTGGTTCAACTGATGCCTCATCTGAAGTTTCTCTTACTCCTGGGCAACCCCAGCCCTGGAAATCCTGCCTGGGGTAAACACCTGTGCTGTCTGCTCAGGCTCACAGGCATCCACTCCCATACATCCTGACTTTCTGGCTTGGACTCCCTGGAATCCTGAGCCTCAGGTTTGGCACAAGCAGGACAGGATGGCCATTTAAATGTCATTTTCATGTGCAGGAAGGTCATTAGGCCCTGGAGGATCAAAGGGTCCTGGTGCTGGGGAGAGCTCCCATGGGGATGGTCCATGATGTTTTGCAGTAAATTGTCAAAGGCACTATGAGAGGAGTGGAGACCACAGATCAGAGTGGCCTTCCCTGGCCACCTACATTCCCTTCTGAAGGTAACCATGTGTGTGTTTCTGGAGGGCTTCTGTGTATGGTTTTGCCCATCCACATATCCTGCACCCGCTCCACAAACACTGTCACACTGGGCAGTGGCAGACTGTCCCACAGCTGGGGACTCAGGACTCTTGTCAATCACAGAGGGCTTATGTCCTACATTTGAATGAATCTTGCCTACATCAGAGACCCTTTACTCATATCTGTCAGTCTTCCCTGCCCCCAACACAGAAGAAGTAGAGCTCTACTCAATGTTCTGCATCAAAAACTAGGCGCTCTTAAATGCCTGGTGAATGGGGAACTCCTGCCCCATTTTCCATGTCCTAACTATACCTCAGCCTGAGGCCAGTGTAGGAAGACCTGCCTTATTCTAGCAGGCCTCTGAGTATCTCATCCTTTTCCTACCGTTTCTTTCTTAGCATGGGCACTGCCTTTTCCCACCTTGCCTACAGCTCAGCTCCCTCAACAGAACATCCAGGCAGAGTAATTAGCAGTTTGCTCAACACATCTACTTCCCTAGGACCATGGATCCCATTTTTAGGATGGTTCAGGTGGGGACAAATCAAACCAAGAAGGGAAATATCAGATCTCTGTGACACATGACTAGGATCTCCACTCCTCAATCTCTACACCCACTGCACATTTCCAATGCAACTGTGGAGTTTGGAGCCCTTTGTTCTGACCTGTGTGACACTCATATTTTTTATTGCTGCACAGTTTTTGCATCTCCTTGAGAGACCAGGAGGACTTGCCCTACCTAGAGAGAGCCATGACTGCATCACACCAACTTGCTGTTTACACCCAGTGTGCAAGAGATCAAGTGTAGCTGTCTGACTCCCTAGTGGGATGCAAGCTCAAGAAGGGAATTTTTCTGCTTCATCCCTTCAATGAAGCTAGATTTTTCAATGTCCCTACACATATAGGTAGCCAGAATATATTTGTCAGTTGAGCTCCATGATGACCTTTGCCCATGTCACAGTGGGTCTGGGGTGACCCTCTGAAAACCCAGAGAACCCTGCTATCATAGGAATTCAGATGGGACCTCCAGGATGGATTCTGCTTCATTCTTTGTAAATGGGAAAGAGGCCTGTCCCTTCCAAGAGGGTGTTCAAGGCTGTGAAACATGATCCCCACCAGGAGGAGGAAAACAATCTGATAAGCCCCTGAGACTCTATCAGCCCATCAGACCTGGGTCAAAGTATCATAGCTAATGTACTTAGGTTCTGAATATGAACCTGCAGTGTGTGTCCACTCACTCGCACCACCTGAGGAACGAGGAGGGATGTGACAAGAGAATCGACAGACCAAATGAACAACAAACGTGGAGTGAGTCATGGATGTAGAAGGGGCATGGTTCTCACGTGGTGAGGAGCTGGTCTCGAACAATAGAGTAGGCCTCGAGATTTGATGATGGATTGGAAACACACAGGAGAAAGGGAACTCCTTGCCCATGTGGAAGGACATGAGCTTCTCTTCTGGCTCCTCTGGCCAGGTGGCAGTGAGGGCAACCTGCTCACAGATCTCCTCAACCCCAGAAGGATCACTGTCAAATGCTCTTAGAGCTGTGGCCGGATGTAGGATGGACCCTAGAAATAGCCACAAAATAGGCAGTTACCACAAAGATGGTGAAAAAGTTCTATAGGTGCTGCTTTGCCCTTTTGTGTGTCTGGAGAAGGAGACAGACACTACTGCCCATGGAGCTGGCTATAGAGTTGACACTGCAACTTGAAGAGAAGGGTTCCTCACCCTGACATCCTTTCCAGGTTTCTTTTAGAAGGCAGAAAATAGCCACAATCCTTTCAGATGGAAAAAACCCAAAGCCACCACAACTAAACCAGGAAACTTCTGTAGGCAGTGGTCCACCTTATTTCCCTTCTGAGTTTCCTCTTATTCCTTGAGAACCCCAGCCCAGGCAGATCTTGTCTGGGTTCTCTGCCCATACTGTCTGCTGAGGCCTCTAGGCACCCACTTGCAGCTATCCTCACCTTCTACAGAGAGTGGACTCTTATTGATTGCAGAAACTGAAATAGATAACGAGCATGATGGGACATCCCTTGAAATATCAAGCCACTCATATTCATATCTATGGAGTCCAACCAGTCCTTGCAGGTAAGAATGCCCTGGACCTGAGAAATTCCCCACTGGCATGGTCCACCCTTGTTTGGAATAGATAGCCGCTGTCACTGTGAATGGAGTGTAGACAACAGATCAGACAGGATTTCCTTTAATCCCATTTTCCCTCTCAAAAATATCCATGTTTCAGAGGGCTCCTCTGTATAACCCTGACCATTCCCAGACCCTGTACCTACTCCCAAAATACTGTTATACATGGCTAAGGCTGTTTATCCCCTAGCTGCAGACTGCTGGCTATTGTCCAACCTAGTAGGCTCATGTCCAATATTTGAACAAATCTTACCTATGTCAGAGGCCCTTCACACATTTGTCTTCCCTGCTCTTTGTACTGAGGAATCTGGATTCCAGAGGGCAGGGGAGGCAGTGACTACTTCCCTCTTTGCACTGTGCTTCAAAAAGAGGAGCACTTAATACCTAGTCAGTGGGGCCCTCTACCCCACATTCCCATGGTCTAAGTGTATCTCAGCCTGTGGCGCAGTTACCAAGAGCTGCCATATTTTTTGAGTGCCTATGAGTATAATTCATCCAGGTCTTATTTTTCTCTTAGTGGCAGGAGCACAGCCTAACCCCACTTTTCCTATAGCTGAGAACCAAGACGGAACATCCGTACAAACTCTTTAGCGTTTTGCTCAACACATCTCCCTGGGACCATAGATTCTGTTCAGAGGATGGGGCAGTTTATGACAAATCAAACCGAGATGTAAATCATGAAATTTTTGGGACATAGGGATCTGTCTTGAGCTTCCCAGGGACTACCCCCACCTAAACTTTCTGACTCGACTGTGGGTTTTAAAGCCCTTGTAGTTTATGTATATTCTACACACATTTTCCTTAGGTCCATGAGTCTTCCTTGTAATTGAGTGACCTGGAGGACTTTCTCATCCCTAGAGAAAGACATTAAGGTTTCACACCTAACATTCATGTTCTCCCTATGCTTGTGAGGTCTAGTGTATTTGACTCCCTGTGGAATGAACCCCAAGCGGCAGGGATTTTTACTCCTTCATTCTACTAAATTGTGCAATTTCCCTACACACATAGTCACTATTTATTGATTGAGCCCAATCATCACATTCCCAGATGTCAGATTTGGCAGCTTCTATTTCTCCAGCCCCCTAAATGCATTTTGACTAGATCTTGGTTGAAGAACTCTAGGACTGAAGTGTCAGTCTTCAAAAAAGGGAAATAGGTTTGTGCTGTGGCCTGTTGTAGTTGAGGACTGAGTCAGAGCCTGCTCCCTAGGTGAGTGGAAAGTCATTCTGTCCATCCCAGGCCCTATAACAGCCCATCATGCACAGACTAACTTGGTCAACACTTCCTATATCTCCTCCCATTCAGTCCTCTCAATAACTATTATCTGTTTTCCTGCAGCCCCGTACTCATCCAAGGAGCCACCGGAGGATCAGAGAAATGAATTGACCTCCAATGTCCAATGGCAATGTCTGGCAGACTCGAGGCCAAATAAGGGGCATTGTACTCACCTGGGGATCATTTTTATCAGTATTTGCTTGGTGGGGAAGAGCACTTTCATGTTCCCCAGGACATTGGATCAGTCCGTACTCCCTGCCCAATTGGGCAGGCATCAGGTGCTGCTCCATCTTCTTCTTGCTGGATCTAAAACTTGTCTGCACTGACCTGGGACCTTTCATCTCCTCAACCATGTCATTTTCACACTGGCAGGTGGAATGTTGGGACAAAAAAGGACATGCAGTCACAGCTGCAAAATGTCCAAAAAGATGGTTATGCCTTGATTTCAAACTGGAAATCACTGACCTCAAGTGACTGTGGCAGGAGGTGGATCATGGGTGCCACTTAGTGACAGGGCAAAGGGAGACCGATCCTGGGTTCAAGTAGTTGACTTCAATGACCTCAAATACCTTCAGTCCTCTTTTTCAAATGAAAGAGTTTTGAGGATGTGAGACTAAAGCAATACTAGATTCTGTAAGGGCTAAATTCCTGGAGATTCCAGGATAGGAGGAAGACTCTGGATTGCCCAAGGAAATGAGCTGATGTGACAGGGAAGAGAAATTCCAAATGGTCTTGAGAATATTCAAGTATAGATCGCCTTCCAATGAGGCAATTGAAATATGATTCTGCGTTGCTGTCACCAGATGGACAAGTTTTTTTGTTTGTTTTTTAATTTATTTTTTAAAATTACATTAAAAAAATATGAGGTCCCGTTCAACCCCACCGCCCCCACCCCCCACTCCCCCCACAGCAACACTCTCTCCCATCATCGTGACACATCCATTGCACCTGGTAAGTACAGCTCTGAGCATCACTGCACCCCATAGTCAATGGTCCACATCATAGCCCACACTCTCCCACGTTCCATTCAGTGGGCCCTGGGGGGATCTACAATGTCCCGTAATTGTCTGTGAAGCACCACCCAGGACATCTCCTCGTCCCGAAAATGCCTCCCCATCTCATCTCTTCCTCCCATTCCCCAAATCCAGCAGCTACCATGGCTACCCTTCCCACACCCATTCCACATTTTCTCTGTGGACATTGGATTGGTTGTGTCCATTGCACATCCGTCAAGTGGGGGCTTAGATTCCACATGGATACTGGATGCACTCCTCCTGCTTTCAGTTGTAGACACTCTAGGCTCCATGGTGTGGTGGTTGACCTTCTTCAACTCGATGTTAGCTGAGTGGGGAAGTCCAATAAATCAAAGTGTAGGAGCTGAAGTCTGTTGAGGCTCTGGGCCTTGGTGTCATATTATCAGTCCAGAGATTCAAATCCCCTAAATATATCTAAAACCCCAGCACCAACTACCATTCCAATAAAGTAGCATGCAAGTCTTGTGAAAAGAGATCCCCTCTGAGTCCAATTCCATCACACAGAAACACCAGCTCCAAAGAAGGGCCATCTGCCATGGCAGTGAACCCCATCTGCCATGACCATAGAACCCGTGGGTCTCTTTATTCCTCAAAAGAACCAATACCTGGGGTTGTATCTACTTTATCTGTCTCTCAGACTCTGCTCAGTTGTGCATAAGGGCATTCCTTCTGACAACCTTCAGACTCTTATTTAGAGACTCATAGCCTTATATTTTCATTTCTCCTTTCTATTTCCTCCTTACATTAGGTTAAACAGCATTTTGAAGTCATGTTATTATACATAGACAGGGATCTTCTGCTGATCCGTGTTGAACCTTTAATTCAAGGTCCTTTTCTAGTTGCCTCTTCAGCTGGTATGGGGTAGTGATCCCTTGGTGCCAGGGAGGCTCATCCCCGGGTGTCATGTCCACGCTGGGGGGAATGCACTGCATCTACATGCTGAGTTTGGCTGTGAGAGTGGCCACATTTGAGTAACATGAAGGCTGTCAGGAAACTCCCAGGCACAGTGCTACTCTAGGCCTTAACCTTCTTGCAGGTGTATAGGCTCAAAAGCATAGCCATTAGTATCAGGAGCCCGCTGTTGGGCCCTCCTTCCTTCCTGGTTCTTGCCGTTGCACCTGGGGGACTGCCGCTGCTCCCCCAGGGTCCACGACAGTGACTCTCCAGCCAGGGGCCCAGTACCCCCCCCCAGCTGTTGTTTTTAATTGTTTCCACTATGAGTATATCTAGACATTACTATATACCCTGAGCATATGCCCTGTATAACTCGTCAACCATATATATCCTGTCAATAACATCCTATATCAGTATTCCTCCGCTGTCATTGTTGAACCACTCTGTGACCCAAAACTTCCTGTAAAGTGAATCCCAACATAATGTCAGCTTCACAAGAGTCTTAGATCACTGAAATTCATATATACAATATACAGTACTTCCCCAGATTCACCATAAAACCTTTTCCCTTCCACAGCAATAATCTTTTAACTTCTTCATATCATATTTCCTGAAACTGATGTACAGATTCCGAGACAATAGCTTTCAAACAAGATGACATCTGTGCTTACTATGTGGTCCATACTTTAGGTTGTACAGTTTTCTAAATTTTTTAGTTATCCTATGTTTTGCCTTATGGTTTACATTATTAGTCTGTTGTCCCCTATGTGTTTTTGGTGTAATATTACATGTTTTATATTCATCTTCGTGTACTCTCACAAAACTCCTCTCTTGCCCCCATATTTACCTTGGTTCCATCCATTCCACATCCATTTTCCCCTCCCCTTGGGGCCCACAATGCCAGCCAATCTCCATTTCCCGAGAAGCCATGAGATGGAAAAGTTTTGAGACTTCACACCCAACGTCAGCTGACTGCAGGGAACCACCAACCATCACTGTCTGCTTTTGGATGCCTGAATTGTTTCAAGGAATTTGGCCCCAGCCATTCAAACTCTAAATGGGTATAGTGTTTGAACAAGCCAACCCAATTCTAGTAACCCATTGTGGGTGATCTGGAACTATTAGACTAGTCAAAGTCACATGACATTCCTTGAAGCCCAGTTGAAATGGCAAAAGGAAGGAGTCCCATCTAGGTCCAGGGGCATTAAAGCTGAACTTCTGAGGTTCCTAGCCTCCCTTTGGGACATGATGCAGCCCTACCACCTGACCTAGAAGAGTCACAGTATTGAGCTCCATTGGATGGCAAGTTATACAGAAATATGTATTTTACTGTAATCTTCTCACCCTTTTTTTAGGTAAAAGCTACCTAGGAAATGAGAGGATGCTTAAGGATGGAGAGCCAAACTAGCCAAATGCAGGCAGGAAATATGGGGATGGAGAGAACCTAGGAACAAGTAGATTATAAACAATCAAGGCAAGATCCAAAACAAAGACTGTTGTGGTTTAATGTGAAGTTGAATCATCATAAAGGGCTCTTTTCTGGTATCCAACAAACATTGCACCTGGTCACAAATGGGGCTGAGTTTGGGGTGGTGAGTATTCCCAGATTCCTAATGGTGTGGCCCGGAGTTCCAATGGGGAATTCCTGGCAGGGAGCCTGCAGATTCTGCCAGGGTAGGGTCTAGGTCCTGAAGTCCCCTGTCTTGACCTGGGTGTGGAGAACTCCTCAGCTCCCATTTCACTTCTTGTCTCTTCCAGCTTCTGCTGGTGGCTGTGTGCACCAGCACCCTGCTCAGGTGTAGATGACACCGTCATCCTGCTCTGAGCTGGTCTTGTGGGTGGATCTCTGCAATGATAGAGTCATCAGCAGGGTCACAAGGTGTCAGGACCCTGACTCGTTATCACCAAGAGGACCAACCACACATGAAGTTCTACTTCCAGGTGAGGCAAAAACCCTATCTGTATAGACCTCCTCCCAAGAGATGACAAGTCTGCAGATCTGGATCAATGTCTGGGCAGGGGGGCACCAACCCCAGGCTTCTCCTCCTGTCCCTGCCAGCCATGAACTGGACAGGAACATGATGAGCCCAGCAGGTGTCCACCCCCAATCACCTCTTTCTGCCCAGCCTGGTATCCTCTATACACCCATCCTGGGAGTGGGAGGTGCTGAGGCTGCTCATAAGGAGAACAGTGTCAGCCTGGCCTGCGTCCCCTGCCCTGGTTCCGTGGGTTACCTTTGATTTCCTCCTGGCAAATGGCCAGATTCTTTGAGGTTGAGGGTTGAGCCAACGCCTGCAGTGTTGTACCAGGCTCTTGCTGTGGGGTTTCCTGTAGCCAAGACTGCAGGCAGCAATGAGAACATCTCTTGAGCATCTAGGCCTCAGTGAGCTGTTAGGTTAGTATCTAGAATGTGGGCACTTGGTTGCTGGGGTTCCAAGTTCTCTTGGGTTTCTGTCTCCAGTGAAGTGAGGTAACTTCCTGCTTTCCCTTCTCTGTGCTCTCTCCCTGGATAACAACTTCCCAATATCCCCTCTGATCTGCTGACTCTTTACCCCCCTGACCCATTGATTTTCCCATGTGTATAGATTTTCACCAATACAGTCTTCCTTCCTGCCTTGCTGAGGTCTGGGGGCATCAAGAACCGTCTAAGGAGATTGAACTGGTACACAACCATCCTGCTCCTGCCTGTTCTGAGATCCTAGGCATGTCTTTCTGTTTCTCAAGGCTTCCCTGTTGGAAACCAAGGCACAGTGGTCTCACCAGGAGATATGTGCTATTTCCATGGCTATGCTTGCAGTGTAAGAAATGGGGTAATTTAAGAGCTCCAGGGCAAACGGGTTGAAGCTGTTAAAGGCTGAAAGAAAAGATGAGCACAAACCTTTTGTAGTAAGTAGAACACTTAGAGTTTGTACCTTGAGATAAGATATTTTTTAGTTCCTTAGTAATGCTAATAGTTAACTGCTTGTTGCTGCTTGTTGTCATGTAGACTGGGGTATATAGAGAGCTCCTTGTAAACAATAAAGTTGTCTGATGGTCTCTACTCGCAGACCCCCTGATCCCAGCTCTCTCGCTCTTTTTTTCTCCTTCTTTCACTCTCCTTTTTCTCTTTCTTTGATTCCTGATACCCTTCGGATCCAAATCTCCAACACTTCCCAAGTCTCCCCTGCTGCACAATGGATCAGATCTACCTGATCCTTCCGAGGAAAGGAATCAGGTAGCTCAGAGAAAATTCCTAGAAAACTTGAGGGCTGGTCTCACATGTAGCCAAAGTACATATGAAGAGAAGGAAGAATTTACAAGGTGGAGTGGGAAGCAGCAGGGAACACAAGCAAAACGGGGCTGAGTTCTTGCAGTGTGATCTTGAGAGAGTCATGACTACCTTGGCTTCATGTCACAGTCCATGCCAGGATGGGCTTTAAATTCTGTAAAAAGCAGTCTTAGTCACCTTCAGATGTCAGACCCTCCAAAGACTTCCCATTCCTTTCAGTTTCAGATCCAAGGCTCCTGCAAGGTCCGACCTGTCCCTGGACCCCATAGATGGTCCTGTGTTCTGCTGCATCTAGCACAAGTCATCAGTTCCCCAATCCTCCAAGCATGTGTCTGTTCAGTAAGACACCTAAGAACACATTTTCCAGCACCCCAGAATACCATGGTTATCAATAACCAAGGCCAAATACTCCTCCCAGGCTGTGGCACACTTAGGGTCACCCATTCCAAGCACCCCAATTTATAGAGGAAATTCAGGCCTTCTCTCCAGTAGCCTCCCTCCATACTGGGAGTCCATCTTAATTCCAGGTGCTCAGACAGTGGAGGGAGGACCTTAGCTCTGTCCTTTCCTGCTTACTCTGGGGTTGTCCCTGCCCCAGAATACCATGGTTATCAATAACCAAGGCCAAATACTCCTCCCAGGCTGTGGCACACTTAGGGTCACCCATTCCAAGCACCCCAATTTATAGAGGAAATTCAGGCCTTCTCTCCAGTAGCCTCCCTCCATACTGGGAGTCCATCTTAATTCCAGGTGCTCAGACAGTGGAGGGAGGACCTTAGCTCTGTCCTTTCCTGCTTACTCTGGGGTTGTCCCTGCCCAGGCAGAACCCTGGGAACCTTCGTGATCCCACTGCCCATCAGGCTGGTATCTCCCCCTCCAGGCTTGGGGCTATAGATACATCGACAGGAGAAATATGCCCTGTCCCATGGTAGAGCTCACTCCAACCCCTCTGTCTCCTTGCCACCTCCTTCCAGGCCTACTCTGATTCCCAGGACATTGTCCCTACCCATTTGGTCAGTGTGTGTTTGTTCGGGCAGTGCTTGTGAAGCCATTTGGGGATCCTGAGAAGAAAACAGCTTCATATGGGGAGAAGCAGGCAGGGGTCCCCATGATTTAGGGGCTGCCCTTTTCAAAGTTTCTATGCAAGAGAGTTGGGCCCACACCTCAGATGCCAGAAGTATCCAGGTCCTCTGGATTGTGCCTACACTGTGCTCCTGGGCTTCGCCTTTCTCTGGGTCTCTGTTCCTTAATTGAAAAGTGAGGAGTTGAAAATGGATCTGGGTAAGAAGGTGCTCAGTGAGGACAAGGCCATCCTTTCCCAGCCTGGGAGGAGGTAGGTGAGAACACACTTGGGGCACTCAGGGTACTGAGCTCCAAAAGCCAGGATGTAAAGGACAGCACACAGGGTGGTCAGGCTCATGCCCACAGCAGGGCACACAGGTCCTTCCCCAGACAGAGGAAGGTACTTGCAATGAGCCCTACCTCTCTGGGCATGTGCAAGGAGCCAATGGCTGCCTGCCCAACCCCCAGGGCCTGCTCTGTGTCAACTCCCCCAGAGGACCTGGGAACACCCCAAATCCAGCTAGTGTGATCTGCCTGAGCCTGGACCTGGTCTGAGTGGAGATCGGTGTCCAAGGAGCCTCAGAATGCACTGCCTGTGAGATCCACCAGTGGGCATGGATCTGCAAACCTGCAGTAGCCAGTGACACCAAGAGGAGGGCAGGGCAGGACCCCTCCCTCCACCATCTTCCCCCAACCCAGATGGTGCAGCGAGGGTGGGAGTTAGCCCTGGAAGGAGGCCAACCCTTGTGCTGCCCAGAGTGGAATCTCCTCAGTGCCTATTGGCAGGGAGCCCCTCTCAGCCCAGATCTGTTCCCTATTTTACAGAGAAGCCCCAGGCTCCAGCACTCAAGGCCCCCAGCTCTCAGGAACTGAGCCCGTCCTGCAGGTGGGACTGGGAATCACCTGCTCTGTGCCATCACAGGTGCCTGTGCTAACACTCGGGCTTTTCCAGGGCTGGAGACTCCCTGGCCAAGTGGCTCCTCAGCCCAGGCCCTTCAGGCATGCATTTGCCTGGCCTTATTCCCTACACAACCTGATGTGGTTGGGTCACTCAATACATAGCCCTCAAGGAAACCAAGGCTTTGAGAAGTCACCACATTTTGGAGGTAGATCTGAAGTGCCCAGGGTGAAGGAGACTCTGGTGAGGGTGTGTGCTGGATGGGAACCTTGCTTGGGGCCATCTACCTAATCACACAGGGCTCTGATACCCAGGGGAGAAGATAGGGGACTTGAGTGCGTGGACGGACGGGGGGATCCAGTGCAGCAGGCTGGCCTGCTGCAGCCACATCTAGCATAAGCTGGGATGAGGGCCTGCCTTAGGGTTCTTCTGGGCACTTGGGGGCTTCAGTGGCTGTTTGCCTCCACCCAGGGGTGAGCATGCTGGCTGGAGGCCCAGAGCAGACTCCTGGTCAGAGTTGTCATTCAGGACAAAGTGGTTACCAGGAAGGTCATATCTGGGGACCAGCAGGACACTGCCCCCAATCCCACTCCCCTGGAGGTTCTTATACCTGCCACCCTTGTCCACGGTGCTATAGAGAAAGGGAATCTGAATTTCCATCATTTTTCAGTGGATTTTTTTTTAACATAAATCACCTTTCCATCTTTAAGGGTCCAGTCATACTACAATACCGCAATTTATTCTACTCATATAATTTTAATATTAGAAATGCCTTTTATTGGGTTTCCATTTTTAAAGCTGAGTTATAGACAACACAGAGAAAGCAAACAAAATTGCAGAAGAGAATGGTAAAGGCTACAAGCCTGGATTTTTCTATCAGCTGAAACGCTAAAAGAAGGAAGGGGTGGGGCAAAGCTAAGCTGTGAACTAGTCTCCTTAGCTTCCAGAATAGGGAGGCAGTTGATCCTGTGTAAGTTCATGAATCTAATGATGGTTAATTTTACATCAACTTGAATAGGCAATGTGATGGTTTGATGAAAAATTATGTTCTTAGAGCTGAAGTATTCCTGTGTGTGTAAACCTATTTTAAATACGACTTTTTGATTAGGTCAATTCAGTTAAGTCCTGACCCAGACATTAATCTTCTTACTGCACTCCTTTATAAATAGGGTGAATATGGACAGAGATACGAAGGGAGAGAAAGGCAAGGAAGTCAATAGCTGTAAGCAACACCACCCAGAAGAAGGCCTTTTCATGTACAGGGGAGTCCAGGATGATGCAGCCAAGCTTTGGGGAGATTGTATCACCTGATGATACCTTGATTTAAACATTTTCATGGCCTCTTCACTAAACTTGTAAGCTAATACATCCCCATTGTCAATCCAGTTCTGGTATATTGCTTTCAGCCGCCAAGCCAACCAGAACAGTAATGGTGTCCATTGGTTTGATAAAACAAGCACTGGTCTGATTGTTACTATGAGGATACTTCATGGCTTTAACTCATTAGTTAGTTGATTGCATCTGGGCCTGATTATGCCTACAATCAAGACAGGAACTTGCCTTCAGCTTTGAGGGAAATCTTATTCCATCAACTGAAGACATTAAGGGAAGAATTGATGGTTGCAGCAGTCCAAAAGAGACAGGCAGCTTCTCCAGGAGAATTCTTTATCAACTTCATTGGGTTTTTGACTTGCTGCCTGCCATGTGGAACTTGGGCTTGCCAATATCCACAGTTACATGAACCAATTCCTCTTTTAAAAATTCTTTCAATATTTATATATTTTTATCTTGTCAGTTTTGGCTAAAGCAGACTTTGGTCCTGAGAATAGTTCTGAGAAGCAGAATCTTTAAGATTTCTGAGTTGAATCTGGCAGTTTGGAATTGGTTCTCTAATATTATTTAAGTTTGCTAACAGCTGCTGGGAGCAATATACTAGAAATGGATTGGCTTTTGCCATGAGAACTGATTAGGTTAAAAGCTTGTTGTTCTGAGGCCATGAAAATGTCCAATCGAGGCATCATCAGGAGACCCTTTCTCCCTGAGCTGCAGCTGTGGGAAGTGATGCACATGGTGTGTCTGCTTGCCGCTCTCCTCTCCTCCAGCCTCATTGCTTCAGCTTCTGTCTACACCAGCTTCCTCTCAGATTGTGTTCTTTTATTTAGGTTTCAGGCTCCTGGGGAGGTCACTCTCAGCTTCTGGGTTCCTCTCTATCAAGGTTTCTTTGGTATCTGGGGCTTTTTATAAAGGACAACAGTAAGGGAATTCAGACCCAACCTGAGCCACACAAGCTAATCAAAGACCCTTGCAGCAGTTTGATATGGTTTATGAATTCCAAAAATAGATTTGCATTATGTTTATAAACTGATCTGTACTTCTGGGCTAGGGATACCCTTATTGTATTAACTTCAGAAGTTTCAGTTTTACTTGAGTAAATTATGACTAGGGCTTTGATTGGGCCACATCACATAGAAAACAAAAAAACAGAGGAGACAGTTGGAATTTTTGAACCTGGAGACCAGGAAGTAAACACACAGTGAAGCAGATGCATGAGGAAACTGACCAGGATCCACTAGACATGGTAGAGTCCCTGGAAACACAGACAAGCCTTTTTCCTGATAATCTAGATCTGTCCTTGTGGACAACATGGCAACTGAGCCTAGAGAGAAACCACCCTGGGAGATATACAAGACCTATCCCAGTCTACAGGTGATATTGGAAGAAGCTGGGACCACAGTGCCTTAAGGGGAAGAGGAAGCCTGAACACTTGCAGATGTCAGCAGTCATCTTGCTCCAACACGGTAGCAGTAGACTTCAGTGAGGGAAGTAACCTATGCTTTATGGCCTTTGTGACTATAAGCTCCTATCCCAAATACATACCCTTTATAAAAGCCAATGGATTTCTGGTATTTGCATCAGCACCCCTTTGGCTGACTAATACAGCCCTTAATTGTAGAAATTTAATCCAAGCATCTCACCTACAATAAGTTTATACACATAAGAATGGATTAGTTCTAAGGACATGATTTTCTGAGTTCCACAAAATATCAAACGGTCACTCACCACCCTCTGGATCTCAGAAATACATAACAGGGAAGCGGACTTGACCCAATGGGTAGGGCATCTGCCTACCACATGGGAGGTCTGCAGTTCAAACCCCAGGCCTCCTTCACCCATGTGGAGCTCGCCCATATGCAGTGCTGATGGGTGCAAGGAGTGCCATGCCACACAGAGGTGTCCCCTGCATAGAGACACCTCATGCACAAGGAGTGTGCCCTGTAAGGAGAGCCGGCCAGCATGAGAGAAAGTGCGGCCTGCCCAGGAATGGCGTTGCACAGAGGGAGAGCTGATGAAGCAAGGTGACACAACAAAAAGAAACACAGATTCCAGGTGCTTCTGATAAGGATAGAAGCAGTCACAGAAGAACACACAGTGAATGGGGGTGGGGGAGAAGAGAAATAAATAAAAAATAAATCTTTAACTAATATATATATATATATGCAAACTACATTCATTCTACCACAATATTTCAAAAGCCTTAACTCATTTTAGTAGCAATTTTAAGTACAAAATCTCATCAAAATCAGTTATAGGCATAAAATGTGTCCTGGGGCAAAAATTCTCTTGTGATGTGGAACTGTGAAACTTAAAAAATAAGTTAACTGCCTCCATTAAACAAATGAAGGACTTTCATTAAATAAAAATTCCCATTACCATAGGGAGAAATTGGAAAGGAAACAGGGGTCATAGGTCCCAAATAGTTCCAAAATACTGCAGGGGATATTCCATTAGGTTTCAAAGTCTGAGAGTCACCTCTAGAGCTATGGTTTCTCCTCAGGTCCTGATGGTGCAGCAGTCCCACCCACCCTTTCCAAGGCCTTGCCCAGTGGCCATGTTCTCAGCTCCACCCCCATCAAGCATCTGAGGGCATCAGAACTCTATAACCCACCCTCTGAGAACACTTGGATGCCAGTCTCCACCCTCTCTAAAGCCTGGGAGGCAACACTCTACCAACAGTGGGGCACAATCTCCCTCTCTCCAACCTCTGGGGTATACTCGCCCTTTCTGCACACATGGGTGAGTTCACACTCTGAGCTCAATAAGATGTCTTTACTTAGAACAAAACTTCCATAGCACTGCCATTGCGATCATTTTCCTTCAATGTCTCCTTTTCTATCTCATTTAATTCAGATGGGCAATGCCTCCATTTCACACAGACTTCACAGAAAACGTGCTGGTTCCACACTGTATCAGTCAGCCAAAGGGCTGCTGATGCAAAATACCAGAAATCTGTTGGCTTTTTTAAAGGATATTTATTTGGGGTAGTAGGAGCTCATACTTACAAGGCCATAAATCAAAAGTTACTTCCCTCACCAATGTCTGTTGCCACATTTTGGAGCAAGATGATTGCTGACATCTATAAGGGTTCTGCCTTCCTCTTCCCCTTAAGGCTCCATGGTCCCAGCTTCTAATCTCAGCTGTAGGCTGTCTTTTTCCCAGGGCTGATTTCTCTCTGGGCTCACCTGCTCTGTTCTCAATAAGGCCAGCTGTAAACTGTCAAACAAATGGCCCTTCTCTCTTCCCAGGGCCTCTGCCTGTCTAACGGAGCCTGTTCTCTTTCCTCATGTATCTGTTTCTCTGTGTATTTACTTCCCAGGCTCCAGGTTCAAAAATTCCAACTGTCTCCTCTGCCTTGTTGTTTCCTCGGTGATGTGGCCCAATCAAAGCCCTAGTCATAATTTGCTCAAGTAAAAGTGACACCTCTGAATTCAATACAATCTAAGGGTATCACTAGCCCAGAGGAACAGACCAGTTTACAAACATAATCAGTGTTTCATTTTGGAATTCATCAATAACATCAAATTTCAACACACGTGTAGGAATCAAGGTGAAGCAGGCTAGTTCAGGCAATGAAAAGATGAACCTGGGGCCTGGCAGAAAAGCACAACTAGGAGGCACATGCCCTGGAACCCTCCCTGAGGGAAAGACCTTGTGAGAACTCCCTATTTGGCACAGGATTTTGTCTGGGATCAAAGGAATCCCTAGATATTTTTTTTTTTCAGCTGCCAAATTCTTTTTTTTTTAATATTTATTTATTATTATTATTTTTTAATTACATTAAAAAAAATATGAGGTCCCATTCAACCCCACCGCCCCTGTCCCCCATTCCCCCCACAGCAACACTCTCTCCCATCATCGTGATGCATCCATTGCACCTGGTAAGTTCATCTCTGAGCATCACTGCACCCCATAGTCAATGGCCCACATCATAGCCCAGACTCTCTCACGTTCCATCCAGTGGGCCCTGGGGGGATCTACAGTGTCCCGTAATTGTCCGTGAAGCACTATCCAGGACAACTCCACATCCCGAAAACGCCTCCACATCTCATCTCTTCCTCCCGTTCCCCACACCCAGCAGCCCCCATGGCTACCGTTCCCACACCCATTCCACATTTTCTCTGTGGACATTGGATTGGTTGTGTCCATTGCACACCTATGTCAAGTGAGGGCTTAGATTCCACATGGGTACTGGATGCACTCTTCCCGCTTCTAGTTGTAGACACTCTAGGCTCCATGTTGTGGTGGTTGACCTTCTTCAACTCCATGTTAGCTGAGTGGAGTAAGTCCAGTAAGTCAAAGTGTAGGAGCTGAAGTCTGTTGAGGCTCTGGGCCTGGGTGTCATATTCTCAGTCCAGAGATTCAAATCCCCTACATATATCTTAAACTCAGCACCAACTACAATTTCAATAAAGTAGCATGCAAGTCTTGTGAAAAGAGATCCCCTCTGAGTCCATTTCCATCATGCAGAAACACCAGCTCCAAAGAAGGGCCATCTGTCATGGCAGTGAACCCCTTCTGCCATGACCATAGAACCCGTGGGTCTCTTTATCCCTCAAAAGGACCAGTACCTGGGGTTGTATCTACCTTATCTGTCTCTTAGACTCTGTTCAGTTGTACATAGGGGTATTCCTTCTGACAACCTCCAGACTCTTTTTTTAGAGACTCACAGCCTTATAATCTCATTTCTTCTTTCCATTTCCCCTTTACATTAGGTCAAACCGCTTCCCAAAGTCATGTTATTATATGTAGACAGGTATATTCTGCTGTTCCGCATTGAATCTTTAATTCAAGGTCATTTTCTAGTTGCTTCTAGAGCTGGTATGTGGTAGTGATCCCTCGGTGCCAGGGAGGCTCACCCCCGGGTGTCGTGTCCCACTCTGGGGGGAATGCATCACATCTACACACTGAGTTTGGCTGTGAGAGTGGCCACATTTGAGTAACATGAAGGCTGTCAGGAGGAAACCCCCAGGCACAATGCTACTCTAGGCCTTGTTCTTATTGCAGGTGCATAGGCTCAAAAGTGTAGCCATTAGTATCAAGAGCCCACTGTTGGGCCCTCCTTCCTTCCTGGTTCTTGCCGTTGCACCTGGAGGATTGCCGCTGCTCTCCCAGGGCCCACAACAGTGACCCCCCGGCCAGGAGCCCAGTACCCCCCCAGCTGTTGTTTTTAATTTTTTCCACTATGAGTATATATAGACATTACCATATACCCTGGGCATATGCCCTGTATAACTCCCTGTCAACCATATAGATCCTGTCAATAACATCCCATATCAGTATTCCTCCGCTGCCATTGTTGAACCACTCTGTGATCCAAAACTTCCCGTAAAGTGAATCCCAACATAATGTCAGCTTCAGAAGAGTCTTAGATCACCAAAATTCATATATACAATATACAGTATTTCCCCAGATCCACCATAAAACCTTTTCCCTTCCACAGCAATAATCTTTTAACTTATTCATATCATATTTCCTGAAACTGATGTACAGATTCCGAAACTATAGTTTTCAAACAAGGTAACATTTGTGCTTACTATGTGGTCCATACTTGAGGTTGTACAGTTTTCTAAATTTTTTAGTTATCCTATGTTTTGTCTTATGGTTTTCATTATTAGTCTGTCGTCCCCTATATGTTTTTGGTGTAATATTAGCTGTTTTATATTCATCCTCATGTACTCTCACATAACTCCTCTTTTGCCCCCTTATTTACCTTTGTTCTATCCATTGCACGTCCATTTTCCCCTCCCCTTAGGGCCCACAACGCCTGCCAATCTAATGCCCTGGGAGCCGTCCTTTCTCACGAGAGATACAGTTCTCTCTATTCGATGGCATTAGTCTTCCCCAGGATATGGGTCCATCCCACCCAATGGTAGAACCCACCTTGGCAAAATGAGCCTTCAGCTATTCCCTCCGGAGTCCGTCCCGCATCAGACCATACCCCCTGAGCGTCCTAACCAGGTGACCCTCCTACTTATACTTTGATACGTTTTACTCAACATTTAGTTCTCAACGAACTTCTGGCACTCTCCCATGTTTGTATGTTGCCCCTCCCTCCCACCTATTTCTTGGACCATATTGCCCCTCTTCCCATCCCCAGCCCACCTCAAACCCAGAAAACCCCACCCGAAGGTAACCCTTTGCCCCCATTTTGTCCCTTCTTTGTGCTCATACTTACCCCCAGCTCATCACAGGTTCCACCCCTACAGACATTAACTCACATCCTTCCTCCACCCCCCGATTTCCAGTAAGCCACTTTTCCAGACTCTAGCTCTCTGAGGCAGTTAACTTATTTCATATCATTGAGGTCATATAGTATTTGTCCTTCAATGCCTGGGTTGCTTCACTTAACATAAGATTCTCAAGGTTCATCCATGTTATCACGTGCGATTGTAGTGTATTGGTTCTTACAGCTGAGTAGTATTCCATTATGTGTATATACCACATTTTATTGATCCACTCATCTGTTGATGGACTTTTGGATTGATTCCAACTTTTGGCGATGGTGAACAATGCTGCTATGAACATTGGTGTACATATATCAGTTTGTGTCCTTGTTTTCAGATCTGATGGGTATATACCCAGCAGTGGTATTGCTGGGTCATATGGCAAATCTATGGATAATTTTTTGAGAAACTGCCAAACTGTCCTCCAGAATGGTTGGATCCTTCTGCATTCCCACCAGCAATGGATGAGAGTTCCCCTTTCTTCACATCCTCTCCAGCATTTGTATTCTACTGTTTTTTTCATGGCTGCCAATCTTATGGGAGTAAGATGGTATCTCATTGTAGTTTTGATTTGCATGTCCCTGATAGCTAGGGATTTGGAGCATTTTTTCATGAGCTTTTTAGCCATTTGTATTTCTTCTTTGGAGAAGTGTCTGTTTAAATCTTTTTCCCATTTTTTAAACGGGTTGTTTATCTTTTTGTTTTTGAGATATATGAGTTCTTTATATATGCAAGTTATAAGTCTCTTATCAGATATATGGTTGCCAAATATTTTCTCCCATTGCATGGGTTCCCTTTTTACTTTCTTGACAAACTCCTTTGAGGTGCAGAAGGCTTTAATTTTGAGGTAGTCCCATTTATCTATTTGTTCTTTTGCTGCTCGTGCTTTTGGTGTGATATTCATGAAGCCATTTCCTATTACAAGGTCCTGTAGATGTTTCCCTACACTGCTTTCTAAGGTCTTTATGGTCTTGGCTCTTATATTTAGGTCTATGATCCATCTTGAGTTGATCTTTGTATAAGGTGTGAGATGATAACCCTCTTTCATTCTTCTACATATGGCTATCCAGTTCTCCAGGCACCATTTGTTGAATAGGCCATTCTCTCCCAGTTGAGAGGGTTTGGTGGCTTTATCCAATATTATATGGTTATATACATGAGGTTCTATATCTGAACTTTCAATTCGATTCCATTGGTCTGTGTGTCTCTCCTTATGCCAGTACCATGCTGTTTTCACTACTGTAGCTTTGTAGTATGTTTTGAAGTCAGGAAGTGTGATTCCTCCTATTTCGTTTTTCTTTTTCAATATGTCTTTGGCTATTCGGGGCCTCTTTTTATTCCAAATAAATTTCATAGTTAGTTTTTCTAGTTCCTTAAAGAAGGCTGTGTTGATTTTTATTGGGATTGCATTGAATGTGTAGATCAGTTTTGGTAGGATAGACATCTTAATAATATTCAGTCTTCCTATCCATGAACAGGGAATATTCTTCCATTTATTTAGGTCTTCTTTGATTTCCTTGAACAATCTTGTATAGTTCTCAGTGTATAAGTTTTTTACCTCTTTAGTTAAATTTATTCCTAAGTATTTGATTTTTTTATTTACTATTGTGAATGGTATTTGTTTCTTGATTTCCTCCTGATCTTGCTCATTATTGGTGTACAGAAATGCTACTGATTTTTGCGCATTGATCTTATAACCTGCGACTTTGCTAAACTCATTTATGAGTTCTAGGAGCTTTGTTGAAGATCTCTCAGGGTTTTCTATATATAGGATCATGTCATCTGCAAATAATGAAATTTTGACTTCTTCCCTTCCAATTTGAATGCCTTTTATATCTGGTTCTTGTCTCAGTGCTCGAGCCAGTACTTCCAAGACAATGTTAAATAGGAGCGGAGACAATGGGCATCCTTGTCTTGTTCCTGATTTTAGAGGGAAGGATTTCAGGATTTCGCCATTGTAAACAATGTTGGCTTTAGGTTTTTCATATATACTCTTTATCATGTTCAAAAAGTTTCCTTGTATTCCGATCTTTTGGAGTGTTTTTATCAGGAAGGGGTGCTGTATTTTGTCAAATGCCTTTTCTGCATCTATAGATATAATCATGTGGTTTTTTCTCTCAATCTGTTTATATGGTGTATTACATTGATTGATTTTCTTATGTTGAACCATCCTTGCATACCTGGGATAAATCCCACTTGGTCATGGTGTATAATTCATTTAATGTGTTGTTGAATACGATTAGCAAGTATTTTGTTAAGTATTTTTGCATCTAGGTTCATTAGAGAAATTGGTCTGTAATTTTCCTTTCTTGTGGTGTCTTTGTTTGGCTTTGGTACTAGGGTAATGTTGGCATCATAGAAGGAATTAGGCAGTGTTCCTTCTGTTTTGATTTTTTGAATAGTTTCAACAGGATTGGTGTTAGTTCTTTCCGGAATGTTTTGTAGAATTCACCTGTGAAGCCGTCTGGCCCTGGGCTCTTCTTAGTTGGGAGATTTTTAATGACTGATTCTATCTCTTTGCTTGTGATTGGTTTGTTTAGATCATCAATTTCTTCTTTCGTCAGTATGGGCTGCTTATGTATTTCTAGGAATTTGTCCATTTCCTCTAAATTGTCATTTTTGTTGGAATATAGTTTTTCAAAGTATCCTCTTATGATAGTCTTTACTTCTGTGGGGTCAGTGGTGATATCACCTTTCTCATTTCTTATTTTGTGTATTTGCATCTTTTCTCTTTTTTTCTTTGTTAGTCTCGCTAAAGGTTTGTCAATTTTGTTGATCTTCTCAAAAAACCTGCTCTTGGTCTTGTTTATCTGTTCAAGTTCTTTCTTATTTTCTATTTCATTTAGTTCTGCTCTTATCTTTGTTATTTCCTTCCTTCTTCTTCCTGTTGGGTTACTTTGTTGTTGTTTTTCTAATTCCTTCAAATGTGCAGTTAATTCTTCAATTTCTGCTCTTTCTTCTTTTTTGATATATGAATTTATGGCTATAAATTTCCCTCTCAGTACCACTTTTGCTGCATCCCATAAATTTTGGTATGTTGTGCTATCATTATCATGTGTTTCAAGGTAGTCATTGATTTCTTTTGAGATTTCCTCTTTGACCCACAGTTTTTCTAAGAGTGTGCTATTTAATTTCCAAATTGTCGTGTGAAGTCTGGGTCTCTGTCCCTTGCAAATTTCCAGCTTGACTCCACTGTGGTCAGAGATATTGTTTTGTATGATTTCGATCTTTCTGAATTCATTAAGCCTTTCTTTGTGGCCTAGCATATGGTCAATCTTGGAGAATGTTCCATGTGCGCTTGAGAAAAATGTATATCCTGCTGTGTTTGGGTGTAATGATCTATATATGTCTATTAGATCCAGCTCTTCTAATATACTGTTCAAATGTTTTGTTTCTTTAGTGATTCTCTTTTGAGATGTTCTGTCCAGAGTTGATAGTGGTGTATTAAAATCCCCCACTATAATTGTAGATGCATCTATTCTTTCACTTAGTTTTTCCAGCGTTTGCCTCACATATTTAGAGGCGCCCTTGTTAGGAGCATAAATATTTATGATTGTTCGATCTTCTTGACAAATTGTCCCTTTCACTAAAATATAGTATCCTTCTTTGTCTCTCACAATTGTTTCGCATTTAAAGTCTATTTTGTCTGATATTAATATAGCTACTCCTGCCTTTTTTTGGTTGTTGTTTGCTTGTATGATTGTTTACCAGCCATTCACTTTCAACCTCCATGAGTCTCTGGGTCTAAGATGTGTCTCTTGTAGGCAGCATATAGATGGGTCATATTTCCTTATCCAGTGTCCCAGTCTGAATCTTTTGATAGGTGAGTTTAATCCATTGACATTCAGTGTTATTACGTTTAGAGAGTTATTTATGGTAGCCATATTTTGGTTGGATTTGTGTTTGATATATTTTGTTTGTATTATTTTATTTTCCCCTTCTATTTTTGTCTTTCTTGTTGCTTTTACACTCTCCTCCATCTCTGACTGTCCTGTTTTTTCCTTTCTTCCTGCAGAATTCCCTTAAGAATTTCTTGAAGGGGAGGTTTCTTGTTGATATACTCTTTCAGTTTCTGTTTATCTGTGAATATTTTGAACTCTCCATCATTTTTGAATGCTAGTTTAGCTGGATAGAGTATTCTTGGTTGGAAATTTTTTTCCTTTAGTACCTTGACTATATCATACCACTGCCTTCTTGCCTCCATCGTTTCAGATGAGAAATCAGCACTTAATCTTATGGAGTTTCCCTTGTATGTGATGGTTTTCTTTTCTCTTGCTGCTTTTAGAATTTTTTCTTTGTCTTGAGCATTGGATAATTTGACAAGTATATGTCTTGGGGTGGGCCTGTTGGGGTTTATGACCAGTGGAGTGCGCTGTGCTTCTTGGATATGTACATCTGTCTCTTTCAGTAGATTTGGGAAGTTTTCATTCATTATTTCCTGCAACACTCCTTCTGACCCCTTTCCCTTCTCTTCTCCTTCTGGAATGCCTATAATACGTATGTTTGAGCGTTTTGTGTTATCATTCAGGTCCCTAAGTCCTATCTGGATTTTTTCTACCTTTTTATTGACCACTTCTACTATCTGTTTGATTTCCAATGCACTGTCTTCCACTTCACTAATTCTCTGCTCTGCCTCTTCTAGTCTGCTGATATTTGCTGCAAGTGTATTTTTGATTTCTTGAATTGTGGTGTTCATTTCCATCATATCTGTTATTTTTTTGCGCATATCTGCAATTTCCCCTCCAAGTGTTGTCTTCACGCTGCTAACCTCTTTCATTACTTCATCAAATTTGTCGGTGATAAATGTTCTGAGATCTTTCATTGCTTGTGCGAAGTCCTGCCCCCCTTCCTGATTTTCAGTTTGTTGATTGGATTCAGCCATGTTTTCCTGATTACTGGTTTGGTTTGTAGATTTTTGTTGCTGTCTTGTCAACATTTTTTCTTGACGGGTTTAATCAGTTCCTTAGCTTCTTTGTCTAGTCTTGGAGATTAATTAGCTGTTGTTTTTGCGTAAGTGTTATATCTTCTCTTTGTCACTTTGTTCTTCTTATTCCAATTTCTTATTGCTAGTTAAGCTCACTTTAAAGGAAAGTATTAGTGCTGGGGAAAGGCAATTGTGTAAGGAAGGAAAAAGTGTGAAGTAGTATTGGTGATATATGTTTACAAAGCAACAATATGAGTTCTGGGAGGATGGAGGTTAGATCATGTAAATTGTGTAGAGTTATAGTAGTAGGAAAGTACCTATAATGAGGTAGACGATTGAATATGGGAGGAATGTGGTACGTACTAAGAGGCTATTGTTTTCGTGAGAGAGGGAAAGAGAAAAGAAAGGTAATAGTTTCAGGGACGAATACCAAATGGAAAACTAAACAAAGGTATTAGAAATTAAGAGTTAGACACTTTGTGGATCAAAGAAAGGGAGATGGAATATAGGAGAGATAGCAGATGGTGGAGGATATCAAGTTGTAGGGGAAAGGGGATATTGTAGATAGGCTAAATCTATTCACAGAGAAATGAGGGAGTGGAGGGTGAGGAAACCCAGCAAATGTGAGGTATTTCCTGTAGGACCTATTGTATTGTTAAGGTAAAATAGTATAGGAAGAATATTGGGGACAAGAAAGAGAGGATTGAAAAAAAAAAACAACAACAACAACAACAAAAAATAAAAAAAAAAACAAAAACAAAACCAAAGAACAGAAACCCTGCCGCCAGGCTCGGCTGGGCTCAGCTGGGCTCCGGTCCCCCGCCCGCCGCCCGCCGCGGCTCGGCTGGGCTCGGCCAGGCTCGGCTGGGCTCAGGTCCCCCGCCTGCCGCCCGCCGCGGCTCGGCTGGGCTCGGCTTCCCCTCCCGCCGCGGCTTTCCCGCCCGCCGCCTGGTGCGGCGCAGCGCAGCTTGGCTCTCCCGCTCGCCACCCGGCGCGGTGCGGCTGGGCTTGACCGAGCTCAGCTGGGCTCGGCCCCCCTGCCTGCCGTGGCTCAGCCGGCCTCGGCTGGATCCGGCTTCCCCGCCCACCGCCCGCCGCCGCGGCGCAGCGCGGCTCGGCTTTCCCACCCGCCACCCGCTGCGGTGCTAGCTGCCTCGGCTCCGCCTACCCAAGGAGGGAGTACTCCACACGTAGCTGGGATCTCCGTGTATATTTCACAGATGGATCCTCTCTGTTACCTTCCCTCCAAATCGATGTCCAGACACCTCCGGACCAGGAAAAATCCCGAAACAGCCGGTCCCAAAGAGTCTCCGACGCCTCCCAGCCGATTCCCCCTAGGAGCTAGTAACCGGGAAGTTCACTCAGCCGCCATCTTGCCTCCCCCTCCTGAAAAGTCCCAAATTATATCTTATAGACCAGTCCTTTCCATTACCTTCCCACCAAATCGATGTCCAGACACTTCCTGCCCTGAAAAAATCCTGAAAAAGCCTGGTCCCGGAGAACCTCCAGCGGCGCCCAGCTGCCTCTTCCCAGGAGAGACGGCAAGGCAAGCTCACTCAGCCACCATCTTGCCGGAAGTCCCCAAATACTTTCTAATCCAGATATTTTTAAGGTGCCTATCATCTGAATTGATGGGTGGGATAAGTAATCAAAACAGCAAACAGCTGGGAATACTCCCCTGAACAAAGGGGGAGGTAAGTAATGGCTTAAAAAGCCAGCACAGAGACTAAATCAGCCTTCCCCCTCCCCCTTTTTCTCCTTTCTCACTCTGCCTGGACCGGCATGCAAGTCCACCTGGGAAGTTGTAATCTGCAGTGGGGAGTTGTAATCTGTAAAACAACCCTTTTTATCCTTTTTAGCCCCTTTTCCCTCTCTCTGCCTGGACCAGCCCACAAGTATACCTGGGACCCATAATCTGTTATTTTCTTTCTCTTCTCTCTTTTTCTTAATAAACTACTGGCCTAACTAAACTGGCATGTTCTTAAATTCTCTTTTGTAACATAGCCAAGAACCTAGAGAAAATCTGGCAACAAAGGGTCCAGGCTGTCTGTTGGAGATTTGGAATGGAAGGGTATCAGGAATGCAAGAAAGAAAAAGGAGAGGGAAAGAAGGAGAAAGGAAAGAAAGAAAGAAAGAAAGAAAGAATGAAAGAAAGAAAGAAAGAAAGAAAGAAAGAAAGAAAGAAAGAAAGAAAGAAAGAAAGAAAGAAAGAAAGAAAGAAAGAAAGAAAGAAAGAAAAAGAGAAAGAGAAAGAGAGAGCTGGGATCAGGGGGTCTGTGAATAGAGACTCATCCAACAACTTTATTGTTTACAAGGGGCTCTCTATATACCCCAGTCTATATGACAACAAGCAGCAACATGCAGTTAACTATTAGCATTACTAAGGAACTCTAAAAATCTTATCTCAAGATACAAAATCTAAGTGTTCTACTTACTACAAAAGGTATGTGCTCATCTTTTCTTTCAGCCTTTAACAGCTTCATCCCTTTTGCGGGGAACTCTTAATTACCACATTCCTTACGTTGCAAGCATAGCCATGGAAACAGCATGTCTTTCCTTGTGAGACCACTGTGCCTCATTTTCCAACATTTCCCCCCTTTTAGTCGAGGTGACTGTGCCTGTCTTAGGTTGCCCTTCTTTTGAGAGCCTTACCTGTCATTGACTACTGGCCAAGCTCTTCAAATAAGGGAAGTTATTGAAGTGCTTTTGCTAGCACCAGGTTATTCACATGTCCCATGGCTGTTACACTTTGCAATTTTCTTCAAAAGCTGTCTGGCACAGGTGAGAATCATGAGCAACAGAACAAATATAATTAGCCCTATTCCTAAAGCTGACAGAAAATGCTGTGATTTCCACCAATTACCTGGGTTAAATTTTGTAATATGTGATATCATATCTGAGAAAATATCCTTATCATTGGCTACATGAATTTGATTTTGAGACATTTCTAATATTTTCCTTTGTAATTCAGTTATTTCCAGAGAGATATTACTTTTATGGCCTAGCAAATGATTCTTAATTTTTTCCATTGTATATCAGATGAATTATAGGCAAGAGGAGTAATAGAAAAGTTGCTTTCATTCCAATCACATTTCAATCCCCTTAACAAGTTTAAAGTATACAGTTGATCTCCAATATGCAAAACAGCTGATTCCAAATCATTAACCTGATTATTTAACTGTTCACCAATGTGCTCTTGGCTATGCCACAAATCACTAGCATTTTTATGCCAATCATGCACATATTGTTGAGTCTGCACTTTCATGTAAAGCTACGATAGCAGTAGCAGCAGCTGTAATGATTCTAATCAGTCCCAAAATGCTTATAATAAGCAGTCCAATAAAATGTCTAGTCCATTTCAAGAATTCTTGTGCCATATGTAGCAATAACTGCCTTTCAGGAGATGACTGCCAAACCGCATCATTCTCACAATTATCCAGATGCCTTTTCCTTCTGGCCATCGCTATTATTTCTCCATTCTGCAACACACTTTCTGATAGATGTGTATACAAGGCACCATTTTCATAAAACAATGAGTCATTCTTAATAGTTATCTTACCAGTTATGAAAACAAATGGATCTCTAACAGGCTTTAAGATGATATGTTTGATTAAGGGTCAAATACCCTTTTGTCCTATTTCTGTTTCCCAACCATTCATAAGTAGGGGCAATTCCAAGAAATACTTTCCACAAATTCTTTTGTAGGTTATGACTATGAGTGTCATTAGGCCAAGGGGCCAGTATCCATTTTCCTTTGTAATGTTAACAGTTCCTGCCACAATAGCATAAAGAGAGGGCACACAGGCCCAAAGTCCATAGGCAGACACAAGCTGCAAGTTCACAGTTCCAGAATTTGTAAAGTTAATGTGATGTGTGGCAGCAATTGCCATAGGTCTCAGTGAAGTATTTTAATCTCTGTCCATATTTCCACATTTCCCCCTTTTTGTTTTTGTAAAGTAATGAATACAGCTCAGGTGGTTTTTTGTTGTATTACTCCTCAGAGGGTTTGGATCATGCATCTGAGGGCCCATTCCTCTCAAGAGCAGAAAGGATCTGAAAGGATCTGATGTCACAGACATTGAAGTGTGCACAATGGACACTCATGGGTGAAATCCATGAGCTTTTGGTAAGTAACAGGCAGCTGGAACTGCTGGGCTAGGCACCACAAGGTCTGGTACTCATGATGTTCACCTTTCTGTTGGAGCCACTCTGCTTTGGATGTCTCATTTGACCCTCAACAAGGTCTTTTCTGTGGTTCCTGATACTGATTTGGAAGACTCACTTCTTCAGGCCCCATGTCGGGTGCCAGCTGTCACCTAGTGAGACTTTCTTCCCACAGATCCTCCTGGATAACTGCCCTTCCCATTCTGACTTACACTAAAGTGGCTGACTGCCTCCCTGGTCAGTGAAATGCTCACATGAGGTCTATTCTCTGGGGACTCATTTTCCAGAAGCTCAGAATTTTCCAAACTAATAATTTCTGGTTACTTTGTCCCCCAGACTTCAGTTCTTAGCTTATCCCTTTCTTCCCACAGTTTACTATAAACAGGAAGGACAAGTCAGGCCATATTCCCACATTTAGTTTGGAAATTTCCTCAGCTAAATATTCAAGTTGATCACTTTCAAATTATGCCTTCCTCCTAACACCTGGAGTCAATTTTGCCAAGTTCTCTGGCACTTTATAGCAGGGGTTATTAACAGGGGATCTGTAAGCCTGAATTGAAATTATAAAAAAAAAAAATCTTGTGGGGATGTGTTGGTGTGGGTGTGATACATTTATTAAATAATACACAATGTAGTGTGGACTTAGTGAGGGGTCCATGGGTTATGCCTGGCTGGCAAAGGGGTCTGTGGAACAAAAAAAGGTTAAGAATCCCTGCTTTAAAGCAACAATCACCTTGTTTCCACCTTGCAATGATGTATTCATTATTTTGAAGGCCTCTTCAGAAGTATCCTTTGCATCCATATATCTACTAACAATCCCTTCAAAGCATAAGAGGCTTTTCCTATTAAAGTCTTACAAGTCTTCCAAAATCAACCATTTAATCATTTATAAACCTGTTCACACCCCCTTGGTGTTTGCATAGCAGCATGCACCCCACTCTCCTGGTATCAGCTTCTCTTATCATTTGCTGAAAGCTCCTGGGAGCAATGTACCAGAAATAGGCTAGCATTTACAATGGGGATTTATTAGGATAAAAGCTTAGAGTTCTGAGTTTGTGAATGCATCCAAAACAAGGCATCATCAGGGGATCATTTCTCCCTGAGCTGCAGCTACAGGCCATCAGGCACATGGGGGTGCCTACCTGTCTATCCTTTCTCCTCTGGGCCTTGTTACTTTCAATGTCTATCAAAAGTGGTGTCCTCTCAGTTTTTGTATTCTCTTGATTTCAGCTTCTGGCTTCCAGAGTCTTCTTGCTCAGTCTGGGTCCCTTTCTATATCTGCAGCTTGTTTATTATTATTACTTTTATTATCTGTCTTTTTATTCCACCATGTATAAAGGACCTGGTAATAGGATTAAGACTAAAGTAGAATCATGCAATCTAATTAAAGGCCCTTAACTGGCATAATTTAATAAAAAATTCCATCCTATTATAGGTTTGTATGTACATGATGATTTTTTGAAGTCCAGAAAAGTGTCAAGCTGCTGCAAATATGAGTAAATTAAATAGCATTAAAGACTGTGTCCAATGATCAATTGAGTATGGACACTCCGTGCATGAAAGAGCAATAGAAATATGCAAAATATAACCAATGAACAGTGCTACTTTGCTGAGACCAGCTCAGCAGTAGGTTGGCTCAAAGGGACAGTGATGCAGAACTTGACATAAAAGGACAGAAAGAAAAACACAAGAGGATTTTTGCTGGTTGGAAGGTGTCTGGACGTCAATTCGGTGGGAAGGTAACAGAGAGGATATGTCTATAATATATAAACGGAGGTCCCAGCTGGGCGCGGGAAGTTCCCTCCTTGGGTGGGCAGAGCCACGGTAGCAGGCGCTCCTGCAGCTCCGGAGCCCCGGCGGCCAGGGTTTTTGTTTTTTTTTCCTTTTTCTGGAGGCTTTGCGGTGCTGAGAAATTCGCGGATACTGGGCTGGCTGGTGAGGGGTTGTTGGGACAAGACTCCTTTGCAGATCGATTTGGGGAGACAGATGGTGTTTTGTTGTGAAGCGGGGGACGTTTTGGTCGCCGGACAGGGGTGGTAGCGCTTCTGCCTGGAGCCCCATCCCCACAGGTCCGGCTGCCGATCTGCAACGGAATTGGATTTTGGGCAATAAGGGGACACAATTGGGAGACTGTTGTAGGGTGCAGTGAGGGAGGAGGACACGTCTGGAAGCCGATTGGGGAATATTTTGCGAAGTTTGGGATTTCGGATCTTAGAGTCTGTTTTCGGCGTTTCCAGCTGAAGCGCACCCCACCCGGCGGGGCTTGGGATCTGGGTCATTGAACTGGCTGTGGTGTAGAGGCGCCCTCAAGTGGTCGTTTTGTGGGAGCACAGGGAGGGAGCTGTCCAAAGGCTGAAACCCTGAGGAGTAGGTGAATTGCAGGGATCAGACATTCAATATAGAGTTCGCGGACCTGGCTTCCCCCACTGGGCTGGCACCCAGCTACGGGGATCCCTGAGGGCTGTGTTGCACTGCGGGGCTCCTAAGCTTTCTGTGGACCAGATTTGAGGTTTCCAGGTCTGGGTCCCCTGGACTCTGGCAGTCCACACCCCAGACTCACACCTCTTGAGTCTTCAGTGTCTCAGACTTTCCACCCCTGAATCCATCACGCCCTGGGGTCTACCTGGGGTCCTTGAGTGCCCTGGACCTTAACGTTTGCGTTTTATCTTTATTGGTTCATATTGTTTTGTTTTTATTTTCACTTTATCTTATTTTTTACTCTTTTTGATGCCCTGATTGCTAATATTGCATTATCCCCTAGTCTTTTCTCCTAGCGTGTCCCCCAAAGTCCCTTTTTTTTTATACAGTTATTTAGGGGTTTTTTGGTTGCTGTTTTAGATAGTGTTGCAATTGTGACACGTGTATACCTGTATCTCTCTTCCCCCTATCTGTTCCCCACCATTTGCCCATCCTCTTTTTCTTTCTTCCTTTCTTCTTGTCTTTCTTTTTTCTTTATTATAATTAGTTTTTTTTTCAGTTTTCTCTTTCCCTCTTGTCCCTCATCTTCCACTTATGTTATTTTAATATACAATAGGTGCTACAGGGAACACCTCACATTTGCTGGGTTTTCCCATCCTCCACTGCCTCATTTCTGTGTGAACTGATTTAGGCTACCTACACTATCCCCCTTCCCCTGCATCTTGATATCCACTATCAGCTACTGTCTCTCCTATATTCCACCCCCCAGCTCCCGTTCTTTGATCCACAAAGTGTCTAACTCTTAATTTATAATACCTTTGTTCTGTTTTCTGTCTGTTATCCACTCTTGAAACTATTACCTTTCTTTTCTTTTTCCCTCTCTCATGAAAACAATAGCTTTGTAGTTCATACCATATTCCGCCCATATTCAGTCATCTACTTCATAAAAGGTACTCTACCTACAGCTATAACTCTATACAATCTACATGAATCTAACCTCCATCCTCCCAGATCTCATATTCTTGCTTTGTTAACATACATCACCAATACTACTTTACACTTTTCCCTTGCTTACACAATTGCCTTTCCCCAACACTAATACTTTCCTCTAAAGTGAACTTAACCAACAACAAGTAACTAGAATAAGAAGAAAAAAGTGACAAAGAGAAGATATAACACCTATGCAAAAATAACAACTAATTAACCTCCAAGAGCAGACAAAGAAGCTAAGGAACTGATTAAATTCGTCAAAATAAAGAGATGACCAGAAAGCAACAAAAATCTACAAACCAAACCATTAATCAGGAAAACATGGCTGAATCCAATCAACAAACCAATAATCACGAAGGGGAGCAAAACTTGGCACAAGCAATGAAAGATCTCAGAACATTTATCACCGACAAATTTGATGCAGTAATGAAAGAGGATAACAACATGAAGACATCACTTGGAGGGGAAATTGCAGACATACGCAAAAACATAACAGATATGATGGGAATGAACACCACAGTTCAAGAAATCAAAAATACACTTGCAGCAAATATCAGCAGACTAGAAGAGACAGAGCAGAGAATTAGTGATGTGGAAGACAGTACCTCAGAAATCAAACAGATAGTAGAAGGGGTCAATAAGAAGATAGAAAAAATCCAATTAGGATTTAGGGACCTGAATGACAATGCAAAACGCTCAAACATATGTATTATAGGCATTCCAGAAGGTGAAGAGAAGGGAAAGGGGTCAGAAGGAGTGTTGCAGGAAATAATGGCTGAAAACTTCCCAAATCTACTGAAAGAGACAGATGTACATATCCAAGAAGCACAGTGCACTCCACAAGTCATAAACCCCAACAGGCCCACCCCAAGACATATACTTATCAAATTATCCAAGGCTCAAGACAAAGAGAAAATCCTAAAAGCAGCAAGAGAAAAGAAAACCATCACATACAAGGGAAGCTCAATTAGATTAAGTGCTGATTTCTCTTCTGAAACCATGGAGGCAAGAAGACAGTGGTATGATATAGTCAAGGTACTAAAGGAAAAAAACTTCCAACCAAGAATACTCTATCCAGCTAAACTAGCATTCAAACATGATGGAGAGTTCAAAATATTCACAGACAAACAGAAACTGAAAGAGTATACCAAAAAGAAACCTCCCCTTCAAGAAATTCTAAAGGGAGTTCTGCAGGAAGAAAGGAAAAAACAGGAAAGGCAAAGTTGGAGGAGAGTATAAGACCAACAACAACAACAAAAAAGACCAAAAAAATATACAAACAAAATATGACAAACACAAATCCAATCAAAATATGGCTAACACAAATAATTCCTTGATAGTAATAACACTGAATGTCAACGGATTAAACTCACCTATCAAAAGATTCAGACTGGGACATTGGATAAGGAAATATAACCCATCCATATGCTGTCTACAAGAGACACATCTTAGACCCAGAGACGCATGGAGATTGAAAGTGAATGGCTGGAAAACAATCATACAAGCTAACAATAACCAAAAAAAGGCAGGAGTAGCTATATTAATATCAGACAAAATAGACTTTAAATGTGAAACAATTGTGAGAGACAGAGAAGGATACTACATTTTAGTGAAAGGGAAAATCTGTCAAGAAGATCGAACAATCATAAATATCTATGCCCCTAACAAGGGTGCCTCTAAATACGTCAGGCAAACGCTGGAAAAACTAAGTGAAAGAATAGATACATCTACAATTATAGTGGGGGATTTTAATACACCACTATCAACTCTGGACAGAACATTTCAAAAGAGAATCACCAAAGAAACAAAACATCTGAATAGTATATTAGAGGAGCTCGATCTAATAGACATATATAGATCGCTACACCCAAACACAGCAGGATATACATTTTTCTCAAGCGCACATGGATCATTCTCCAAGATAGATCATATGCTAGGCCACAAAGAAAGGCTGAACGAATTCAGAAAGATTGAAATCATACAAAACATTATCTCTGACCACAGTGGAGTCAAGCTGGAGATTTGCAAGGGACAGAAGCCCAGACTTCACACCACGATTTGGAAATTAAACAGCACACTCTTAGAAAAACAGTGGGTCAAAGAGGAAATCTCAAAAGAAATCAATGACTACCTTGAAACAAATGATAATGATAACACAACATACCAAAATTTATGGGATGCAGCAAAAGCAGTACTGAGAGGGAAGTTTATAGCCATAAATTCATATATCAAAAAAGAAGAAAGAGCAAAAATCGAAGAACTAACTGCACATTTGAAGGAATTAGAAAAACAACAACAAAGTAACCCAACAGGAAGAAGAAGGAAGGAAATAACAAAGATAAGAGCAGAACTAAATGAAATAGAAAATAAGAAAGCACTTGAACAGATAAACAAGACCAAGAGCTGGTTTTTTGAGAAGATTAACAAAATTGACAAACCTTTAGCAACACTAACAAAGAAAAAAAGAGAGAAGATGCAAATACACAAAATAAGAAATGAGAAAGGCGATATCACCACTGACCCAACAGAAATAAAGACTATCATAAGAGGATATTTTGAAAAACTATATTCCAACAAAAATGACAATCTAGAGGAAATGGACAAATTCCTAGAAACACATAAGCAGCCCATATTGACGAAAGAAGAAATTGATGATCTTAACAACCCAATCACAAGCAGAGAGATAGAATCAGTTATCAAAAATCTCCCAACTAAGAAGAGCCCAGGGCCAGATGGCTTCACAGGTGAATTCTACAAAACATTCCGGAAAGAACTGACACCAATCCTGCTGAAACTATTCCAAAACATCGAAACGGAAAGAACATTACCCAACTCCTTCTATGATGCCAACATTACCCTAGTACCAAAGCCAAACAAAGACATCACAAGAAAGGAAAATTACAGACCAATTTCTCTGATGAACCTAGACGCAAAAATACTTAACAAAATACTTGCTAATCGTATTCAACAATACATTAAACGTATTATACACCACGACCAAGTGGGATTCATCCCAAGTATGCAAGGATGGTTCAACATAAGAAAATCAATCAACGTAATACACCATATAAACAGATTGAAGGAAAAAAATCACATGATTATATCTATTGATGCAGAAAAAGCATTTGACAAAATACAGCACCCTTTCTTGATAAAAACACTCCAAAAGATTGGAATACAAGGGAATTTTTTGAACATGATAAAGAGTATATATGAAAAACCTAAAGCCAATATTGTTTACAATGGAGAAATCCTAGACTCCTTCCCTCTAAACTCAGGAACAAGACAAGAATGCCCACTGTCTCCGCTCCTATTTAATATTGTCTTAGAAGTACTTGCATGAGCACTGAGGCAAGAACCAGAAATAAAAGGCATTCAAATTGGAAAGGAAGAAGTCAAAATTTCATTATTTGCAGATGACATGATCCTATACATAGAAAACCCTGAGAGATCTACAACGAAGATTCTAGAACACATAAATGAGTTTAGTAAAGTCGCAGGTTATAAGATCAATGCGCAAAAATCAGTAGCATTTCTGTACACCAATAATGAGCAAGATCAGGAGGAAATCAAGAAACAAATACCATTCACAATAGTAAATAAAAAAATCATATACTTAGGAATAAATTTAACTAAAGAGGTAAAGAACTTATACAACGAGAACTATACAAGATTGTTCAAGGAAATCAAAGAAGACCTAAATAAATGGAAGACTATTCCTTGTTCATGGATAGGAAGACTGAACATTATTAAGATGTCTATCCTACCAAAACTGATCTACACATTCAATGCAATCCCAATAAAAATCAACGCAGCCTTCTTTAAGGAACTAGAAAAACTAACTATGAAATTTATTTGGAAAGGAAAGAGACCCCGAATAGCCAAAGACATACTGAAAAAGAAAAACGAAATTGGAGGAATCACACTACCTGACTTCAAAACATACTATAAAGCTATGGTGGTGAAAACAGCATGGTATTGGCATAAGGAGAGACACATAGACCAATGGAATCGAATTGAAAGCTCTGATATAGAACCTCACATATACAGCCACATAATATTCGATAAAGCCACCAAACCCTCTCAACTGGGAGAGAGTGGCCTATTCAACAAATGGTGTCTGGAGAACTGGATAGCCATATGTAGAAGAATGAAAGAGGATTACCATCTCACACCTTATACAAAGATCAACTCAAGATGGATCAAAGACCTAAATATAAGAGCCAAGACCATAAAAACCTTAGAAAGCAGTGTAGGGAAACATCTACAGGACCTTGTAATAGGAAATGGATTTATGAATATCTCACCAAAAGCATGAGCAGCAAAAGAACTAATAGATAAATGGGACTTCCTCAAAATTAAAGCCTTCTGCACCTCAAAGGAGTTTGTCAAGAAAGTAAAAAGGGAGCCCACACAGTGGGAGAAAATATTTGGCAATCATATATCTGATAAGAAACTTATAACTTGCATATGTAAAGAACTCCTATATCTTGAAAATAAAAAGATAAACAACCCATGTAAAAAATGGGAAAAAGACTTAAACAGACACTTCTCTGAAGAAGAAATACAAATGGCAAGAAAGCACATGAAAAAATGTTCCAAATCTCTAGCTATCAGGGAAATGCAAATCCAAACTACAATGAGATACCATCTTACACCCATAAGATTGGCAGCTATGAAAAAAACAGAAGAATACAAGTGCTGGAGAGGATGTGAAGGAAGGGGAACACTCATCCACTGCTGGTGGGAATGCAGAAGGATCCAACCATTCTGGAGGACAGTATGGCGGTTTCTCAAAAAACTAGCGATAGATTTGCCATATGACCCAGCAATACCACTGCTGGGTATATACCCAGCAGAACTGAAAACAAGGACACAAACCAATATATGTACACCAATGTTCATAGCAGCATTGTTCACTATAGCCAAAAGTTGGAATCAACCCAAATGCCCATCAACAGATTAGTGGATCAATAAAATGTGGTATATACACACAATGGAATACTACTCGGCTGTAAGAACAAACACACTACAAACACATGTGATAACATGGATGAATCTTGAGAACCTTATGTTGAGTGAAGCAACCCAGACATTGAAGGACAAATACTACATGACCTCAATGATATGAAATAACCAAGCTGCCCTAGATAGCAAGAGACTGAACGATGGGCTTACAGGAAATCGGAGGGTGGAGGAAGGATGTGAGCCGATGTCTGCAGAGGTGGAATTTAAGACGAGATGGTGGTAAGTATGAACACAAAGAAGAGATAAAAGGGGGGCAAGGGGTTGCCTTTGGTTGGGGCTTTGCGGGTTTGAGGGTGGCTGGGGAGGGGCGGATGGGCAACATTGCCCAAAAGTGGGGGGAGGGAGGGGTAGCATACGAACACAGGAGAGGGTCAGGTGTTGGTGGAGAGTAAAATGCCGAGAAATCATATCAAAATATAATAAAGAGGGTTGCCTGTTTAGAATGCTCGGAGGGGAGGGTCTGATGCAGGACGGGCTCCTGGGGAATGTCTAAATGCTCATTCTGCCAGAGTGGGTGACACCATGGGGTAGAAACCCAAGTAGTGAGAGTGGGGGTGGACCCACATCCTGGGGAGGACTAATGCCATCAAATAGAGGGAACTGTATCCCTCAAGAGAAAGGGTGGCTCCCAGGGCATTGGGGCAGTTGAGCAAGTTAGGCCCTGAACACTATTCCATCTATCTCTGGAAGTGGCTCCTCAGGAAACGGAGGTTGGCTGTCACTGTGGGCACCAAGGTGGAAGGGAAAATGGACGTAAAATGTGTGGAACCAAAGTAAATGGGGGGTAAGAGAGGAGTTTCTTGAGAGTACACAAGGATGGATATAAAACATGTAATATTACACCATAACATATAGGAGATGACAGACTGATAATGTAAACCATAATGTAAAACATAGGATAACTAAAAATGTAAAGAACTGTGTATCCTAAAGTATGCACCATAATGTAAGCACAGATGTCACCTTGTTAGAAAGCTAATGTCTCAGACTCTGTACATCACTTTAAGTAAATATGATATGAATAGGGCGTAAGAGTATCACTGTGGAAGGGAAAAGGTTTTCTGGTGGATGTGTGGGAGTGCTGTATATTATATATATGCATTGCTGTGGTCTAGGACTCCTGTGAAGAAAAGCTGAATAATTAGGGGGGGGAAAAAAAAAAAAAAAGAAAAAGATAGGATGTGGAATTTTTTCAAGTCAACATTCTTTATCTAAGTTCTTTATCTAACTTTATCCAAGTTCTTTATCTATCCTTTAAACCCATCGCTATATGCCATTCCCTAGTAAGGGACAATGACATTATATTGGGCTTCAAATTTCGGGGAGTTCTGGATCACAGAGTGTTTCAACAATGGCAATGGAGGGATACTGGTATGGGATACCAATGACAGGTGATATATGGCTGACAGAGAGCTGTACAGAATATATATCCAGGGTGCATGGTAATGTTTGGATATACTCATAGTGGCAACAATTAAAAACCACAGCAGGGGGGGTACTGGGTTCCTGGCCAGTGGTGCTCTGTCGTGGTCCCTAGGGGAGCAGCGACAGTCTCTCAGGTACAGCGGCGGGGACCGGGAGGGAGTGAGGGTTCAACAGTGAGCCCCTGATGCTAATGACTATGCTTGTGAGCTGATAAACCTAAAATAAGAACAAGGCCTAGAGCAACATTGTGCCTGGGAATTTCCTCCTGTCAGCCTTCATGTTACTCAAATGTGGCCAGTCTCGAAGCCAAACTCAGCATGTAAATGCAATGCCTTCCCCCCAGCGTGGGACATGACACCCGGGGATGAGCCTCCCTGGCAACGAGGGACCACTATCAACTACCAACTGATGATGCAACTGGAAAATGACCTTATACGGAAGGTTCAATGCGGATCAGCAGAATATCCATGTCTACATAAAATAACATGACTTTAAAATGCTGTTTGACCTAAAGTAAGGGGGAAATGGAAAGGAGAAATGAGTTTATATGGCTACGAGTCTCTAAAAAAGAGTCTGGAGGCTGGCAGAAGGATTGCCCTCATGCACAACTGAGCAGAGTCAGAGAGACAGATAAAGCAGATACAACCCCCAGATATTGGTTCCTTTGAGGGCTAAAGAGACCCATGGGAGTTATGGTCATGGCCGATGGGGTTAACTACCAGGGCAGATGGCCCCTCTTTGGAAATGGTGTTTATGTGTGATGAATCTGAACTCAGATGGGATCTCCCTTCATAAGACTTTCATGCTAATGTGCTGGAGGTGCAGTTAATGTTGGGGTTTAAGATATATTTAGGGGATTTGAATCTCTGGACTGACAATGTGATAGCCAGGTCCTGAGCCTCAACAGACTCCAGCACCTACAATCTGATCTATTGGACTTACCACACTCAGCTAAGATGGAGTTGAAGAAGGACAACCACCACACCATGGAGCCTAGAGTGATTACAACTGAAAGTGGGAGGATTGCATCCAGCATCCATGTGGAATCTGAGCCTCCTCTTGACATAGAGGTGCAATGGACACGACCAATCCAATGTCCACATAGAAGAGGTGGCATTGGATTGGGAAAAGTGGACATGGTGGACGATGGGTATGGGGAAAGGCAGGAAGAGATGAGAGGTGGAGGCGTCTTTGGGACATGGAGCTGCCCTGGATGGCGCTTCAGAGGCAACCACCAGACATTGTAAATCCTCACAGGGCCCACTGGATGGAATGGAGGAGAGTATGGGCCATGATGTGGACCATTGACTATGAGGTGCAGAGGTGCCCAAAGATGTACTTACCAAATCCAATGGATGTGTCATGATGATGGGAATGAGTGTTGCTGGGGGGGGGGGAGAGGTGGGGTGGGGGGGTGGGGTTGAATGGGACCTCACATATATATTTTTAATGTAATATTATTACAAAGTCAATAAAAAAAAAAAGAAGTCAGCAGCGTTTGACCTAATGTAAGGGGGAAGTGGAAAGGAGAAATGAGTTTATATGGCTACGAGTTTCTAAAAAAGAGTCTGGAGGCTGGCAGAAGGATTGCCCTTATGCACAACTGAGCAGAGTCTGAGAGACAGATAAAGCAGATACAACCCCCAGGTATTGGTTCCTTTGAGGGCTAAAGAGACCCATGGGAGTTATGGTCATGGCCGATGGGGTTAACTACCAGGGCAGATGGCCCCTCTTTGGAAATGGTGTTTATGTGTGATGAATCTGGACTCAGATGGGATCTCCCTTCATAAGACTTTCATGCTAATGTGCTGGAGGTGCAGTTAATGTTGGGGTTTAAGATATATTTAGGGGATTTGAATCTCTGGACTGACAATGTGATAGCCAGGTCCTGAGCCTCAACAGACTCCAGCACCTACAATCTGATCTATTGGACTTACCACACTCAGCTAAGATGGAGTTGAAGAAGGACAACCACCACACCATGGAGCCTAGAGTGATTACAACTGAAAATGGGAGGATTGCATCCAGCATCCATGTGGAATCTGAGCCTCCTCTTGACATAGAGGTGCAATGGACACAACCAATCCAATGTCCACATAGAAGAGGTGGCATTGGATTGGGAAAAGTGGACATGGTGGACGATGGGTATGGGGAAAGGCAGGAAGAGATGAGAGGTGGAGGCGTCCTTGGGACATGGAGCTGCCCTGGATGGTGCTTCAGAGGTAATCACCGGACATTGTAAATCCTCACAGGGCCCACTGGATGGAATGGAGGAGAGTATGGGCCATGATGTGGACCATTGTCTATGAGGTGCAGAGGTGCCGAACGATGTACTTACCAAATCCAATGGATGTGTCATGATGATGGGAACGAGTGTTGTTGGGGGGGGGGAGAGGGGGGGGGTGGGGGGGTGGGGTTGAATGGGACCTCACATATATATTTTTAATGTAATATTATTACAAAGTCAATTAAAAAACAAGAAAAAAAAAGAAAAACACAAGAGAGGAAATAAAGATAGGACTAGGGGACTCACAGCTTCTGGAACTGAGTGCCTTGACCCTAGTTTCCATATCATATTTATTAGAAATTACAAAGCAGCTGCTTTCCATGTTTACTTTCCAGTCTGTTTGTTATTAGAACTGCAACATTTACAATACTAGGGAAAAGGCCATACAAATTTCACATGCCTCCTCATGCAAACAATTGTGCTGACAAGACAGTGTTCTGTCTAGTCAAGACCCAGTGTTCCTAAGCCCACACTTCTTATCTGCGTTATGGAAACATTCTAACTTCAAGCCAGGTTCCCACATTCAAATTCAAGCTATTTTCCCACAAATCAATTCAGTCTGACCTCTGCAGTGAGGTGGGGTCCTGGACCCGGGAGACAATGGGGGTGATCATCAATCTCAGCCTCTCCATTTCCATTTCTCTGGCCCATCTTCCCTCCCTCTCTGGATCCCTCTCCCAGATCACATGACAACTGTGGGTTGCACATTCTAAGGGTCCTAGAAATACGGGTAGGGAAGGACCCTGGGCCTCTTCCTGATTGCAGAATTTCCTCAGCCTTTTAAGACTTTTGCTCCTGATGCCAGATGCCTAGAATACCATGGAACCAAGATGGTGGTCAGAACGGTCATGGTTACCTTCCTTGGTGGTGCCATGAGTATGTACTCATCCAGGGAAGTCACAGATGCTGCCATGGCCCTACCCAGGAACCCATGAAATTTGTCAGCAGGCCTGCAGCATGTGACCTTCATGGCTCTCTTTAGTGGCCTTTTGAAGATTCCTCAGAGAATCCATTTCTGAGAAGGCTTATGTTCCCAGGGGTGTTTTCCTTCCTCAGAGGAGCATGGGGCACACCAGCCTCCCAGAGCTTGCCTGGAGACCACTGGGTGTCACTCTTCCTCCCTGACGGTGAAGTCCACCTGCCCTCTCCAGGTTCTCCACCACTTCACCACTAGGAGTTTCTCAGCGACCTCCCTCAGGCCTAATGTTTTCTTTTCCTAGGTATGTATTTCTAAGTACCAGTCACTTCCCCGGGTGAAAATTTTCCCAAAATGCATATTCCATCAACATCTGTTACACCTATTACCTTTTCAAATGCTGAAATGGGTAGACTGCCACACCAGGGGCAGTGGAAATCAGGGTTGTTCCTCAGAAAGTGGTTTAGCAAAGGGAATCGAAACCACCACCTGTTCATCTTGAAGTTAATGAACTTGCCCACAGGATAGCATCAAAGGCAATAACCCACATGGTAGAGCAAGCCACGTGCCCAAGAAGTTGTCGCTCCCAGCAGGGGTCATGGAGGGGACCACCTGGTTGGCAGCTCTGCCACTGACCAGCTGTGACTGCACTGTCCCTCTGCTTCCTCATCTGACAAATGGAGGTGGTGATGGTGGTGCCACCCTGAAGGGCTGTCGTGAGAATGAAGAGTTTACACACATAAGTAAGGCCCTGGGAGGATGTGCTGGAACTGGTGGCGGTGGCGGGGAAGGTGTCACTTCAGCAAAATGTTGGAGTGAACCAAAAGTCCAACAGTGGCAGAAGAGCCAAGTACACACACTCGGTGTGGCCACTTACATTTAAAATTAATATTGACTCCAAACCACCAGAGAACAATATAGCCATTACCTCTTGCCTAAAATTTTGTAGTAACGTGGAAAAATAATAATGGGATGTTTACTATTTTTAAGTATATCAATTTTATGTAAGTCTGGAATAATGATAAGTGGCATATAAACATGAATCATCATCTAGAAGGAAAAAAATGAACGAACATTTTGAACACTTCTGAGGTGAAGAAGTTATAGGGATTATGTTTCTTTGCCTTTGAGCTCCATGAGTTTGACTGATGTTTAAGAATGATAATTCAAGTAGTCTCTTAAATTTTTCTTTTAAAATAGTTGCTATAAGTTGAATTTAGTTAACTCAATTCTGATATGTCACAGGTATTAACCATGGAACTGTAATAGCTGGTGTAATTGGAGCGCAGAAACCACAATATGGTATCTGGGGCAACACTGTAAATGTGGCCAGTAGAATGAACAGCGCTGGAGTCCTGGATAAAATACAGATAATTCCATCTGCTCTGACATTTTTGACTGTGTCTGTTCTATTGGAACCATAAATAAGTATTCTAAGGAGGGTAATATTAAAGCAAAGAAAAGAAAATAAACCTGGTTACTTAGTAAAATCTTTGTTATTGGTAAAATCTTAAATAATTTCTAGAGTAACTGTAACCAAAAAAAATTTGAAATAATATAAAAGCTATTGCATTGATGAAAACAAATGTCAGAATAGCAGCTGACATGGCAGATGGCAGCCTTGAGCAGGAAGTGCAGATGAGGTGCCTCCTCCTTCTCTCTGGCCCCAGCACCCTGCAAGGAGATTTGCAAGTGTTCCCCCAAAAGCACACATGACCCCTGCCTTTCTGTTCTGGGGTCTGAACTGGGAGGAAGAGTGAAGGAGCAGGCTGGGAGCAGTGACAGATATGAGATGGCAGTTCTGCGTGGGCCTAGCAGGAGTGACTGGAATGCTCCAAATCCACTCAAAGGAGAGAAAGGGAAAATCTGACAAGTTAAAAGTGGTGATTGGAGAAAAAGCTATTTAATGTCAATATTCCTGTTAGTCATTAAATCTATTGTAACCATCGTTAAAAGAGCTACAACGATAATAATAATAATGTTGTAGGGAAAAATGTTTCCTAATTCACTTGAATGATCACACACAAAAATAGATCTATTAGAATGACGCTGAAACTGTTTCCCACTGCTGGGATGTGAGAGTGGGCATCCTGCGTCAAGGGGGGACGGGAAAGAAGACAAAGGAGGTGGTGTCCATGACAGCAAATATTCCCCAAGCCTGTTCTTTAATTCACTCTACAACCACTTCCTGTGCAGCAGCAAGGTAGCCACTGAGCTTACAGTAGTGAGAAAATTGGGCTCATTTCTGTCTTCAAACAGCATATATTCTATTGAAGATGAGAGAGAAGCAGTGACAAGTCTATGTACAAATGAGGCACTGAAAGCTGTAACACATGCCAGAGCCAGGGGCCTGCTCCGGTCTGGGTGACTCACAAAGGTCTGAGTGCTGGCCGCTGGGCATCCTGCAGCCCATGGTCAGGGGGAGCCACTGCTCAGCCCACCACGGAGGAGAGAGCAGATGGGAGCAGAGCCAGCTGCCCCTTTCCTTCTGGCCAGCGTGCTTGAAGGCCAGGTCTTTGCCCTGCCTCTCCTGCCCATCATTTCCTCTCTCCATCTGGGCCCCCTCATTTAACCAGGTCCTGGTGGCCAGGCTCTAGATGTTTCTGCATAAGCACACTAGTCACTCCCATGTCCGGGGCTGCTCCCACAATTCTGGCCACCCCAGGCCCTTCTGCTGGGCTGGAGAGGGATGCCCACAGCAAGAGCACATGCTCACCTGGCTCAGCTGCAGGACAGCCTCTGCCCCGCCATGCACAGGGATATTCCCAAGCAGGAGGGTGGTTCTACCATCCTTCTCACCTCGCCAAGCAGTTTGCAAGCTCTTGGGGTAAGACCCAGAAGCTGTTTAAGAAGGGCTGTCCAGGGAGAGCACTTGTTCCTGCAATCATAAATCCCCCATGGGTCAGCATTTAAAATGAGTTTAAGCTTGAGGAGGTCTCCAAGGGGAGATAGGCCATCACAAAACTCCATGCCATTTATTGCCCATCAGTCACCTGGACTGTCGCATGCACTTTGTCCCTTGGGAGGAAATAGGACAGGCTCCTGCCTGCCCAGGATGGAGCATGTGCAGGCCTGGGTGAGGGCTTCACCCAGCGGCCAGAAGGTTAATCTGAGTCAGTTGCAGAGCTCGCTCTCGGCTCCAGTAGCCTCCCAATTCCATTTCTGTGCAAAAAGAGGAGTGATTTTTCAGGAAAAATGGAAAATGAGGCTGAGGCCATTAGAAGCTTCTGCTGGGCCTGAGGAGCAGCTTCTCATGATCAAAGAGAATTACGCTCCTGCAGTGCTTTCTGGCCCAGAAGCCTAAAGAACTGCACAGAAAATCCCTCCGCTTCCCTCAGCCTCATTAGGGTGGGCAGCCTCCTGCTGGCCTCATACTGGACATGAGCAGCTGGCCCAGTTGACGGTTTGGTGTCACTGATACCCAGGGATAGGTAAAAAATGCTAGTTCATAAGTGACTCAACTGCAGAATTAACCTCAAAGGTTCCACAGGGTGTTTCCCTCTGTGCAAGGTCAAAAGTCAAGTACCTGTAGAACCCGGATGCTGACTGCCCCTGAGAAGGCCAAGGATGAGAAAACACCCATAACCCAAGCTTCTTGGCTATCTCTATATTCTTTCCATTCTCCTCTAATGCCCAAAGCCCTTCCTGTGCTCTGACCTCGAGCTCCACCTGGCCTCAAACTCCACCTGGCCTTGCCCTGGGATTTGAGCCCCATCTGGGGCCTGGCAGGAGAGAAGCTCTGGCACCAGAGTCCCCCACCTTCCATGCCCTTTTCTTGCCCACTCTGCTCACAGCTGGCCCTCAGGTCACCTGGCAGGAAGATGGAAGCCTCTCTTGCTTTGTCCACGGGCTGCTCCTGACATCGAGACTTCTCCCTTGTGAAGGAGTCCCTGGCTTTTGTCCTGGTTCTCATATTCCCAGCCGCTAACCCATGAAGATGCTGGTCTTAAGTCTCTCACAGTCCCCACATCTGAGGAGGATAGCTCACTGCTGCCGCCACTGCCTGGACTCTCATCACTGTCACCTGGTGATGCCAGGCACATTCCACCCAGCAGAGCCCATCACAAGCTCAGGCTGAGCCTGCACAAGGCTCCATGCAGGCCAGTGCCTCCCTCCAGGGGATTCCACACATCCCACCCCAGAAATCCCACCACCATTTGACCCAGCAGTAGGAGTCTCCTCATGGTGCAATGCCAGGAAACAAAGAGTCTTGTCACATTGGCAGGGTGTGAGTGAGGGGCTCTTGTCTCCAAAACACCCAAAGTCGATCTGTGAAATGAGGAAATTTACATCTGACTTAGCCATGCCCATGCTAAAGTGAATGCAGGAATGCAAATGTGGCTTAGACAACTGAGCTCCTGCCTACCACATGGGAGGTCTGTGGTTCAGTTCCCAGTGCCTCCTAAAGAAGACAGTAAGCTGGTATGTTGGGCAGGCACAGCAAGCTGACACAAGATGATGCAACAAGAGACACAAGGAAAACATAATAAGAGACACAACAAAGCAGGATATGGAGGTGGATCAAGCAATTAGGTGCCTCCCTCCCACATTGGAGGTTCCAGGTTCAGCTCCCAGTGCCTCCTAAAGACACAGCACACAGCAAGAGCAAACAATGAGGGGAGAAATAAAACAAATCTTTTTAAAAAATGATACAGAATTTTAAAAAATAATAATAAACTTAATGTAAACTTCTTTAGCTCTTCTGGCTTTAGGTCACTGATTCCTGTGAGTCCACTTGCAAGAGTTGACTCAGCTTCTTCTCAGGGTACTTTCTCCCACCTATAGTCAAACCTATTAACATTTATCATTTATTGTTTCATGAACCAGCATTCATGACACTTTGTAAACGCCATTAGCGGTCCCACTTTTTAAAAAAACGTACTTTCATTTGCTAGGTTTTTTCACCTTAAATTTGAATCTTTACATGCTTGAAATCATAGCACAGACCTAGACTTAACTCTGCTTCCCTTGGCAGGATGGCATGGCATCGTTCTGTTGTCCCATCCACAACACATGGCTCATGATAGCCCACAAGCCTACTTAACCCTGGAGATTACTTGTATTTGAGGTTGTTTCCAGTTTTTCTATATCACAACACTGAATTTAAGGACACCTTTGTCTTCAAAAAGAATTTCTTCTTGCATATTATTCCTGCTTCCTCTAATTTCTCCAAAGTGGAATTAGCCAGTCAGTGTGAACAGACTCTTCATCCTGGTAGTGAAGTGGCTTCTCAAAAGGGTTGTGTTAATGTCTAGACTAAACACCTCTTTGTTTGTCCATGTGGCATGCAGGTTATCAAGGAAATGAGCCTCATTTTGCAGACCTTGGGCTACACATGCACGTGCTGGGGAATAATCAACGTGAAAGGAAAGGGGGAACTGTGGATGTATTTTATGAACACAGAGATGTCATGGTCACTTTCCCAGAGCAATGTGGCATGCTGAAAGACACCTTCGTGCCCAGAGGACCAGATGTTCAGGAAGGTTTCATGCCCTTTCTGATTGCCTCACCCACCCCTCATATCCTGTGTGCATGCTCTGTCCTGTCCCATGGAGCCTTTTAGACTTGTTTCTGTGACCCAGTGTCATGTCATTTGGTGTCTGATGTGTGCCAAGATCATTTTGCCACTGTCACTGTGCTTACTCCCAAGCGAAAGGGAAAGGAACGTGATTTGCGGGAGATAAGGATTCAAGGCACTAACAAAGATGGTAGAGGTGAAACAAACAAAAATTCTTATGGCAATAAAACTAGGGGTGTATGTTATCTTCTGATGCATGTTACTTTCTGGAAAATATAATAGCTCACCAACTGCATCTGCTCATCAGATATTAAAACACAGTATTGGTGAATAAGTTGATTCTGTCTCCCTACATGGAGTTTAACTGTATTTATGCACATCTCATCTGTGGCTGTCCATTGGCCCCAGTTGGGATCTGTGGCTCTTGTCACCTCACTCTGTTGTCTCATGCCAGTGGCACACTGCCATCCATTACCAGAATTAGTCCTCACAACCTAGGACCAGTTTTGTTCCAAACATGTCTGATGTTTTGATGCCATTGTCTTTTGTTAGGTTAATTCATTAAAAGTTTTTGGTTTTTTAGTGCCTGTATCTTTTTTTAGTCCTTTCTTCTTTCTCCTGTGGTTTACTCCAGAATTCAGGTTTGGTTTTCTTTTGTTTTGCCCTTCTCCCCTTTTTACATCCATTTTAGTTTCCTAGTTGCTGAAACAAATACCACACAATGCATTGACTCATGGTTTTGAAGCTAGGAGAACTCTAAAACCAAGGCATCAGCAAAGTGATGCTTTCTTCCAGAAGATCGTGGTATTCTGGGACTGACTGCTGACACTCCTTGGTCCTTGCCTGTCATATCACATGGCAATGCATATGGCAGAGGCTTCTTTCTCTTGAAGTTCTTTTGACTTTCAGCTTCTGGCTGCTCCCTGACACTTCTTTTCCTTTGTCCAATCTCCTTTCCTTATAAGGTCTTCAGCCATGTTGGGTTAAAGCCCACCCTCCTTCAGTGTGAACACCTTAATTAACATCATCTTCAAAGGTCCTATTGACAAATGGGTTCACACCCACAGGACCAGGGGTTGGGACCTGAACCTGCCTTTTGTGAGGACATGATGCAATCCCTAACAATCTCACATTGGCAGTTGTTTCCAAAGAAAGTTCTCCAGAAGCCAATATTGAGGTATCCCTGGGTAACTCAGATCAGGACAAAGTTTTTATTCAGATAATTGAGAATGCAGCACCCCAGAAAGAAAGAAAACAGGCTCCATGTATCTATTGGCCTAGCATTAATTACAGCATCTCTGGAGAATATTTTCAGGAAAAACAGTATTTTAATGCTGTGGCCATTTGAAGATTTTGTGGACCCCAGAAAATCCTGTCCTTAGGGCTAATCCATTCCCATATGTGTAAACCTATTGTAGGTGAGGTCTTTTGATTAAATTACTTCAGTTAAGGGCCTTTGATTAGATTGCATAGCCCAGGGAAGGTCTTGATCCTCTTACTGGAGTCTTTTTTTTAAATAAAACAGAGGACTGAAATGCCACAGACACAGAAAAAGCTGCAGAAACAGGAAATGCCCAGAAGCTGAGAGGGAAGGCGCCAGGAACCAGAAGCTGAGGGAAACCACTCTGAACAGAATCTGAAAGCAACAAGGCCCAGAGGTGAGGGGAGAGAGGAGCAGTCTCACCCACAGGGCCAACTCAGGGAGAAAGCATCCCCTGATGAAGCCTTGAATTGGACAGTTTCACAGCCTATCATTGTAAGCTTTTAAGCTAATAAATCCCCATGTAAAAGCCAACCCATTTCTGATATATTGTCTTGGTAGCCTTTAGCAACCTACCACAAATGGTCAAAAGATTCTCTACCAGCAAAAGCACCCATTTTAGTTTCCTAGACTGCTCAAGCAAATACTATGATATGGGTTACCTTAAACAATAGGAATTTAAAAGAAAGTCCAAATCAAGGTCATGCTTTCTTCCCTAAGACTGTGGTGTTCTGGGCTTCCTGCCAGCAATCCTTGGTCCTTATTTATTTCATGGCAAGACACATGGCAGCATCTCCTGGTCTCTCCCTTCTCTTCCAGGTTTCACTGATGTTGAGCTTCTGCTCCATCTGTGGTTTTCTTTGTCTGAATTTCATTCTTTAGTGAATACATTTTGGGGCACTGCTGCACTGCATGATTATAGTTTACATTGTAGTTTACACTCTCCCCCAGTACATTCAGTGGGTTATGGCAGGATATATAATGTCCAGCATCTCTCCCAGCAATATCATTTAGGACAACACCAAGTCCCCAAAATGCTCCCACATCTCCTCTTCCCTTTCCCTGTCCTCAGCAACTACCATGGCCACTTTCTCCAGATCAATGCTACAGTTTCTTCCATTACTAGTCATAATAGTTCCATATACCGGTAAGTTCACCCTAATCCATAGTTTATTCCGCCATCCTCTGAACCCTGGGTTGGTGATGTCCACTCCAATTCTTCATTGAGGGGGGGCTTTGATCCCACATGACTAATGGATGTTATTCTCCCTCTTGCTGTTGTAGGCACTCTTGGTTCCCTGGTGTGGTGATTGACCATCTTCACCTCCCTGTTAGCTGATCTGTGCAAGTCAAACTGGAGAGTAGGAGCTGCAACCCTGCTGAGACTCAGGGCCCAGCTGTCACATGGCCAGTCCAGAGATTCAATTCTCCTGGGTATACACCAACCCCAGCACCAACTAGTAAAAGTGACAGATGAGACATGTGTAGAAAGTTCACATCTGAATCCAACTCCATCACAGTCAGGAACACAAATTCCAAAGTAGGGCCCACTGACCAGGTACTAGACTCCAGAGCCAACCACAATGATCATAGAACCAGTGTATCTCTGTAGCCCTCAGGAGCACCAGTACCTGGGGTTGTATCTACTTTGGCTGTCTCTGGGATCCTGCTGAAGCATGCATAAGCACAACCCCTCTGATGACCTCCCAAGTCTTTTTTGAAGACTTAGCCATATATACTCATTTGTCTTTACCATTTCCCCCTCTTATCCAAGGTCTTTTTCTAGTTGCATCACCAGTTAGTGATTGGTAGTAATCCCTTGGTGCCAGGGAGGCTTATCCCTGGGAGTCATGTCCCACAGTGGGGAGAAGGTAATGTGTGTACATGCTGAGTTTGGCTTATAGAGTTGCCACATTTAAGCAACATGGAGGCTCTCAAGAGGTAACTCTTAGGCACCCTGTAGCTCTAGGCCTACTTCAAATTTCAGGCACACAGGCTCTTAAGCATAGTCATCAGTATCAGGAGCTCATCATTGGAGCCTCCTTCTTCACTGGTCTTTGCCCTTGCACTTGAGGGATTATTGCTGTTCTATTGGGGAATGTGACAGAGCTCCCCCAGTTAGGAACTCAGCACTCCTTCAGTTGTCATTTGTAACTGTAACTATTATAAAAAATACCCAACATATATTTGAACATTTTTATGTACCCTATATACATGCCCTGGAGAGCTCCTCCCAACCATTTGTCCCCTATCAATGACACCCCATACCAGCATTCCTCCCTGCCATAGTTGTGCCACTCTGTGGTCCAAAATATCTTAAAAAATGAAGCCTAATATCTTGCCAAATTCAATTAATAGGAAAATGAAATAGTAGTGATAGGTTTAAAGATTAGAAATAGAATACATACTAATTTAGAAAAACTAAAAGTAAAAATTAATTGGGGTATTAAAAAATGAAAAATATCATAAAACTTTGTTTTTCACATTTTGTCTTTAATCACTGTAATAGGTATTGCCCTGTATGTACAGTGGGAAGGCAGTTTCTTTCATTTATTCCTCAGTGTCTACATCCTTTTCTTTCCGAATTTTTTCTCTATTTTTTAAATGTTACATTAAAAAAATGTAAGAGATCCCCACATACTCCTTGTCCCCCTCACCCCACTCCTCCTACATCAACAACTTCTTTCATCGTCGTGGGACATTCATTGCATTTGGTGAATACATTTTGGAGCACTGCTGCACCACATGGATAATGGTTTACATTGTAGAAAGTTTTAGATCACAGTAAAGTCACATATACAATATAAGGGACTCCCATATATCCCACATCAAACCTTTTTCTCCTTTCCCCAGCAATGGTGTTTTCACATGTTCATGTTATATTTACTGCAGCTGATATACAGATATTGAAACATAGCTATCAAACATGGTCCCATTTTGGTTTGCATTATGGTTTATATTTTAGACTGTACATTTGTCTAAATATTATGGTTTACATTTTAGCCTATAGACTTTTATACATTTTTGGTGTAATTTAACATGTCCTATATCCATCATTGTACTACCTTGTGAAACACTTTCCATATTGAAGCATAGCTATCAAACATGGTCCCATTTTGGTTTACATTATGGTTTATATTTTACACTGTACAATTGTCCAAATATTATGGTTTACATTTTAGCCTATAGACTTTTATACATTTTTGGTGTAATTTAACATGTTCTATATCCATCATTGTACAATCTTGTGAAACACTTCCATTGCCCCCAGTCACCCTGCTTCCATCCATTCTTTTCCTCTCTCCCTCTTCCCTTCGGTCCCACAGTTATAATCAATCTTCATTGCTTGAAGGACCAGATTCACAGATACTTGCAACAATGCTGAGGGCTTGACATACTAGAATGTCCTTTCCCATTGGGAGCCACCAATTCTCTCAAGAGACACAATTCCCTCTGTTTCAATACATCAGGTCTCCCCAAAGCTCTTTGTGCTCCAGGCAACTGAAAACACTTCTGTGAGCTAAAAATGCAAATTAGAAGCCTTAGAGTTCATATCTGTCAGGCCAGTGAACAGTGATATCCATAGGTGAGTAAAAATACCCATCCTCAAGGTTCTCCTAAACCCTTAAGTTTTGTAGGAAGTCTTCTTTCATTAAAAGCACTTTAGTGGAAGCAGATGTGGCTCAAGCAGTTGGGCACCCACCTACCACTTGGGAGGTCCTGGGTTTGATTCCCAGGGCCTCCCAAAGAAGACAAACATGAAGGGCTAGCATGGCAAGTGGATGCAACAAGATAACACAATGAGACAACAAGGACAACAAGGAAACACTACAAGAGACACAATGTGTCTCGAGACAGATGTGGCTCAAGTGGTTGGACACCTTCCTCCCACATGGGAGGTCCTGTGTTCCATTCCCAGTGCCTCCTAAAAAAAAAAAAAGACAAGAGACAGAGAGAGCAGACAGTGAGTACAGACAATGAAAGGGTGAGAAATAAATAAATAATAAAATCTGAAAAACACACACACTTTAAGTTCACACCCTTTAAAATTCCAATATAACAAAGCATCTGTTTAAAAATGACTAGGCTTTGTCTTGAATCCTCTATGTTATTCTTTTTCCAAACTCAATGTGCAATTCTTAAAGGCAATAACCACTCCCTTTCCCTTTCTCTAGATATGTCTAACAATAGAAAAAGCATCATTGACTAATGGTGGAAATTTGATAAAGCAAAACAAATTATTTTAATCTAAGAACATGTTTCTGTTTGGTGTGACTTTAATGGGCTTACTTATTACCTTTAAGTTGAAAACATCTCATCTACAAAAATACATTTAATTTCCCTAGCTGCCTAACAAATGTGAAATCTTTTGAAATCTTGCCCAGTTCAAACCCTGCTTATTAAAAGTGAGCACTAAAAGGTTAATGGCCTAATTTAAAGTAAATGAAAATAACTTAAGTTTGAAGTTAATTTATTGCAGTCACTTTCAGATGAAGGCATCTCCTACAGATGCTTTGCTTTTCTTGGTAATCGAGACTAGAGAAAGAATAATTTATAAAAATGTCTATAACCCAAACTTTATATATTTTCTTATTGTATTACCAATATGATGTAATGGATCCAAAGGCATTCTGAATAAAATATTGTGAATTGTTTGAAAAAATGAAAGGCACCTATAGTGAAAAAGCTGGTTTCAAATGAATAAAGAAATATTTAGAAGTCATTCACCCTTGAAATGACCAGTAATTCAATGTCACAAGTCCTTTGAGAATGACCTGGGATTCAAAACAATAAAACCAAAGATGGAGGAACAGGGTAGAAATCAATTAAATCACCTCCCCATCAACTGCTAAACTGGAGAATTTAATCACAATAGATGAGGGATTATCTCTCCCAAGGGATTGCTCCATTAAAATATAGATGGTATCTCAACACTTGAACAATTTTTCAAATTCTCTCCAAAGTAAACATTTCCAAATGAGGTTAAACGTGACTGCTTCGAAAACCACCCAAAGTTAATGGTCATCGCCACATCTGCTGAGTGGGGTGGTGAGCTGGAGGGCCACCTGTATTACGACCAACTCCAGGAGCTCACCAAGCCCCCCACAGACTCGGCGATGGGAGCTGAGTCACGTCTCCCAAGGCACGTTCAAGTCCTGGTCCCCGGTTCCATGGGTGGGAGCTATTTGGAAGGATCTCAAAGATCTAATTAAGATGAGACCAGATTGAGGCAGGAGGGCCTTCTTTCTAGAGGACTGGAGACCTCACAAGGAGAGGATTGGACAGATGGACCCCTGTGCCAAAGTAGAGACCACAGGAGACAGATGGCCATGTGATGGGCAGAGGCTGAGCTGCCAACAAGACACCCTGCTGCAGGACGGCGTGGCTGCTGGTCCCTTGATTTGATGTCTAGCCTCCAAACCCTGAGACAATGAAGTCCTGCTGCCTGTGGTATGTGTCATAGCAGACCAGCCAGACACAGACACAGACAAGGTTAGGATCCCCTGCTGTAAAGGTGGGGGAATGTAGACTCCAATAAATGAGATGACTTGCACTAGACCTTGAAGCTAGAAAGCAAAGGAGCCAGAATTTCACCCAACCCTGGTGAATGCCAAGGTCCGTGCTTTCCCCATGACCTCAGCTGCTTTTCACTTGTGAAGCAACAGCAGAAAATGCTGGACACCAGGACCATCCATCCTTCCTAGGGATCTTTGTCCTCAAGTGAACAAAATTCCATTATTTGCAGTTCAGACCATTGGGGAGAAAGTGCATTTCAGTATCTGGAGTTCAATTGTGCCAAAATGTAACTTTCCTTATAGTTCCTCTTGAGGAAAGTAAAAGGCAAGTGTTGTTTGTGTACACTAGAGATAATATCAGGCAGTAGTGGCTTCTGTGACTATTATGAAAATAACTCCACTCCCTCCCAAAATACAAATGGGGAGCCCATGAACAAAAACACCCAGTCACTTAAGGTGGGAGGAAAGGTTTGATGTCATGGAGGTGCCCGCAGGGAATGAGGCACCAGCATCACTTAATCTGAAATAGTCTCACGTAAAAACCAGCCTGCCGGATGCCCCCACGTCTTAAAAGTTCCGCCAGGCTCTGACGGAGGCCCCTTAGGGAAGATGCTCGATGTTCATCGTCCCCACTGTAAGGCTGGACAGGGGCATCGCTGCAGTTTTTAGGTGTCAGCACAACGGGGACGTAAGGTTCCAGGCTCCCCCCTCTCTGTGGAAGGGGCCCCTGGGCCTTTGGGGCCTGAGGCAACCTCAGGCTGGAGAAATGTGCCCAAAGCCAGGAGACTTGATGCTAGGAATGTCATTCTTCTTGTGAAAGCCCTCACGTGGCTGGCTCGGCCATGGTCACGGTTCAGCGGCTCGACGGGCTAGTGGATGCGCTTCCCATAGGTGGAAGACGTCAGCACCCCAACGGGCCGTTCGTGCTCCTGTGGGAGCTCATGGAGACGCTCCTGTCAGCAGGGGTCTGCTGCAGCAGGTGCCTGAATCCCACCAAGGGGTGCCAGGTGGGCACACACCCGCATCCCGCCATGGTGCACCAGGTGGGTGCCTGCACACCTGCACCCTGCCACATTGCCCTAGGTGGGTGCCTGCAGGCCTGCACCCTGCCTAGGTGCACCAGGTGGGTGCCTGCACACCTGCACCCTGCCTAGGTGCACCAAGGTACACCTGCATCCCCTCCTCCCTGGTCCCTTACAGGCTACTCCAAAGCCTGAGGGCACCTCTACCATGCGAGCCTCTGTGCCCTCTGCTCAGAACCCACCAGTGTCCTCTAGTTCCTCCAGGCTGTATGGCCTGGGCCCTTCTTCCCTCTGACCACCTTCATTACCTCCGTCCCTCTTCCCTCTCTCTCAGCTGCCTCCTGCCTGCCTTTCTTCCTGCCCTGGCCCTCCTTCTTGCCCCAAACACACAGGGCTCCTTCCAGTTTCCAGACCTTCATCTTCTGTTTCCTCCCCCTGGAAACGTGGCCCCTTCTCCCTTCAGTCCCCTTCCCATCAGGTCTTATTTCAAGAGTCAGTCTTCCCAGACTCCCCCCAGCTCAGCCAAAGCAGACCTCCTGCCCTCACCACCTCCCCACTCCCCCTCACCCATTTAACATTTCACCCTACACTGCTTTATTTTCTGCATACCACTGACCACTGCCTGCAATTAGGTTCACTGTGCACTTGCACAATGGAAATGTTCCTCAGGATGATGCAAAAATGGGTATAGCCCATGTTAAATTTCTCCAAAAGTTTATCAAGGTATATATTCTAAAATGTAAATCATAATGTAAACCATAATGTAACCAAAAATTTATGAAAGTGTATAGTCTAAAATATAAACCATAATGTAAATCATAATGGAACCATGGTTAGTAGCAATGTTTCAATATCTGTACATCAGTTGCAGCAAATGCAACATCCACATGTAAAAAGATTATTGCTGTGGAAGGGGGAAAAGGGTTTGATGCTGGGTGTATGGGAGACCACTATATTCTATATGTGACTTTACTGTGACCTAAAACTTTGAAGACAGAATAGAAAAATTTTTTAAAAATGGTTCTAGACACTGAGTAAGAAATGGAAGAGATTGCCCTGCCACTGAAGATACAGGGCAACACCTATTACAGTGATGAAAAGCAAAACATCAAAAAAATTTTTCACATTTTTCATTTTTTAATACCCCAATTTATTTTTTACTTTATTTTAGTTTTTCTAAATTATTATGTATTCTATTTCTAATAGAATTCTATTTCTAATGTATTCTATTTCTATCTTTAAACCTACCATTACTATCTCATTTTCCTAGTAATTGATTTTGGCAATATATTAGACTTCATTTTTTAAGAAGTTTTATATCACAGAGAGATTCAACTATGGCAGGGGATGAGCATTGGTGTGGAGGGTCATTGATGGGGGATGCATGGGTGGGAGGGAGTTCTCCAGGGCATGCATATAGGGGATATCGATATGTTCAGATGTTCACTGGGTTTTGTCATAGTGGGTAGACTTACACATGACAACTGAGGGAGTGCTGAGTTCCCATCCTGGGGGTCTCTGTCACATTCCCCAATAGAACAGCAACAATCCCCCAAGTGCAAGGGCAAAGACCAGTGAAGAAGGATGGTCCAATGATGGGTCCTTGATACTGATGACTGTGCTTATGAGTCTGTGTGCTTGAAATTGCAACTAGCCCTATAGCAGCAGAGTGCCTAAGTGTTCCCTCTAGAGAGCCTCCATGTTGCTCATTTGTGACCACTCTGTAAGCCAAACTCAGAATGTAAAATGCATTACCTTCCCCCCAGCATGGGACATGACTCCCAGGGATTAGCCTCCCTGGCACCAAAGGATTACTACCAAGCATGAGCTGGTGGTACAATGAGAAAAAGAACTTGAATAAAAGAGGGAAATGGTACACACAAATGAGTTTATATGGCTAAGAGACTTCAAAATGATTTGGGAGGTCTTCAGAGGGGTCACACTTAGGCACATCTCAGCAGGATCCCAGAGACAGCCAAAGTAGATACAAACCCAGGTAGTGATGCTCCTGAGGGCTACAGAGACACCCAGGTCCTATGGTCATGGCATATGGCTTGGAGTTCAGTGTCTTGTCAGTGGGCTCTACTTTGGAATTTGTGCTCCTGAGTGTGATGGATTTGGACTCAGATATGACTTCTCTACACACGCCTCTTCTGTCACTTTTACTGGACCTGTGGTTTGTGGTTGGGTTGGTATATGGTCAGGAGACTTGGCTCTCTGAACTGTACATGTCCCTGCTGGGCCCTGAGCCTCAGCAGTCTTGCAACACCTACTCTCCAGTTCGTTGGATTTACCCTGGTCAGCTAACAGGGAGGTGAGGATGGTCAAGCACCATACCAAGGAACGGAGAGTCTATAACTGCAAGCAGGGGGATTCCGTAATCAGCCAGGTGGGATCTCAGCCCCCTCTTGATTTAGAGGTGGAGTGGACATTGCCATCACAGGGTCCACAGATTGGAGGTATAAAATATGGCATAGAGTGGACTTAGTGGTATTCTACTGTAGAATTATTGTGACTCTAGGAATGGAAGAAATTGTATCATTGATATGGAGACAGTGGTCATGGGAGTTGCTGAGGGCAGGGAGAAGGAAGAAGACATGTGATGCGGGGGCATTTCTGGGACCTGGAGTTGTCATGAATGGTATTGCTGGGACAGATGCACGACATTATATATCCTGCCATAACCCACTGAATAGGCTGGGGAAGAGTGTAAACTACAATATAAAGTATAATCCATGTGGTGTAGCAGTGCTCCAAGATATATTCATCAAGTGCAATTAATGTGCCACAATGATGAAAGAAGTTGATGTGGGAGGAGTGGAGTGGGGTGGGGTGTTGGGTATATGAGAACCTTTTATATTTTTTAATGTAAAATTTTGTGTGATCTATGTAACTTTTAAAAAATAATAATAATAATAAAATTAAAATAAAAAGAAATTTACCAACATCTTTATCCTCCAGCAGCACATTGGCATGTACTGGGGTGGGGGGGGGGACGGGGCGTAGGGAGGAAGGGGAGCATGCGGTCACCCCTCGGGCTGAAGTGTGGTTTGCTGGCCTGGCAGGGGAGCGGCCGCGGTAGGCCTAATTCCGCTGCCCCCATAATAGGGTGGTTGGTCGGGCCCACCCCCACCCCTGAAGGAAGCTCGGCATGGGCGCAGAGTGCCCTCGGGTCTCCCCTTCTCGGCAGCCATGCTTCTGCGGCCGCCCCTCCTCCCAGATGGCGCCACCCGATGCCTTGTGGGGCGGCACCCTTCTTCTTCCTTCTCCCTGCGCAGGCGCAGGGCAGAAAATTCCAGTCTGCCCTTTTCCCCTCCCCCGACAGCAGCAACAGCCAGGCGTGGGCGGAGAAATCCAGTCTGCCCTTTTCCCCTCCCCCAACAGCAGCAACAGCCAGGTGTGGGCGGAAAAATCCAGCCCGCCCTTTTCCCTTCCCCCGACAGCAGCAACAGCCAGGCGTGGGCGGGAAACTCAAGTCTGCCCTCCACCCCAGCAACAGCAGCCACCAATCCCTAAACCCTGCCCCTTCCCCCAGCAACAGCGACAGCCAATCCCTAACCACCACCCCTCCCCCGTCCAGTACCGCCCACTGACCTTTCGCCGGCAACCAATCAGAACAGGGCGTGGCTTTGACCAATCAGCCTTCCCCAGCCCCTATAAAACTGTTGCCTCTCCCTCAATAAAGTGGACTTGCGTGTTTACCTTGTCTCCGCGGTAGTTCTTCTGCCGTGCGCCCTCCAGTCCTGAGAGCCCCCGACAAGGGCCTGGCCTCCCTTGTCCCCAGTTCGTCGCCTGCTTCTCCGGGCGACCCCTTCGTCGCCGGCTTCTCCGGGCGACCCCTTCGTCGCCGGCTTCTCCGGGCGACCCCTTCGTCGCCGGCTTCTCCGGGCGACCCCTTCGTCGCCGGCTTCACCGGGCGACCCCGTCAGCCGAACCGCGCAACCCCTGTGAGACCGATCCCTCGTCTGCTGCCGGACCGACCCCTCGTCCCGAGCGGGACCGACCCCTCGTCCAGAGCTGGACTGACCCCTCGTCCGCAGCCAGACCCCACCTCTACCGACCGAGCAAGCCGCCGCAGGAGCAGATCCTCAATGTGCTGGTGCTGGAAGGATTCCACAACTTAGTTCTGCCTTCTGAGGACAAGAACACAGAGACCAAGAGCAGCTATTAGGGTGAGAGGGAAAAGAACTCCCTGGAGGAGGATCTGGAGCTTCCAGCACTGTGCCCTAGAAAATCAGATGATTGAATCCATCATGAACTGTGAGCGGCGTACCAGCTTGAAGTGCAGGAAAATGGACCTGGGGCAGCGACCAGTTGAGAATTCACTGTCGACCATGGGCAACCTGGAAAGCAGGCAGCCTGGGCCACGTGGAGTCCTCCTCCTCCAGGCAGGCCTGGCCCAGTAAACAGCAATGGCGACGGCTTCCCTGCAGGTCTCCTGGCCTCTGTGCCCAGGAGGAGCCACTGGAGATGCCCCTAAAGGCAGAAAAGGCTGACAGCCCGCCCCGCTCCTGACCTTGGAGGAGCCCTGGCCTGACCGCGGACCACCTGGGTGGCCCATGATCAAGGAAGAAGCCCCTTTGGGCTGCTGTCCCTGAACAGAGTCACGGGGCCAGCCAAAGCTCTCCTGGGCTGCTCGCAGGCCCTGCACCCACCCTCATCAACATGGACATGGACGGCCACGTCAGCCAGTGCCACTGGGCCAGGGCCCTCCACCCCGCCGGCCTTCAGGTCCCCGCCGGGTCCAGGCAGCGCTGAGCCCTGGCTTCGCCCCTGCTGGTCCCTGCACCGCACCGCACCCCCAAGCAGCACAACTCTCAGTCCTGCTGGAGGACCTCGTGGGCCAGCGCACTGCAGGCTCAGGAGCGCACGCGCAGGGGCGGAAAGCCATCCTGTCGCATGAGCTTGGCGAGCGTTTACCACGAAGGGAAGCCTGACATGCGCTTGGGAACACACTCGTGGACTAGCGCCCCCGCAGGCTCCGCCGCTGATTTATCTGGAAGACACCAAGGCGCTGCTAGGCGGCGACGCCCTCAAGCTTTCTGAAATATTCCAGAAGGATTTGGCAACTCCAGCGATGAATGTGGACCGCGGGTTCTGGAACCAGTGTGCCATGGTCATCACAAAGGGCCTAGCCATGAAGAACAAGGAGACCTGCCACACAGAACAAGAACTGCGGCACCCCCGGCACCCCTGAGTTTAGGCGGCAGCGCCATTCCTCCCGTAGGGAACTTGGCGGTGGGGTGACAAGTCTCCTATACTTTCCAGGTAACTTTTCTGTAATTTAAAACTTCTCTACAGATAAGGTTTATCATTGCAAAAACTTTTTAATGCTTCTTTACGGATATTTGTTTCATATATCCATAAAAGAAAATATAAAATTGTAGATAAAAAAATTTAAATGAAAGGAACAGAGAAAGCTATTAGGATTTTATCAGGACTCAGGGAATAAATATCAATGGATCTACATAATCAAGTATGCATCAGAATACCTAGGCGAGTATATCTACATATGGATATAAATTTAAACATAACTGAAGAGTTGGTACAATATAAAGTCATAATCACACAATAATATATCCAGAAGTTTAGCCCTGGCCTTTTTAAGACTTTCACTTGTATATACAATTGGGCAGTGATAACTTTCCTCACGACAGTTATGCTGATGTCTCAGGTAGTAACAAATTAATTCTAAAAGAAATATGATGGTGTTATCAGTTACTAAAATATTGAAAATATAGGAAGATATTTTAGGCACTGAAGAACAATGCACACATTTAAGATTTTACTAGGATTATCACTTTTTAAACTGTTTCTTTCAAAATACTTTCAAACTTGCAAGACAGTTAACAAAAATACACATTCCATAGACAGAATTCCAAACATATCCCCATCCCCCTGGTCTTGCATGTCCATCAGTTTTAACATTTTGTTGCATTTTCTGTATCATTCTATATATTCATTAATATATCATCCCCCTCTCTCTCCATTTATCCATTTACCATTCATTTTTCTGAACACTTGCAGTTAGCTTATATACATCATGCCCCTTAAACAATACTGCCATTCACATTTCCTAAGAAAAATTTTATTTTTCTTAGTTTTCAATTTCAAGAACTTTAAAATGATATAAACTTATATGCTATAGTACAATTTTTCATATGTCCTCAAAATGTCCTTTTTTGCTCCTTCTCCTCTTATTAGATCCTATCCAGGATTGTATATGGAAGTTAATTGTCATTTTCTCTTTTAGTTACTCATGAAATTTTTTAAAAATAATGGAGCCTATATACAACATAAACTTTCCCGTATCAATCACTACCAAGAACACCATCCTGGGATCTCTCATATTTTCAGTTTTGGTACCCTCACCACATTCCATTTCCCAAACTTTCCCATTTCTAGAAACAGAAACTCCACAACCACAGTGCATTAACTTTGTGTTTCCCTACACCCCTAAACAAGCTTTGCTACATAAACTCAAATTTCTTTCTCTGTGAGCTTGCATTTTCTCCAGTGTTTCATTTATACCTACCATGGGGCTTAAATTAAAACTCTAAAGACAACACTCTCATTTCCACAGATGACAACTTAACTTCAAGTATACATTGTTGTGCTGAAAATAAAACAGACTTTAAGAAGAGGTGCAGAGCAAGTTTATTGAGCTAAAGCAGCATTAATGCAGGAGCAGTACCAAAAGGTTTCTTCTCGAAGGGGTGAAAAGGGGCAGCAGCTTATATGGCTGCTTGAGACAAAGGGGAGTTGTGGGGGCATGGGGAGGGATAAAGGGGGCATGATTTATGATTAGCACATGTGTTCTGGGAGCTGCATGGGCTATGGGGGCTGTTTGGATGGGGTGTCCTTGAACAACAGTTTGTTATTAATCAGCAAGCAGGTCGTGGATGTAGGATTGTAGGATTGCAAGGTCAGCTGACCTTGCAGGTGTCAGCTTGAACTCTTTGTTACAGTTCTTCCTCTCAGGTTGGGGTAGGGGGTTTTATCACGACCAAAAAAGATTATTGGCATGTCAGCATGCCTCAGTTAACTTCTGTTTCTTCTTTATAACTCCTGGGAAAAAATGGAAGTTCAAGCAAATCAAGATGGTTAGTCAATTCAATTACTGTTTCAATCTCACAGCACAAAATGCATTCCTTTATTTTTCTGCCCCCCCCCCACACACACCTGTATGTGGTTCTTGTCAAAAATTACATGTTTATGCATTATGAGTCCAGATCAACTGTGTTATCATTACATGTGTGCATTTGCCTTTTTAGAACATGTAGAAGGTAGAAAGTGGACTTACAAACCAAAATCCCAACAGTCCTGGCATTTAGGTTTACCCTTGTCACTGGCCTTACTGGAGCTCCTTATTGCTTCCTGTGGCTTTGATCTGTTTTCTAGTGTCCTTTCCCTTCAGTCTGAAGGACTCCCTTTAGCATTACTTATGGAATGCTTTAAATTCTCCCTCAGGTTTGAAAGACTGCCTTGACAGATACGATATTCTTAGTGGGCAGTTATTTTCTTTCAGGACTTTTAATATTTTAACCCACTTACCTCCATGGTTTTTGTTGAGAAATAGGCACTTTATCTTACTTAGGATCCCTATATGTGACACATATCGTAGGAGCTATGGAAAAGGGTAAGCAGAAGAATTAAGTTAACTATTTTCTGAAGTATGGATACATAAAAAGAAGGGATCAATAACTTAGAAAACATTATTCATTTTTAAAAAGTCAGAAAAATCCCTATATGAAAGCTAAATAATCATTAAGTTTAATTCTAATTTATACAGGATTTTATTGCAATTAGCTGGTATTAAGTTTTTCCTTGAGTTCTTCAATCTTCCCCAAAACATTACCAATCCTTTGCTAAGGGGTAAGTAGATAAACTGCAACATTGTACATTATATGTTAGAACAATTTTTTAGAAAAGCTTGGAAGAACTGTGGAAGAACACAACAGCAACAAGTAGCAGCCAACATTCTTAGACTGCATTACTGAAAGCATATACAATTTTAGTCTAGAAAAATCAATCAATTTTATAAAATTAAGCTTTTAGATTGAAAAGCACAGTCTATAACAGGCACAGAGAAAAACAGTCTGTACAAATCTCCCTAAATAGTCTGTAGAAAGAAAAACATGCCGTTGTACTTACTAAATGCAGTTCGTGCTGGGACTCTGGAAAAACAGGTGATACACTATATCTCAGCAGCTGGCTAGGGGCTTTAGAGCACTAAAATATTAAGAATAATACAAATTAACCCAAGCATGCTCTATAAAAAGGAAATACTTCTAAGGCTAACATATAATAGGCATGTGTTATGAGCAAGAGACACATTTTGCTGTTGTAGGCAACTAAGACAATGGATCATAAGTTAATGCAGAATTCGTAGTCAAAATGTAGTTACCTATAAGAAAAGGAAAATATTGTCACTGCTAAATGCTCTATTTCATCCTTTAAAAAATGTCTCACTCTACCATTTCCTATTTCCAAGAATTCTATTACAGTTTTCTCTCCTACCTAGTATAATTGTTCATTGATGTTCTGCCTAGACAAAATGTGACTACGGGACCAGAGATGACCTTGTGACAGTTTTACACACCCATTAATTCACCAGAGGATTCTGTGCTTTCTGCTGTGACACATGGAAACTCTGCCTTTCCTAGTTTCTAGCTGGACTGTTGCAGTGATGTGTCTCATCGGCAGCAAGAGATCTAGTAAGCGGGGAACCATGAATGTAAAGTGTTAATGTGGGTGAGAATTTGAAAGTGAAGACTTCAGGACAAGTATAAAATGCCCTAGAGATCACAGCATTAGCATCAGAGTTGCTCTGAGGATCAAATGGATGAACTCTAACCACTTGCCACCCATCTTTTTTTTTTATATTCCAGGTTTAAAAATCATATTATTTGGTAGGAAATGAAAGCATCTTCATTTTATATCTCCCCTTAAAGTCTTTAGTACAGGTTTATTCCAAGATAAATGTACTTCTCTCTTGATTTTATCCAGATTAAGAAACTAGACAAATAGCACTAAAGATTTTTTTTTTTTAAGTTAAGAACATCAGTAATGAAGATGTTGGGAAGGTTCACATGAATTGCTCTTCATACAATTTAGAATACAATTTATGAAAACTGAAAATAATGAATGGGGGAGGAAAGCTTAGGTGGTAGGATTTATGGAAGCAGAAGGAAGAATTTTTGACATTACAAACTAGAGAAACATGGTGCCTATAGGAAAGGGAAAGAACATATCAAATTGATATCAGATACATTGATTAAGAGTTTGCATAGAGAAATATCTACTATCTTTGCTTCATCCTGTTTTAACACAAAAACAGCCAGCAGGCAGCCATGTGAGGGTTAAAATGAACAAAAGTGATTCCTTGTTGAAATAGGAATTGAAAAATTTTCAGGGGAAATCATATGCAGCTTCTGTGGATTGAAGACTGAGCAGAATGGGTCCTGCAAAGTGACATTGAGAATCCACCCACAAGTAATGATGTACTGGTCAGCTACACACACACACAGCATTTTTTTTTAAAAAAAAGGCTTACCATACAAGTAGCTCCTGGGTACAGGCAGTATAAGTAGTTTCAATTAGTTTATTCATGATTTGAAGAGACATCTCAGGATTACACAACAATGGAAGAAATCAAGATTTTGAATAATAAAAGAAACATTTTTAAATAGTTCCAAATTTAATGAGAAAATTAAATTAACAGGGATATTTTATAACCTCTAGTTAATACACTCAAAGAGATAAAGGATGATTGTGAATCTGTATTTTCCCATGAGAAAAATTAATCTAATACTAAAAAGAGCTAAGATAAATTATATGATGGGCACATTTGCTTTAAAATCACTAAGTATGTTTGAAATGATTTGAAGAATATTTTCATAATATAAAAATAAAATTAAAATTGAAAATATGCAGGAAAGATACTTTCCTACTGCTGAGATAGAAATAAAATTGGTGATAAAAAAGGTCTAGTAAAACTTCATCAGGAAATAATGAGTTAAAAGTCAGATTTCAAAGCTATAACCTAATATTTTCCTCATTCTACAGTTATTACTCAGTCAAGATACTGTATAAAAGTGAATTCAACAAAAGCAATTTAAACATGTTTCTCTAAGCCCCCACACTCAATAGTCTCTTCAGGCTTGACAGCATCCAATACCTTGAAATTCTCTCAAAGGCATAAATAGGCATTGATACAAAAAATTCATACAAAAGATGTCTTCTCCATATGATGCTATTCTTGTTTTTGCTCAAAATAATCCCAAACATTTCCCAAAATGTTTGAACAATGTGGGAATTCTTTTTAAGATGGTTATATGAATTATTCACTTATATTAATAGTATTGAATATAAATGACTAAGGATCAGATATATTGCTACCACATGTGTGCATAATGCAAAATATACAAATAACAAATCATCGAGATTTACAAGAAGAAATTCAAACTTAAATACACATGTCAACTATAAATTAAACTTCTCTCAGATTTTGATTTTAAGAATTGTTTACTCCAAAATCCTTGCAATGGAACTCAAAACATCTCTTGAACGTTCTGCGTAGAAGAGTGCCAATCTCCTCTACTACAGATTATAGATGATGAGGTTTATGAACAGGGACACCATGAAGTAGAATATAGCTGTGAGGTGATTTTTAAGAGATACATTATTTTTTATTGGAACAAAAACATCAATTAAAAAGACATTACAAACAAAACGAAAATTGCCCGCTGAGGGTTATTGCTGGTTAAAACTTTGTTAGGTGCTTCCACAGAACACATCCAACACCACTGAAAATATATTAATATATGATATAAACATAAGGGCAGAACATATTAACTCAATACAATCATATATGGTTTGGGAACTGTAACTGAAATTCAGAGATCTATGAGGGATAAATTGCATATAAAGAAGGACATTGGAGAGTGTAGCTGTGGATCAGTTACAATGACAATAACAGAAGATTTCCAGTAAGTGCCCCCAGATAAAACACTAATAACAGTAGACCTTTCAAAACTTGGACCCACCAAGAAGTTGAGATATCCTTGTGGAGGATTTCCGTGAAAATGGTGAGGTTTTCTAGGGCTTATGATATCCTACAGTCGAGTGAAATGAAATGATGATGTGCTGCTTGCAATGAGTGTGAGACAATGCACATGACTAACAAAATGCAGCTGTTGATATCAATATATGGCTTCAAACAAGAATTTCAGTATAGAAGAAATAAACAAAATTAATATTCTGATGTTAATGAATGCACATATTTCTCTTTACATTTTCTTTCCTAACTCTGATGATATCTATTAATTTTAATAATCATAAGATCAGAGAATCTAAGCACATGAATAAATTTTAAATGAAATACAGACACACCTTTCAGATATTGAATCATACTTACCCCATTTCTCTAAATATTTTTTCAAGCTCTCCCTGGACATACCCAGAGATTATTTATTTTCTTCAATATCAAATAGTTGTCAAAGGCATGCTCTGTAAGTGATCCTCATTATCAGAATATTTGTTTAAAAAATCTAATTACTGTTGCTTCATTATGGGCCATGGAACCAGAATGACTTCTGATGTCTTCCCTTTATAGCCAGCAGACTTAGGACTTGCTTCTGTTCAAAGTTCATAAATTGTTCTGAGGGTCTTCTCAGAAAAATTTTAATCCAACTGAAACCAGATTATGCCTCCCCAGTCCTCCATTTTGGCTGTTCTTTAAGATATTAATGTGGGCCCTTTCTTTCCTCTTTTGTCCCATTGCCTGTAAAATGTGTCAGTTGGTTCAGAATCAAATAGATTCCCACTTCCCTTGCCTTCTGTAACCAAAGTTCCCTTTCTGTCACTTTACTTCAACTTCTCCATTGTTCACATTAATTAAGGAAAGCATCTCAACTGACTAGCCCTTCCAGCCATCATCATACTCTCCTCTGCATGTATTCCAATACTTAAAGAGTTAATATTCTTTCCAGATTGTATTAATCAGACAAAGGGGTGCTGATGCAAAATACCAGAAATCAGTTGGCTTATACAAAGGGTATTTATTTGGGGTAGGAGCTGACAGATACCAGGCCATAAAGCATAAGTTACTTCCCTCACCACAGTCTATTTTCACATGTTGGAGCAAGATGCTGCTGACATCTGGAAGGATTCAGGTTTCCTGGATTCCTTTCTTCCTGGGGCTTTCCTCTGTGTGTTAACTGCCTGGGGCTCCAGCTTAAGGCTTCAGCATCAAACACCAGCATCAAAACTCCAACATCAAAAACCTTCCAACTCGGTCCTTTGCCATGCCCCATCAAGGAGTGGGAACTCAATGCCCTACTGGCACAAGAGGTTTACATAATTACTTAATCAAGTAAATCTATGAATGCAATATAATCTAATATGCCCAGAGGCAAAGATCAGTTTACAAACATAATCCAATATTTCTTTTTGGAATTCATCAATAATATCAAACTGCTACAAAGTTCACAGAGATAGTAATTAGATATAGGTCACCAGAAAATAGAATGAGGGTACAGAATGGAAAGCTGAGGGTTAGTTTATGCAGAATTGGTAAAAACATTGTAAATCTTTGGAAATGAATAGAAATGTTGAAAGCACAACATAGGGTTTGTGTTTATAACTAGTAGCGCTAATATATGGGTATGACAGAAGTTAAAAGGGAAAGTCTAAGGACATGTATATTACTAGAAGGAACGTGAAGAACAATATAATGTGCATATTATAATGTAATGTATAATATAATGAAATCATATGTGAAATATGATTATGTGTAATATTGTATATATGATTGGTTTTACAAAATATCAAATCAAATAAACCAGAGACAGAAACAGAATAGCAATTATGTAAGGCAGGGCAAGTATAGAAAAACTGAGAGGTGATGAGTTCTTTTGTTTGTTTTATTATTATTTGAATAATGAAAATGCTTTAATAATGACTGAAGTGATGAATGAACAATTATGTGGTTATACCAAATACCACTGACTGTATACTTTGGGTGGATTTATGCTTTATAAATATGTATAAATAAAATTGATTTGTTTAAAAAGTAAGACCTCCTCAAAATTAAACAGTTGTTCTTCAAAAGACTTAGTCAATAAAGTAAAAAGACAGCATACTTAATGGGGAACACATATTTTATAAGACTTTAATATCCATGTTATTTAAAGAGATCATACAACTTAAAGAAAATGCAACCCAATTAAAAATGGATGAATAATTTGAATAGACATTTTTGCAAAGAGGAAAAACAATTGACCAAAAAGCACATGAAAAGTGTTCAACATTACTAGCTATTAGGAAAATGCAGTTCAAAACTGAAATGATATACCATTTCACGTTTTGTAGAAAGGCTATAATTTTTTTTTAAAAAATGAGAACAAGTGCTGGAGAGGCTGTGAGACATGGGAACATTCCTTCACTCTTGATGGGAATGTAGAATGGTGGAAAACTGTGGAAGACAGTTTGGTGGTTCCTCAGGAGGCTGAATATAGAACTGCTGAATGATCCAGCAATCCTGTTTCTAGGAATATATTCAGAAGATCCAATATCAGGGAAATAAACAGACATTTGTACACCAATGTTTAGAGAAGCATATTCACAATTGCTAAAATATGGAAACAGCTGAAGTGTTCATCCACAACGGATGGCTATAGAAAAGGTAATACATTAATATAATGGGATACTATTCATCTGTAAGAAGAAATGAAATTGGGATGCGTATGATGGCATGGATCAGTCTTGAAGGCATAATGTTGAATGAAATAAGCCAGACACAAAAGGACAAATATTGTATGGACTCACTAATAGGAGCTAAATATGATGACTAAACTCAAAGAGGTAAACTCTAGAGTATAGGCTACTAGGAAATAGAATATGGGTTGAGAAAGGGAGCTGAAGCTTAATACATGTAGAACTTTTACTAAGGTTTATTATAAAAGTGTGGAAAAGAAATGTATGGAAATTATGGTAACATAGTGAGTATAACTAACATGGCTGATTCATAAATGAGATTGTGACTGAAAGGGGTAGTCTGTGGATGTAAATGTCAGTTGAAAGGAAGCTAGAGCATAATCTAGCGAATGTAAAACAGATTGCAATAGTGGTTGAAGATTGTGGTTAATAGTATAAATATGGTTAGTTCATAGTTTGTAACACATTTCACAACAATGCAAAATGGTGGTGGGGTGATGCATGGGACCCTGCCTGATGATATGCCTGTTTCGTTTTGCAAGTTCACAATTTTACTAGACACTTACACTTTATATATGTGCATGTATGTATGATATACTTAATAAAATTTTATAAAAACAAAAAAGAGATTATATTGCTCACTGATAAAAAGACAAGCAACCGCATTTATTTATCCACTCTTCTGTTGGTGAACACTTGGGTTGCTTCCATTTTTTGGCTGTTGAAAATGATGCCACTATAAATGTTGGTGTACAAAAAAAAAAAAAAAAAGACAAGCAACCCAATAAAAAAATAGGCAAAAAACTTGAATAAATATTTTTCCTAAGAGGAACAAATGGGCAAGGAGCACATGAAAAAATGGTTCTCATCATTAGCTATAATGGAGACTAGATCCAAAGTACAATGAGATACCATTTCACAATTTATACAATGGCCATTATTTTAAAAAACTGAAACTACAAGTGCTGGAGAGGATGTGGAAAATTAGGAACACTCCATCAACGTTGGTGGGATGTAGAATGGTATAGTCTTTCTGGAAGACAATTTGGCCAAACCTCAAGAGTCCGAATATACAACTGCTGTATGGTCCAGCAAACCTCTTACTAGCAATATATTAAGAAAACTGAAAGCAGAGCATAAACTGACATTTGCACACCAATGTGCATAGTAGCCTTATTCAAAATTGCTAAAATATGGAAACAGCCTATGTGTCCAAAAACCAATGTATACAGAAAATGCAGTATATGCATACAATGGAATACTATTCATATGTAAGAAGGAATGTGCTATCAGTGCTGCTCAGCTGACAGCATAATGTGCCATTTTCACCCTGGTATCATACACAGAAATAGATATCTATCCAGCCAACTGGAAGTGAATTGTCCTTGGGGCAGTTGGCAAATATGTACTGTAAGCAGGAATGAAATCAGGATTCATATGACAATATGGGTGAGGCTTGTGGACATTATGTTGGGTGAAATAAGCCAAACACAAAAGGACAAATATTGCATGGTCTCACTAATATGAACCAACTTTGAAGCATAAACCCACAGAGGTAAATTCTAGAGTATAGGTTACTAGGAGTGCAAATGCTGGTTGAGAATGGGAGGTGATGCTAGAGAACAAGAATGTTTATAATAGTGAGTTCAGTGGTGGTTGAAGACTGTGGTTAATAGTATAAATATAAGAAAATTCTCCTTTTACACACAGTGTTACACACAGTGTACACATGGTGATACTCTGGATAATTACCAGTAATGTAACTTATGGATGATAGTAATATTGAAATATTTTTGAAGTAACAGCAAAGAAGATATTACATCAATTCTAAGGGAAAATAGGGAGGTATAATGGGATATGGAATTTTTTTATTGGAGTTATAGAGATGTTCTAAACTTGACAAGGTGATGATAGCACAACTTTGTGAAGAAAATGAGAGCCATTGAGTGTACAATTTGAATGGATTATACAAAAATGGGACAGTATAACACAGTGAATCCAGTGATGGATCCAGACCATGCCATGTTACATTCAAACTATTAAATGCCAAAGATAAAGAGAGAATTCTAAAAGCTGCAAGAGAGAAGCAACAGGTCATGGAGAAGGAAACTTCTTCTTTCTGTTAAAAAAAAAAGACTGTAGGAATTTTTATTGGGTTGTATTGAACTGTAAATAAATTTGGGTAGAATTGTCATATTAATGATATTTAATCTTCCAATCCATGAACAAAGAATGTCCTCCCATTTATTAAGACTTCTTTAGTTTCTTTCTTTTAGCAATATTTTGTGCTTTCTGCATACAGATTCTTTATGTCCTTGGTTGTTTACTCCTAAATATTTGAGTAATTTAGTCACTATTGTAAATAGAGTTTCATAGGTAGTTTTTCCAATTCAGTAAAAATGTTGTGTTTATTCTTTTTGGGACTGCATTAAATCTGTAGATCACTTTGGGTAGGGTAGACATCTTAATGATGTTTATTCTTCCCATCCATGTACAGGGAATATTCTTCCATTTATTTAAATCTTCTTTATTTCCTTTAACAGTGTTGTGTAGTATTCTGTATAAATCATTTACATCTTTATTTAAATTTATTCCTACGTATTTGATTCTTTTAGTTGCTAATTTAAATGGGAATTTTTTTTTATTTCCAACCATGAAAATATAGGGGATTCCTATACAACCCCTTTCACAATTTTCCTTGTAATAACATCTTACATTTCTGTGGTACATTTGCTACAATTGAACAAATAATGAAGCATTGTGACTAACCATGGTTTATTCTTTGCACTGTACAATTTGTAGGTTTTGGCAAAATGTATAATGGCCTGTATACATCATTGCAATATCATACAGAGCAATTCCAATGACCTAAAAATGCTCTGTATTCCACCATTCTTCCCTAATTCTCTCCTCAGAACCTCTAGTAACTGCTATCTTTATATGCAGCCCAGTGATCTTAAGTAGAGGATAGGAAGGAAAGTGTAGAAAACCTTGAACTCTATATTAAATTTAGAAGCAACATCTGAGGTCTTTATTTCATTCAGAGACCTTCTTTGGACCAGGATTCATGGTGAATTCACAGCTCCTATTTAAAGTCTTGGATAAGAAGCCTATTACCTCCCAGGCAGTCACTTTTCATTTCAGACTTTTCTCAACTTTGGAAGTTGTTCCTTACAGTAAGCCAAATTAAGTCTCCAACAAGCTTTGGCGTATTAGTACATGTTCTTATCTTTGGAATCTCAAGGAAAAATTAAAACCCCTCAAATATTGAGGTCACAATCTATTTGAATGTCAGTGAACCACATCCTTCAAACTCCTTCATAATATTTTAACATGAAAAAGGATGGTGAATTACCCCTTATACTTTTAATAGCACTTAGATTAAAAATGTATTGGTGATGGAGGAGGTTGTTGTTATGGGAGGAGTGGGGTGAGGGGGGTGAGGGGTATATGGGGACCTCATTTTTTTTAATGTAACATTAAAAAATAAAGACAAAAAATTTAAAAAATGTATTGGTAAAAAGAACATTGATAAAATCACTAAAGCAAATTATTTTGGCTACCACTATCCCTCAAAATTCATTCAATGGAAATAGTCTTTTCCTTTGCCTGGTATGAAACTTAAGCAGGCTTCACAACTTTTTTTTCATACTATGCCTGGGGAAATCCTTGAAGTTAAAGGCTGTCACAAGGTATAAGCAACTCACATTTGCTCTTCCAGCTCACCTTACCCCTAATATTAGGCAAAAGATCAAGTTCTTAAAGGGGTTCCATGGATGCTATCCTCTCCCTTTTAGGGGTAATGAGAATCTCAGCACAGATTTATCAAATATAGCTCTATTTATATACCCTCCCTGTATTTATACTCACCAATCATTTGATAAACTTGAGATGCATGAAGTGTTTCAAAAGTCACCTACTTTGGACTTCTGGTCAACTAAGATAGAAGTGTGACCACTTGAGTATGTCATTACTTCATAGATCATTGAACTACCAGCAAAAACTGGCAGAGAAATCTTTCTCAAAACCCTAGAAAAATGTTAAGAAGTTGCAGTATCTGACCAAGTGATGAGTCAACAAAATGTGTCTTGAAAAACAGTAAATGAGACTCCTGGCTAACCCCTCTCCCCCGCCACATTGCCAACATGGTATGGAGACAGCATGCATTGTGGCTCTGCACCACAATGTGGTGTGGGTCTCTGGCCCTGTTCCAGAGGGAGCAGAGCAACCTCTATGAACAAAATGGGATACCTGTATGCACTGACAATCTATGAGAAGGAAGCCTGAAGTACTGAATCAGGAAACCTATCTCAGCAAACAAATTGTCCTACAGGCAGAGACTCATCTAAAGCACTCTAGGAAATAATTAAGTCATAGAAGTCTAGAGCAAAGGATTTCCTGAATGGAGCCATAACATGGAACCCCCAACAGGAGGCAACAGGGATTCAAATTCCTATAAATGGAGTAATACTAAGGCCAAAAGCAAACAAAAGCCCAAGACAAGAAGCACACATGCTCTAAAGTTAAGATAAGATAGATAAGGTAAGATGCAGAGGACCCCGTGCTTTCCACAGGTGTCTTGATAAGAGAAGTCAGCTCTAAAGGAGTACACCTGCCAAAATAGAGCCAAATTGAAAAGACTGTGAAAGATGCTGTTTGCATTTGTTTTCTTGTTTTTGTTAGTTCCTGCTTCTCAAGGAAACCCCCATGATATCACTAGCTAGATACAAACTTTAGGAACAGACATCTTAGAGAATAAACCCCAAAGTTAACACTAGAAAATGTTAAAATATTCAGTGTGCAATAAATGAACACAAGAAAGAAATATAATATGTAACCCATTAAAAGGGACAAGGTAAATATCCAGAAAACATAAAGAAAGAGGACCATATTTTGGACTTACCAGAAAAATCTTTTTAAAAATGATCCTAGGGTGCTGCAGGAATGGACAGAGAAGGCTGTCCCCCAGCAGGAGATGCTGTCTCTGCTGCTGGAGTCACAGTTGCTGTGGTATGTGAGTTCTTACAGCTAGAACCCCTCTCCTATCACCACCATGGGCTGCAGGTTGATTGCTGAAGACAGGGCAAGAGTGGTATGGAGCAAGATGATCAACCACAATTGCCAAAGAATGTGTAGAAAACAGAAAAAAATGAAGGTACTGCTGCTTGGTGCTGGAGAATCTGGTAAAAGCCCCATCATGGGGATTGTAGGAAGATGGTGATGGACTAACAGGCAGTGCTCAATTCTCTCATGAAAACAATGAAAAAGACAAAACTGTACAAGAAACCTGCTTTGGGGATTAAAAGACCATAATACTAGGGTAACTTTGAACTTCACAAGTAAAAGTTCCTAAATACAATCATCAATGTCAAGGGCCCGGAGTAATGGTCTGTCTTCCTTCACTATGCCCTGCCCTTGCACTCAAGGAATTCTTACTGTCCTGTTAGAAAATGTAGCATAATTCTCCAGGATGGAATTCAATATCCCTTTGGTTATTGTGTGGCTCTCCAAAACTGAGAATCCTGGCCTGACTTTGATAACTTAAGCCAGGCAATTATACAGACTTAGAATAAGTTGAACCAAATATCAAAGGAGAGCTGTGATTAAAAAACAATAGGAAAGAAACATAAATTGACCATCAGAGTAAATTCACCAATGCTGTTGCCTAGACATCAGCAAAAACTACAAGCCACACTAGGAGAAAGGAAGAGATGGCCTGCCAAAGGAACAAACCAAATATCCTGAGAGATACAGGATTTAAGACAGTCAGAGATACAAAACTCTCCTAAATCACTTCAAAGAATATAAAGAAAATATGACTTAAGAAAGAAAGGATATTAAGAAGACACTTGGTAAGCATAAAGATTAATTGAAAAGACTGCAAAGAATAGTAAGAGACCTTACAGGAAGAAAAGACATGATGGATGAGATTAAAAATACTTTAGAGTAACATAAGAGATGATTTGAAGTGACTCAAGACAGAATTAATGATTTCAAAGACATTTCCTGGAAATGACAGGAGAAAAGAAAGAGAAGAGTCTCAGTGAATTGAATGACAATGTGAAACACAAAATATTTCTGTTATTGATATCTCAGAATGAGAATAGCATGGAAAAGGGGCCCAAAAATTTGAGAAAATAATGAATGAAAACTCCCCAACTTTTATGAAAAACATAAATATCAATATCCAAGAATATCGATGCACCCTAAATAAAATATATCTCAATGGACATATCCTGAGGCACATACTATTCAGAATGACAAATATCAGAGATAAAGAGACAATTATGAAACCAGCAAGAGGAAATCAAAGCATTACATAAAGGGGGAAATTAATAGGATTAAGTGCTTTCTTCTTATCAGAAAGCATAGAGCAGAGGAGAAACTGGTATGATGCATTTAATTTACTGAGAGAGAAAAACAGTCAAGAGTTCTGTACTCAGTCAAACTGTCCTTCTAAAATGAGGGTGAGGTCTAAGTCTTCACAATCCGATAGAATGATGTGATGAAAGGCAAAATACCAAAAGACCAGAATCACAAGAGATACTAAAGGGAGTGCTGCAGACTGAAAGGAAAAAACAAGGGTGAGAGAGTTGGAGAAGAGGTCAGAAATGAAGCTTATAGGAAGAGTAAACTAAAGGATAAGACAGACAAGAGAATAATATGACAAGAGAGAGCCACAGACAAAATGGATGAAGTAATGCCTTTATAGTAATAACATTGAATGTTAATGGATTGAGCTCCCAATCAAAAGATGTAGACTGATTGAATGCATTAAGAAATTATGAGTCATCTACATGTTGTCTACAAGACACTCACCTCAGACATAAGGACACAACCAAGTTTAAAGTGTAAGGATGGAAGAAAGTATTCCATGCAAATAGTGCCCCAAGATAAATGAGGCACACAGCAGCAAAACTGAAGGGAGAAACAACTATCTCTACAATAACATTTGAAATCACCAATACAGTACACTCAATATTAGATACAATGTCTGGACAGAGGATAAGCAAAGAAACAGAGAAATTGAGTAATATGATAAAAGGACTAATCCTAGTAGACATATACAGAATATTGCACCTCCAAACAGCAGGATGTACATTCAAGTGCTTCTGGAGCCTTCCTCAAGATAGACATATGTTAGGTCACAAGACAAGTCTCAATAAATTAAAAAACATTCAAATAATACAAAACACCCTCTATGATCATAATGAAATGAAGCTGGAAAGCAATAATGGGTTAAAAAAGGGAAAATTCATAAATATATGGAGATTAAACAGCTCACTCATAATCAGTAGGTCAAGGAAGAAATTTCAAGAGAATTCAGCAAATATCTTCACATGATTGTAAATGAGAACAGAACATATCAAAACCTATGGGACACTTCAAAGGCAGTGCTGGGAGGGAAAATTGTAGCCCTCAATGCTTACATTAGACAGAAAGAAAGAACTAAAATTAATCTAATTACACACCTGGAGCAACTTGAGAAAGTACAGCCAACTAATCCCAAACCAAGCTGAAGGAAAGAAAGAAAGAAAGATCAGTACAGAAATAAATGAAATTATGTATGCACATACATGCACACACACACACAATCAAGAGTATCAACAACACCAAAACTTGATTCTTTAGAAGGTTACCAAAAATAACAAACCTTTAACTAGACTGACACACACAAAAAAAGAAAGAATACAAATAAAATCAAAATGAGAGGGCAAACATTACCACTGACTCTGAAAAAATGAGAGAAATCATAAGAGGATATTATGAACAACCATATACCAAAAAACTAGACAATGTGGAGGATATGGAAAAATTCCTAGAAAGACAAAAACCACTGATGCTGATGCTAGAAGAAATAAAAGATCTCAAGAAATGAATCACAAGTGATGAGATTGAAATAATTATCAAAAAACTCCAACAGATAGATACTAAAAATTTAGAAAATTGTATAGTCTAAAATATAATCCATAATGTAAACCCACATGGAAGCATGTTTGAAAACTATGTTTCAATATCTATACATTAGCTGCAGCAAATATAATATTAACATGTAAAAAGATCATTGGTAGGGAAGGGACAAAGTGTTTGATGTTGGATATGTGGGAGTACCCTATATCACATATGTGAATTACTGTGATCTAAAACTTTTGTGAAGACAAACTTAATAATCAGGAAAAAAAGCAGGGATGTAGACAGTGAGGGAGAAATGAAGGAAATCGTCTTGTTCCCATACATACAGGGCAACACCTATTGCAGTGATGAAAGGCAAAATATCAAAAATGAAGTGTTTACATTTTTTCATTTTTGATAGCCCAAATTTATTTTTTCTTTAATTTTTCTAAATTAGTATGTATTCTACATCTAACCTTTAAACCCATCACTATATTCCATTTTAATATTAATGGAACTTGGCAATATATTAGGCTTCATATTTGAAGAAGTTTTGGTCCACAGAGAGGTTCAACTATGGCAGGGTAGGAACACTGGTGTAGGGTGTTATTGATAGGGCACACACGGTTGGGAGGGAGATCTCCATGGCAAGTATACAGGGTACATAAAAATATTTGTATATTTTCATACTAGTTACAGTTTAAAATGACAACTAAAGGAGTGCTGAGTTCCTAGCCAGGGGAGCTCTATCACATTCCCCAATGGAACAGCAACAATCCCCCAAGTGCAATGGCAAAGACCAATAAAGAAGGATGGTTCAACAATGAGCCCTTGATACTGATGGCTATGCTTATGAGCCTGTGTGCCTGTAATATGAACTAGGCCCAGAGCTTCAGGGTGCCTATGAGTTACCTCCTGAGAGCCTCAATATTACTCAAATATGGTGACTCTCTAAGCCAAACTCAGCATGTAAACACATTACCTTCCCCCCACTATAGGACATAACTCCCAGGGATGAGCCTCCCTGGCACTGAGGGATTACTCCAAGCACCAGCTGATGATGTTATTAGAAAAAGACCTTGAATGAAAGGGTCAACTCAGACCAGCAGAATATCTCAGCCTACATGTAATATGAGGTGTTAAAAACTGCTTTTTGACGTTGAATAAAAGGGGAAAATGAAAAGGACAACTGACTTTATATGGCTATGAGTCTCCAAAAAAGAGTCAGGGTATCATCAGAGGGGTCATGCTTATGCATTCCTCAGCAGGTTCCCAGAGACAGTCAAAGTAGATACAACCCCAGGTACTGGTTCTCCTGAGGGCTACAGAGACCCACAGGTTATATGATCATGGTAGATGGCTCTGGAGTTCAGTGCAATGTCAGTTGGCTCTACTTTGGAATTTGTGTTCCTGGGTGTGATGGAGTTGGACTCAAATGCAACCTTTCTACTCATGCCTCTTATGTCACTTTTACTGAAGCTGTGGTTGGCACTGTGGTTAGTGTATACGCAGGAGAACTGAATCTCTGTACATTCCATGTGACAGCCATGCCCTAAGCCTCAACAGACTTGCACCTCCTACCCTCTGGTAGGGAATTCTAGACTGAGAGTCTACTATTGTGTTTTATGGCTTGGTTTTTGGTTCATGTGTGTGTGTGTGTTTCTCTGGACTTTTTCCCCCTTTTTCTTTATTGTATTCACTAAAACTGGATACACCACCTGAGGAGGCCAGGCTGCAGGGTGATTAATTGATAAGCACCAGCAGCCTGAGTAGGTCCCTAGAGACCTATGAAGGAAGGCTCTTTTTCCTAGATTTTTTTCTTTGTTCTTGCTTTGTTTCTTATTTCCTTTTTTTTATTTTTTTACTTATTTTTTACCTACTTTATCTTCTTTCCTTCATTTTTCTGTCTTCTGACTTCTGTTGCTTTTCTTCCATCCCACCCCTTCTTGTTTTCAGTTTTTTCATTTTCCCTCTCTCATCATTTTGTTCATTTTGTTCTTTGATTCTCTTCTCATCTGTCTGGCCTTTTAATTCATTCTATTTTTTTCTCTCTACTTTGTTTCTTGTTTTTTTTTTCTATGTATATGTCTGAACACAATGGAATGAAGCTAAGGGGCAGTAAGGGATATCAGTAAGGGGCAGAAAGGCAGATTAAGCACAAAGATATGGACATTAAACAACACACTCTTAGACAATCAGTGGGTCAAAGAGGAAATTGCAGAAGAAATCAGTAACTACCTTGAAAAGAGTGGAAATGACAATGCAACATATCAAAACCTACAGGAATCAGCAAAAGCAGTGCTGAGAGGAAAATTCATAGCCATAAATGCCTACATTAAAAAAGAAAAAGAGCTAAAATCAAAGACATTACAGCACACCTCGAGGAATGAGTAAAAAACAACAAACTTTCCCCAAAGGAAATAGAAAGAAGGAAATAACTAAGATCAGAGTAGAATTAAATGAAATGGAAAATAAAAAAGCACTCAAAAAAATAAACAGAATTAAAAGCTGATTCTCTGTGAAGATTGATAAAATTGAAAAACCCATAGCTAGATTAACAAAGAATAAAAGATAAAAACTTCAAATACATAAAATAAGAAATGAGGGAGGGGATATCACCACTGGCCCCACTGAAATAAAGTGTTTCATTAAAAAAATTAAGTTTATATCATGTGAGGATACTTTGAAAAATTGTATGCCAATAAGATAATTTAGAGGAAATGGACATATTCCTAGAAACACACAAGCAGCCTACACTGATGAAAGAAGAATTTGATGAACTCAACGCACCAATCACAAAAAATGAGATAGATTGAGTCATCAAAAAACCTCCCAACTAAGAAGAGCCCAGGACCTGATGGCTTCACAGGTGAGTTTTACCAAACATCCTGGGAAAGAACTAACACTAATCCTGCTTAAATTCTTCAAAAAAATAGAAGTGGAGGGAACATTGACTAACTCATTCTATGATGCCAACATTCCCTAATACCAAAACCAAACACAGACACCACAAGAAAAAAAAACTATACACCAATCTCTCTACTGAACTTAGATGCTAAAATCCTCAACAAAATACTTGCTAATCATATTCAACAACACATCAAAAGAACTATACACCATGACCAAGTGGGTTTTATCCCTGGTATGCAAGCATAGTTCAATATAAGAAAATAGAGCGATGTATTGCACCATGCAAAAGAAATTGAATGAAAAAAAAATCACATGATCATCTCTTTAGATGCAGAAAAAGCATTTGACTAAGTGCAGCCCCCTTTCCTGATAAAAACACTGCAAAAAATAGGAATATAAAGAAACTTCCCCCACATGATAAGGGGTATTTATGAAAAACCCACAACTAACATATTCAATGGTGAAGTCCTAAAAGCTTTCCCTCTAAGATTGGGAACAAGACAAGGATGGCCACTTTCCTGCTTTTGTTTAATGCTGTGTTAGAAATACTTGTTTAAGCACTTAGACAAGAAAAAGGTACCAAAGGCATTCAAATTGGAAAGGAAGAAGTCAAAATTTCACTGTTTACAGAAAACATGATCCTATACATAGAAAGCCTTGAGAAATATACAACACTTCTAGAGCTTATAAATGAGTTTAGTAAACTGTTGGGTTATAAGATCGATGTGCAAAAATCAGGAACATTTCTGTACACCAATAATGATCAATCTGAGGGGGAAATCAAGAGGAAAACCCCATTTACAATAGCAACTAGAAGAATCAAATACCTAGGAATAAATTTAAATTTAATAAATTCTCAAGTATTGCTCACTGGTAAGGCACCAAACTCCTGAGTTGTCTGTCATGACTATAGTGTCTGGATGTTTCCAGAACCCTCAGGAGTCCTGCTATTTGGGTCACTACCTACTTTGGCAGTCAATGATATCCTGCTGAGATATGCATAAGCATAACATCTGGATTGACCTCCTGACTTGCTTTGAAGTCTCTTAGCCATATAAACTCATTTATCTTTACCTTTCCCCCCTTTTGGTCAAGTTTTCTTTCCAGTTGCATTGCATTGCTAGTTGGTGCTTGATAGTAATCCCTTGGTGCAAGGGAGGCTCAACCTTGGGGGACATGTCCCATGCTAGGGGGAAGTCAATATATTCAAATGTTGAGTTTGGCTTAGAGTGAGGTCACATTTGAGCAACAAGGAGGCTCCCAGGAGATAACTCTTAGGCATCCTATAATAGTAGGCTGTTTCTATTTCAAGAGTAAAGGTTCATAAGCACAGTCATCAATATCAAGAGCCTGTCAATGGACCTTCCTTCCTTCACTAGTCATTGCCCCTGTAGTTGGGGGATTTTTGGTCCATTAGAGAATGTGGCAGAGCTCCCCAGGATAGGAATTTAATATTCCTTCATTTATTGTTTGAATATCTACTCACCAGGACAATGCCCCATGAACATTTGAACATATTTATATGCCTTATAGTTATTACTAAGTGAACTTTCTCTCATGTATCTCCTATTGCTAATACCCTGTACCAATGATCCTCCCATGCCACAGTTGTAACCCTTCTGTAACCCAAAGCTTCTTCAAAAGTGAAGCCAATAAAATAACCAAATACAATTGATAAGAAAATGAGATAATAATTACAGTTTTAAAAATAAGAAATAAAATACAAAAAAAAAGTTTTTTTTTTACTTAAGAAACACCTTGGGGTAATAGAAACTATAGAAAAATTGTTACTTTTTTGACATTTTGCCTTTTATCATTGTAAGATTTGTTGTCCCATATGTATGGTGACATTTTCTTCCATTTATTTCCCCAGTGTCTTTTTCATTTTGTCTTCAAAGAAGTTATAAGTTGCAGAAAGGTCAAATATAAGTCATTGATGGTAGTAGTAATATTTCAATATTTGTACATCAATTGTAATAAATGTACGATGGTACATACAAAAAGTTTTGGATCACAGAAGCATTACAACTGTGGCATGGGAGGATCATTGGCATGGGGTGTCAGACATGAGGGATGCATGGGGCATTGACCCAATGGGTGGAGATTAACACAATAACCAAAGAATATCAAATTCCCATCCTGGAGTGCTCTGCCACATTCTCTAATGTGACAGCAAGAATCCCCTGAGTACACATGCAGTGACTAGTGAAAGAAGATGGACCATTGTTGTGACCTTGATTGTGATGACTGTACTTATGTACCTTTATTTTGAAATTGAAACTTAGCATAGTATTATAGGGTGCATCAATGTTACCACCTGAGAGACTCCTTGTTGATCAAATGTGTCCTCTCTGTAAGCCAAAATCACCATTTATATGCATTATATTCCCCACAGCATGGGACTTGACTCCTATGGATGAACCACCCTGGCACTGAGGGATTATTACCAAGCACCAACTAACAATGCAACTGGAAGAAGACCTTGACCAAAAGGGGTAAATGGTAAACATGAATGAGTTTATATGGCTAAGAGACTTCAAAGTAAGTTGAGTGTCATTTCAGAGGTTATGCTTATGCAAATCTGATCAGGAGCTCATCACTGCCAAAGTAAATATCACCTCAAAATAGCAGGGCACCTGAGAGCTCTGGAGACCTCCAGACACAATAGGCAGGGCAGATACCTCACAATTTTGGCATCCTACTTTGGAATTTATGCTCTCCAGTGTGATAAAGTTGAACTCAGGTGTTTTCCCTACATATGGCTCTTCTCCCCTCTGTTTGAACCTATACTTAGTACTAAAGTTGATAGGTGTATGCCCAAGAGACTTAAATATTGGGGTGTCCATGTGCCAGTTGGTCCCTAAATCCCAACAGATTTGCAACACCTATTCTCCTGTTCATTGGACTCAGCAGGACAACTAATAAGGAGAATGATTTATACTGAACATCTCAAGGAACAGAGAGAGTCTGAACTGCAAGCTAGAAACTCCCATCCATCTGCCTCATGGAGATCTAAGTCTTCTCTCATTTCGAGGTAGAGTGGGCATCACCATCCCAAAATACTCAGGTTAGGGGAATATTAGAATACATTTACAGTTTTTTGGCTGTAAACTTAAGATCCTAGCAATGGAAGAACTTTTATCATGGATTTGGAGGCCGTGGCCCCTGGAGGTTCTGAGGGGAATGGGAGGAAATAATAGGTGTAACTTGAGGGCATTTTCAGGACTTGGCAATTATCCTGAATGACTTTACACTGACAGATACAGCCCACTGTGTATCTTGTAATAACTTCTAAAAATGTGTGGGAGAGAGTGTGAACGACACTTTAAGCTATAATCCATGCTAAGTGGCAATGCTCCAAGATGTGTTCATCAATTAGGGAAATGTACCACACTAATGAATAATGTTGTTGATGTGGGAAAATGTAGGAGGGCTAGGGAGCAGGGCATATGGGAATCCCCTATATATTTTGCATAAAATTTATGTAATCTAAGTTTCTTTTAAAAATAAAGAAGTATAGTAAAAAATAGCTTTAAAAAAATAGAGGAGGCCTGATCCTTTGCAGATGTTGACAGCCATCTTGCTATAACAGGTCATAATAGACTTTGGTGAGGGAAGTAACTTTTGCTTTATGGCCTGGGAATTGTAAGCTTCTACCCCAAATAAATATCCTTTATAAAAGACAACAAATTTCTGGTGTTTTGCACCAACTCATCTTTGGCTGAAAAATACAGGATTTAAGCCCCCACTCAATTAGAGGTGGAGAGGGCATCACCATCCCAGAATCCTCAGATATGGGGAATGAACGATGGACTAGAGTAGACTTACTGTTATTGTACTATAGAGCTATCATGATTCTGCCAATGGAAGAACTTTTATCATCAAGGAGATCATTGTGATGCTATTACAACAGTCTAAGTGAAATATAATAGTGGGTTAGACCTGGCTTAATGGTCTAGAGATGGACAAGACATTGAGTTGTTAGATTCTGGAAGAAATCTTTAAAAGAAATTCTTTGATGATGGCTTGGATATGTGGTGTTGAGTTGTTTAGTCTGAGTAACTAAAAGAATAGTTGCCATCTATTGAGCTTTGTGAGTACTGATGTTGGAAATGAGAATCAAGAATCTGTTTTTGGACCTATGAAGACCAAGACACCTATTAGGTCTATCAAAGTGAGCTGTGCAAAGTTTGTTAGATGAGCCAGTATCTCAAGAAAGGAGACTGGATGGTACATACAAATTTGAGAATCATCAGTTTGGTAGATTGATATTATTTATGAATCCCATAAATTGGAAAGATAATATTTGTAAACTGGTCTGTTCCTCTGGGAATAATGCCCTTTGAATAATGCCCTTTGATTGTATTAATTCAGTGAGGGGGTCTCTGATTAAAATTTTTTAAAATTTCTCTCCCCTTCCCCTTGCCCCAGTTAACTGCTGTGTCCATTCACTGTTTGTTCTTCTGTGATCACTTCTATCCCTATCAGTGGCACCGGGAATCTGTTTCTTTTTGTTGCATCATCTTGTTGTGTCGACTCTCCATGTGTGCGGTGCCATTCTTGGGCAAACTGCTCTTTCTTTGGCGCTGGGCGGCTCTACTTACAGGACACACTCCTTGCGTGTGGGGCTGCCCTACATGGGGGACACCCCTGCATGACACAGCACTCCTTGAGCAAATCAGCACTGCATATGGACCAGCTCCACTTGGGTCAAGGAGGCCCGAGGTTTGAACCACAGACCTCCCATGTGGTAGTTGGATGCCTTATCCATTGGGCCAAGTCCGCTTCCCTCTCTGATTAAATTTACTTGAGAAAATCAATTTAGGGCTTCTGATTGGGCTATGTCAGTAAGGTGTAACTTGGCTTGAGTCTCCATCCTTTGACCTATATACATGACACTCACTGAAGGAGACAGACAGAAGAACATACATGGCAGAGGGGAGTTTGTTCATTTTAGCCCTGCAATGTGAAAGAAAGAAGGCTCAAACAGCTATAGCCTCAGGAAGAGAGATAAGCCAATACCCTGATAGGTTGCTGCTGAAGAGAACAGAACAGAGCCACTGATAAAGCTTGGAAGGAAATGAACCCTATGTCAGCTTACAAGTGTGATCAGAAGAAGCTGGAACCATGGAGCCTTAAGAAGAAGAAGGAAGAAGAGGCCAGACAGAAATCAGGCACCATCTTCCTTCAACATGTAGCAACAGACTTTGGTGAGAAAGCAACATTGAGTTGGACTCTTTAGAGCCTTGTAATTTTAAGATTTTATCCCAAATAAATATCCCTTATAAAAGCCAAAAACAAAAATAGTGACTAAAAGAAACAAATATTTAGGAATAAACTTATCCAAATACATAAAGTATCAGTATTCAGAAACCTACAAAACATTGCTAACAGAAATTGAAGAAGACTTGAATAAATGAAAGGACATTCCATGTTCATGGACAGAAAGATTAAATATTTTTAAGATATCAATTCTATCCAAATGATTTACAGATTCAGTGCAATTCCAATAAAGATCACAACAGCCTATTTCGGTAAAAACTGAAAAGCCATTCATCAAAATTTTTTTAGGAAGTTAAAGGGTCCCAATTAACCAAAAACATACTTAAAAAGTACGAAGTTGGAGAACTCTCTCTTCCAGTATTTAAAGCATATTACTTAGCTACAGTGGTTATAAAACAAACAAACAGATGTACTGACAAAAAGACAGACACATTGACCAATGGAACTGAATTGAGTACTCAGAAATAGACTCTCATGTATAAGGTCAAGTGATTTTTGACAAGGCTCTCAAGCCCTCCCAGCTGAGCCAGAACAGTCTGTTCAATTATTGGTGCTGGGAGAACTGGATAGCCATATCCAAAAGAACTGTAACTCCTACCTCAAAAAAAAAAAAAAAACCTTTATAAAAACCAAGAGATTTCTGGTATTTTGCACCAGCACCCCTTTGGCTGACTAATACAGCCCTTAACTGAATACATTTCTTCAAAAGATCCCACCTACAATATGTTTCCATGCAGAGGAATGGATTAGCCTTAGGACCTGATTTTCTAAGGTCTGCAAAAGTTCAAATTGTCATACTCCACTCTCTGGACCTCAGAAATGCATGTTCTTTCCACTTGCAAAATGCATTCATTCCACCACAGTATTTCAAAAGCCTTAAATCACCTTAGTAACAGTTTTACAGAAAAATCTCATCAAAATCAGTTATAGGCTTGTAGTCTTTCTGGAGCAAAAACTCTCCTCTGATTGTGGAACTGTGATACTTAAAAAATAAGTTAACTGTCTCCATTATATAAAGAGGGGCAGCCATCGAATAAAAGTTCCCATTACCATAGGGAGAAATTGGAAGGGAAACAGGGTCACCGTTCTCAAATAGTTCTGAAAACCTGCAGGGCATACTCCATTAGGTTTCAAAGTCTGAGAGTCACCTCTAGAATCATAGTTTCTTCAGTTAGAATAGTTTCTATTGCTCTATTTTCAATTACTAATCCCTCTTGTTTAGTATCTAATCTGACATTTCCCCAAGCCAGTACATTTTTATTTCAGATACAAAGTTGTTAAAGTTCAATTTCTTTCTATTTTTTATCTCTTCAATTTCTGCACTCATTTTGTCATCTTTTCTTTTAATCCATTGAGTGTATTTACAATATCTCTTTAAAAGTCTTTGCTAAATTCATCATCTTTATCTTTTTATGATTTTTCTATTCACAACTTTTTATCTTGGTTATAGTTAATAGATTTTTACATTCTTCATATGTCTAATAATGTTTAAGTGGATATGGACACTGACAATGTTATGCTGTCAAAAGCTGAGAGTTTATTGTCTTCCTTTAAACCGTATTGTACTTAGTACTATCTTTCAATTAACTTTCTTGAGGATGACCTAGGTGCTCTTGAGACTTAGTTTTAAGCTTTGCTAATTTTTAGCTGTATAGTAGCTTTTACTGTATGTTAGTTTAATCCTAAAATTCAGACATGACACTTGGGAGGCCTCTCCTGAATGTGTGGTTATTCAGTGCACACTTGCAAATCTGACTTGTCAAAACTCAGACACATTCCAGTTCTGTGTGGGCTCTGGGTATTGTCTAGTTTACAAATTTCTTTCTTTTTTCTAGCCTTACACAGTTTTCAAGTGTGTCCTTGTATAACACCAACATACTTAATGATAAGTATATGCAGGCTTCTGATTTTTGGCACTTGTGTTGCTATTTCAAGCTTCTTCTAATTAATTATTACTTGATCTTTCAATTATAAACAGTAACTCTTAATAAGCCAGGATTAGGGACAAGAGTCACATAAACAGATATTGGTGCCCAATCATTTGTTCATGCAAGCACTGGTGAAATTGTTTCTGTGAGGACATATAAAAGCCATACTAGTGAGAGTGAAGTGATGCCTCACAGTGGCTTTGAGTGAGATTTCACTATTTACTTGCTTCATTAAAATCTTCATTGGAGAAATGTCTATTTAAGTCTTTTTTTTCCATTTTAAATTGTATTTTTGAATTTTTTCTTGTATAGATGAAAGTGCTATTTATATATTCTTGATAAAATCCCTTATCAGATTAATTTCTCCCATTCTATACAATGTCTTTTCAATTTCCTGATAATGTCCTTTGAATTTAAAAATTGTTTTTAATTCTGACAAACTCCATCTTATCTATTTTTTCTTTTTGGTGATCATGCTTTGGGAGTCATTTTTATGAAATCATGCCAAATCCAAGGTCATGAAAGATTTCCCTATATTTTCTTCAAGTGAATTCATAAATTAGCTCTGAAGTTTAGGTCCTTGAAACATTTTGAGATCATACTTGTTTACAGTGTAGGTAGAGGCATGTGGACATCTGGTTTTCCCTAACACCATTTGTTAAAGGGAGAATTGTTTTCCCATTTTGTACACTTGGTTCCTTGTCCATAATCAGCAACACTGAATGTGTGGATTAATTCCTGGATGCTCTATTCTTTTCCCTGGGTTTATATGTCTATCACTAGGCCATAACCACATTCTTTTGTTGACTGTGACTTGTAGTCAATTTTGAAATGAAGAAGTGTCGTTCTCCATTTTGTTCTAGTTCAAAATTGTTTTGACTTTTCTGGACTATTTGATTTCCATATGTTTTAAGAATAAGTTTTTGCATTATTGGAAAAATGCTGCTGAATTTCAAAGGGTTTTGCACCATGTATACTTCTTTTGGGGTATCATTGACATCTTAACAATATTTGATCTTTCTATCCATGAACCCAGGGTTTTTTTCCATTTAGTTTAGTCATTTTAAATTTCTTATATTAGTGTTTTGTATTTATCAGAGTACATGTCTTTCACTTTCTTTTTAATATTTATTCCTAAGTATTTTTTTCTTTTGGATGCTAATATAATGAATGTTTTCTTAATTTCAATTTCAGGTAGTTCATTTTTGTTTTTTGAAAGTCCACTGATTTTTGCATGCTAATATTATAATCTGACATTTTGCTGAATTTGCTTATTCTACTTGTTTTAAAGTGCTGTAGAATTATTGATATGTTTTACAATATTTATTTTACACCAATGAATCCTCAAGTGAAGCAAGCCTCTGAGTGCTCTACCTGATTCCACCTGAATTATATTTTCCCACCCTGACTGGTGGGAACATGAACTATTCCCTGTCCTTTATGAGCAATGAGCATTGAGCATTTTTCTGCCTGTTCTTTTCTGTTGACTTTGTCCTTAGTCTGGAGAGGCTTGTGTAGCTCTGTGCATGCCCCATGCTCAGCTGAAACCCACTGGAGACCCCTGCACAGCTCTGTAGCTTGCTTTCTCTCTTTTTCTGACTTTCTCTAACCCTGCCTAGCTCTCTGAACTGCCTCCAGCTTCTTCCCTTGAGCATGCTGCCCTATAAACTCTAGTCATATCCTTGTCCTTGGGCTCCCAGCTCCATCTCCTGAACTCAGGGACACTGCCAGGATCTGCCAAAGACCCCCTATTTATGGAGAGATGACCAACCCCTCATCGCCCTACCCTGGGGAAGGCTGGTCTTGCCAACTGTGTGGAAGCTGCCTAGGAGGCCCTGGGGTCACATCCTGCATTGATGCTCAGAGCTCATCCAAGAACGAGGCTCTAACCTTGGGGAGCAAAACCTCATGTGACCATTGGTCAGATGGCGGCTCAAGACCATTAAATTCCTGTCCTTTAGACAGACACTGGGGGATAGTAAAGAGGCAGTAGGGGTGATTGCTTGCTACCTGAGAAAGAGCACTTCTCAGAATTACTATTGTAAGTTAAAAATTTATTTAAATTGCTACTCATTTGAAGTCCTCTATAATCAAAACCATTGCTGTGGAAGCAACAATAGATTTTTGTGCTTCTGGCCCATGTCCAGTCTGCTTATTCATTAACACACTCTAGGGACCCAGCCCTTGGGACTCCTTTACACGCTGAGCTTTAAGGCAGGATAGGATTAAATATCGATGGTGTGTATTGTATCAGGACCACTATCTCCTACCCCATGTTCCTCAGCTATTATCACTTCCTGATGAGATGCCAATGTTGAGGAAAGTGTAGTAGGCCATCTTACCCTGAGGCTTCCATCAGTCAGCAAGAACATTGTGATGTTTGAACGTACTTTGATGTCTGATAGCAGTGCATAAATGCACTAAGACTTCGCTTGGACCCTGTAGAGATCTCAGGGTACACGTTTATTGTCCTTTGGCCCCCACCCTCTCTCTGAGGAGTCCTTCTCCATGGGCACTCATGGGGCTTAGCTCTCACTTGATATGGCCATGGGACCCTCCCTGGCCTATGTACTTTGTCCTTGACCTGGTCCTTTCTCCTGTTCCTGGAGCTGATCCTTCCTTCCCTATTAACCTGACTACTGAGTGCATATTCCAGGCAATGGGCCTGATGCTTGATTTGATGAGTTCAGGTGCTTCCTCTACTCTGTAGATCACCAGAAGCTCTCTCCACCAAGCCCCTCTTGCCCACTTACAGCTCTATGTGTCTCTTTCCATAGCCAGCCTGTGTTCTACCTTCTGAGGATGGCTTTTTTTGCTCAGACATAAGAATCCAAGTTTCTTTGGGAGTCCTGCGGTATTCCCTGGAGCATTCCATGCTCTCCCAACAACCTCCCTCCAGGGGCATTCTCTGGGATGGGAAACCCCAGTGAGCACCTGACCAAATTGGGCTCTCACCCCAGATATCCTTAGCAGGACCAAGACTTCCATCTACCTGTTCCCACATGTTCCTTGATGCCCACCTTCCCTACTAGGCATGGAAAGATCATGTGGATAATTTTCAGGATGTTACAGGGATGACTTATGCCACCAGCTTGATTATGAACATATTGTCAACAAGGCTATAATCTCCTCCTGGACAGACAGGCAGAACTGGAAAAGGTGTGTGGGATTGCACACTTCACAGGGAGAAGATGATGGGAGGGTCCTAGCAAGAAAGAGGTGAACAAGACAACACTTCTGCTGTGAGGCCTGGTTTGGATTCCAATCCCTGTTCCCTGGCATTCCAGCTGATCTCTTAACCTCCTTGAGCTGCACTGTCCTGAACTCAAAAAATTATAAATGCTACCTGACTGAGCTCAAATTTGGGCCAGGCCCTAAGAGTCTCCACATGCTGAAAACAGGGCCCAGGGCATGGGGATACAAAGAGGAAGAAGCAGATTAGTGGTTCTCAGCATGCAAATGAGGTGAGAATGGAGAGTGAATGTGCAGCAGGGTGAGGGTCCATTTAGGGGTGAGGACAGGTTCTCAACCAGACAGTGGCAATGGTTGCTCAATGATAAATATACCTAAGATACTGATATGCACAAAACAGGATAATAGCAAATAAATAAATTTTAAATATACTTAAAGTGAAAAAAAAAGTATAAACATGAAAAATATAGATGAAGAAAAATATTACACAAAGAAAAAAATGGCCTCTGGAGGGGCCAAGGAAGGCTCCTGCTCTTGGGCTGGGTCAAATTGAAGAATTAGGTCTAAAGCTTCATCTTCCACTTGGTCTGTCTCCAGCTCCTCAGAGAACTCTCCAGGGAGCAGCAATGCTGGAGCTGGGAATGGTGTATCCGGTTTCATACCTGGCCCTGGTGGTATATTTGCCACCATCTCGGGAGTGAATATCAAATGCACACTCAGGTCTAGACTCCCAATAATGCACCAAGAACTTTGTTCCAATTCCAGAGCTCATCCTGATTCAGTAGTTGGAAGGGACTCCAGATCTTCATGTGCTGGTGATGGAGCAGTAGATGCTGTTAAGATGGAGGCAGGTGATGGAGGTGGCACTAGAGCTGGAAGAGGAGGAGCGTTCATCAGTTTGATAGTTTCTAGATGTCATTTCAAAGACAGGAATTATCCCCAAGACTTTTAGATGCAAAACCCAAACCTACCACACTGAAACAAAGAAACTTCCCTAGGTGGTGGACCATCCAATGTCCCTTCTGAGGTTTCTCTTACTCTTGGACAACTCCAGCCCTGGAGATCCTGCCTGGATTCTCCACCCATGCCCTCTGCTCAGTCTCACAGGCACCCACTCCCAGAATTCCTCACCTTCTGGCATGGATGCCTTTGACTGCTGAAACTCAAGATGGGCATGAGCAGGATGGGACCTCCATTGACAAGAAAATCCCATAATTTTCTTATGTATTGATGACACCAGGTCATCTGCTCTGGAAAAAGTTCCCACCGGGTGGTGCCCCCAGGTTCTGAACATAGAACTGGTGGCACTGTGAGAGGAGAGTAGACAGCAGATCAGAAAGGTCTTCCGTTTCAATTCTTTTTCCCTTCTGAAGGTATCCATCTGTGTGTTTGCAGAGGACTCTTGTGCATGCCCCTGCCCATCCCCAGTCCCTGAACCCATGCCTATGAATACATCATGCCTTTCATTTTGCTTTTATGGTGGTATGGGCACAGCATGACACCAATTGCCTACAGTGCAGCACACTTAATGGAGCATTCAAGCAGACAGGGTAGCAGTTTACACAAAATATCTACTTGCCTAGGACCATGGATCCCATTTGCAGGATGGTGTTGATGGGGAAAAATCAAACCAAGATGGGAAACATCAGATCTGGGTGACACAGGGATCTGACCTGCACTTCTCACCATTACCCACACCACAGATTTCCAATGCAGCTATGGAGATTGGAGCCCCCAGTTTACTCACAGTTTTGTTTGGTCCAGAATTCTTTCATCTCCTTGACACACCAGGAGGACTTGCCCATACCTAGAGAAAGCCATGAATGCATCAGACCAACTTACAGTTGACCCCCATGCACATGACATCAAGTGTAGATGTCTGACTCCCTAGTGGAGTGGAAGCTCAAGAGGCAGTGTTTCTTTCTGTTTCATTCCTCCAAATAAGACCAACTTTGCAATATTCCTACACAAATAGGCAGCCAATATGTGTTTGTGAATTGAGCTCCATCATGACCTTTCCACATATCACAATGTGGTTGGAGCAATACTCTGAAAGACCAGAGAACCCTGTCATTAGAGGAACTGAGATGGGAAGCTCCAGGATGGGTTCTGCAGCATTCCTTGCAACTGGGAAATAAGCCTGTCCCTAGCAAGAAGGTCCATCAAGGCTGTGACACAGGCATCTAACCAGGGGATGGAAAAGAATCTGATCAGCTCCTGCATCTCTATCAGCCCATCAGACCTGGGTCAACATTTGCCACAGGTTGTCTGCTATGGTCCTGAGAATGAACCTGTGATGTGTGTGATCTCACTCTTACTGCTTGATGAGCCATGAGAGTTCAGAGAAGGGAAATGACAGAATCAATCTCACAAAAAATGTGTGTGGACTGAGTCAGGGATGTGGATGGGGCAGGGTGCTCATCTGGGTGAGGAGCTGGATCAGGACCATTTGAATGTGCATGAAGTTAGGATCCTTGTTTGCAAATGAATGGGAGACAAGGAACTCCTTACCCAGGTGGACAGGCAGCAGCTGATGTTCTAGCTACTCTTGCCTGGTGACACTGAACACAGTCTGCTCCCAGCACATTTCCTTCTTGTCCCCAGATGGAACATGGAACATGAGATGGAGGATGAACCCTAAAAATACCCATGAAATGGGCTCTTAGGCTAAAGGTGGTGCAAAAGCCAGAGGGCACTCCAGCTCTATAGGGATTGCTGTGCCTATTGCTGTCTTTGGAGCATGAGAGAGTGCTGGCAATGAAGTTGGCCATGGAGTTGACACTGGGACTTGAAGAGGAGGAAACATCACCACCATGACAGCCTTTCTAGGTGCCTTAGGAAAGGCAGAAAATATCCCCAAACCTTTCAGATGAAAAAAACCAAACTCACCACACCCAAACCAGGAAGCTTTCCTGTGTAGTGGTCCAAGTGATGCCCCTTCTGAGTTTCCTCTTACTCATGGACAGCCCCAGCCCTGGAGATCCTGCCTGGATTCTTCAACCCATGCAGTCTGCCCAGGCTCACAGGTACTCAGTCCCAAAAATCCTCATGCCCTGGCTGGATTCCTTTGGTTGATGAAACTCATGCTGGGCAATTGCAGGAGTGGACCTCCATTTAAATGACAATCCCATAATATTCATTGCCATGGGCACCACCAAGTCCTTTTGTATAAGACAGCCCTGGGGCTGGATCAAGTCCCCACTGGGGGTGATACACCCAATTTCTGTGAATAGAGCCAATAGTACTGTGAGAGGATTGTAGACAGTAGATCAGAGAGGCCTTCCCTTTCAACCTACTTTCCCTCTGATGGTAATCATGTGTGCATTTGCAAAGGGCTCCTGTGCATGCCAGTGCCCATCCCAGGCCCTGAACCTACTCCCCAAGCTCTCAGACCTGGCAGTGGCTGACTGTCCCCTAGCTGAGGACTGAGGACTGTCAATCAAAGAAGTCTCCTGTCCAACATTTGATCAATTCTTACATATATCAGGAACCTTGATACACCTCTGGCTGTCTTCCCTCCTCCCTCCATAAGAATCTGGGTTGCAGAAAAGCGTTGAAAGGCCGAGACTGCCCAGCTCATTACACTCTTTTTAAAAAATTAGATGCTCTTATGTACCTGCAGAATGGGGACCTCCTACCTTATCTTCCAGGTCCTAACTCTTGTTCAGCCTGAGGTCAAAATACCAAGAACTGCCATATTCTTTGAGGGTCTGTGATTTTCTCATCCCCTCATACAGTTTTTTTGTTGGCATGGGCACTGCCTGACCCCATCTTGCCTACTGCTCATCACCCTTATTTGGGCATCCATGGGGAGTGGGTAGCAGTAGGCTCAACACATGTATTATCCTGTGACCATGGATTTCAGTTGCAGGATGGAGCAGTTGGTGAGAAATTAATCTAAGATGGGAAGCACAAAATTTACGGGACACAGGGATCTGACAAGAACTTTCCAACTACTTCCCTGCCACAGATTTCTTTTGCAACTGTGTCATTTGGTGCCCTTGTTCTTGACATAGTGCCTACTCACAATTTTCTTATGTCCAAGAATCTTTCTTGGTCTTCATAGTCCTAGCGGATTTGCCCATACCTAGAGAGAGGCATAGTGCATCACATCTAATATGCTGTGTTCTCACTATGCTTGTGAGTTAATTGTTTTTATCTGAATTACCGTGGAACGGAAGTCCAAGAGGCAGGCATTTTTGCTTCTTCATTGCTTCAACTACTAAATTTTGCAATAACACAGTCACCCACTCTTTATTTGTTGATTGAGACCAATCATCACACTCCCAGGTATCAGGTTTCACCCCTTCTGCTTCTCCAGCCTCCTCAATGCCTTTTGACTAGACCTTGGTTGAAGACCTCCAGAATGGAATCTTCAATCTCCTTTACAATAGGAAAATTCATCTGTGTCTTGCCCCGGGGTAACTGAGGGCTTAGTCAGTGGCTTTTCTATAGGTGAATGGAAAATAACTCTGTCCATCCCCAGTCCCTATGATAGCTGATCATTCATGGCCTGGCCTTGGTCAGCACTTTCCCTTTCTCATCCCATTCAGTCCACTCAGTAACACTTTGCTGTGTGTCCTCTAGCCGGTACTCTTCTAAGGATCCACCTGAGGCACTGAGAAATTAATTGACCTCCAAAGTTCCATGGGGAAGATTGGCAGGTCAAGGTTGTGGAAGTGGTGCTGTGCTCACCTGCTGACCCTTTGTATACTTGTTTGTTGGGTGGCGAAGAAACCTTGACTGTTCCCCAGGATGTTGCATGTGTCCAGGTACTCCAGGTCCCTCTAAGTTGGTGACAGGACATAGGGAGACCCATCCTGTGTTCATGCATTTGATTCAAAGACCTCAAAAACCTTCACTCCTCACTTTCAAATTAAAGGGAGTTTTGAGGACCTGAGGCTAAGGTGCTACCAAATTCTGTAAAGGCTAAATTCCTGGAGATTCCAAGAGGGAGGAAGACCCAGGATTGTCCAAGGAAATGAGCTGATACCACATGGAAGAGAAATTCCAAATGGTCTTGAAAATATTCAAGTGTAGATCACCTTCTAAAGGGGCAATTGCATATATGATTGTGCCTTGCTGACACCAGATGGGCAAATTTTCAGACTTTTACAACCAAGGTCACTGGATTGAAGAGAAGCAAGCATTTCATTGCCTGCTCTTGGATGTCTGAATTGTTTCATGGAATCTGGCCCCAGCCGTTCAATCATTAAATATGTCTAATGTTCAAACAAGTCATCCCACTCCTGGGAGTCCATACTGGGAGAACTGGAAACATTAGAGTATTCATGATCACATGACTTTCCCTGCAGCCCTGTTGAAATGGCAAGAGGAAGAAGTCCTATCTAGTTCCAAGGACAGTGAAGCTGGACATTTGAGGTTCCTGACTCACCTTTAAATCATGTTGTAGCCCTGTCACCTGGCCTACAAGAGTCATGTATTGAACTATATGAGTTTGCAAGTTCCAGAGAAATATGAAGTACAGTATAATCTTCTCACCCTTTTTGGATGAAAACAACCTAGGAAACATGAGGATGCATAAGGGTAGAGAAGGTGTTGAGAGACAGTCTATCTGAATGCATATGGGACACCTGAGGATGGGAGCACCTAGAGGCAGGTAGATCAAACCACCAAGGCAGGATAAAAAACAAAGACTGTCATGGTTTAACATGCAGATGAATCATTATAAAAGCCTCATTTCTGATATTCTAACACATAATGCACCTGGTCATGAGTGGGGCTGGGTGTTGGGGTTGGGGTGGAGTCCCAGATTCCTCAGGGAATGGGACTGAGTTCCAACAAGGGGAATCCCTGGTAGGGAGCCTAGAGATTCTCCCAGGATAGGGACAGTTCTGGAGTCCCCTGGCTGTTTTGGACCTGTGTGTGGAGAACCCTCAGCTCCCATCTCACCTCAGGGCTGTTCTGGCCTCTGTTGGTGGCCATGTGTGCAGGTGCCCTGGTCAGGGAGGTGGTGGTGATGACACCGTCATCCTGCTCTGAGCTGGTCTCATGGTTGGAATGCTGCAAAGACAGGGTCATCAGCAGGGCCGCAAGGTTTCAGGGCCCAGCCTGGTAGTCATCCAGAGGAATAACCCTACATGAAGTTCTACTCCCTGATAATGCAGGGACCCTATCTGTATACATCTCTTCCCAGGAGGGAAATGACAGTTCTGCAGCTCAGGATCAATGTCTGGGTAGATGGCACCAACCCCAGCCCTCCCCTTCTAATACTGCCAGCCATGAACTGGATGTAAATGTGATGAGTCTACCAGGTGTTCATCCCCAATCACCTCTCTCTGCCCAGCCTCAGTCCACACTCAGGTCTCCCTTTCATACATCTGTACTGGGAGTGGGAGGTGCTGAGGCTGCCCAGGAAGAATCACAGGATTAGCCTGGCCTGCATCCCCTTTCCATGGGGCCCCTGCATCACCTTTGGTTTCCTTTTGGTAAATGGCCAGAATCTTTGAAGGTGTGGGTTGAGCCAATACCTGCAGCATTGGATAAAGTTCTTGCTGTGGGGTTTCCTTTGGCCAATGCCATGGGAATCAGGTAGACAGCAACAAGAAAACACCTTCCCTTGAGCATCTATGCCTGAGTGAGCTGTTAAGAGCAGACTCTAGAATGTGGGTGCCTGGTTACCAGAGTTCAAACTTCTGTTGTGTTCTATCTCCAAGGAAATGAGGTAACTTCCTGCATCCACTTCCTGTGACCCCTCCGTGGACAACAACTCCTCAGTGTCCCCTCTGGGCTGCTGAATGCCTACCCCCTGCCCTCCTTTCCCATGACAATTCCCATCTGTACAGAATTTCCCAAACACAGCCCTCCAGGCTGCCCTGCTAGGGCAAGGAGCATCAAGAACTACCTGAGGAGACAAGTGGATACACAACCTTCCTCCTCCTACCAGTTCTGTGACTCTGGACATGTCTATATGTCTCTCAGGGCCTCCCAAGTTTCCCCTGCTACACCAGGGATGAAATCTAGCTTAGGCTTCCCAGCAATGGCATCAGGTGGATGGGAGAAAATTACTAGTAAACTTGAGGCATGGTCTAACATCTAGCCAATGCACAAATGAAGAGAAGAAAGAAGTACAAGATGGGGTGGAAGCAGCAGGAAACAACTTGAAACAGGGCTGAGTTCTGGTAGTATGATCTTGAGAAAATCATGACCACCTTGGCTTCATTTCCCAGTCCATACCAGGAAGGGCTTGAAATTCTGTGAAAAGCAGACTTTGTCACCTTCAGGTTTAAAACCCTCCAAAGATTTCCCATTCCTTTTAGCATCAGATCCAAGGCTCCCACAAGGTCTGACCTGTCTCTGCACCCCATAGGTAACTGACAGTGCACAGGGTGGTTGGACTTTGGCCCACAGCATGGTGCGCACATGTAAGCAGTTCCCAATTTTAACCTTTACCAGGAAGTAAACCCTCCTCCCTGTTATTGGAGCAGTAGTTTGTACCTCACTTATAAGGACAGGGATTGCCTCTTGTAGATTTTGTATTTTATTGTAATTTTGTATTTCCATCTCAACCCCAGCACCTAGTCCAGTGTTTTACACAAATAAGATGCTAAATGTACATTGAGTTAAATTGACTAAAAGTTTACTACTAGCACTAACACATTTCAGGCCTTACTTATGTAAGCTGATTGTTTCCTTTGTTTATTCTATGAAATTTCAATTATGATTATCTCCCACCACCCCTGTTAAATCATTTTAAGGAGTTATGATTTCTTTTATTCAGATACTAACCTATGACCATATAACTCTAGCAAATGCGATTGCCTCCATGAAATGATTATCCTAAACTCTTTGCCCCTGGATATACTTTCCCAATCTGAAATGTGAATTCTCCGAGTAAATTGGTCTCATGTCTGAAAAAAACAACAAGAGAAAAATACAAGTGCTGTAGGAGATGTGGAGAAAGAGGAACAGTTCTTCACTGTTAGTGGGGATGTAAAATGATGAAGCCTTTGTGGAATCCAGTTTGGTGGTTCCTCAGGAAGCTAAATGTAGAACTGTTGTGTGATCTGACAAAGAACTGCTATTTGATTGAGCAATCCGACTACTAGGAATTAATTCAGATGAACTGAAAACAAGGATGTGAATTGACATTTGCACACCAGTGTTCAAAGCAGCATTATTCACAATTGCTAAAAGGTATATAAAACCAGTGTTCATCAATCAATGAATGGATAAACAAAATGTGATATGTACATAAGATGGAAAACTATTCAGCTGTAAGATAACATGAAATCATGAAGAAAATGACGACGCTGATGAAAATAGAGGACTCTATGGTGAGTAAAATAAGCCAGAAACAGAAAGACAAATATTGTATGCGGTCACCCCTCGGGCTGAAGCGTGGTTTGCTGGCCTGGCGGGGGAGCGGCCGCGGTAGGCCAAGCCGCTGCCCCCATAATAGGGTGGCTGGTCGGATTCACCGCCACCCCTGAAGGGAGCTCGGCATGGGCGCAGAGTGCCCTCGGGTCTCCCCTTCTCGGCAGCCATGCTTCCGCGGCCGCCCCTCCTCCCGGATGGCGCCACACGATGCCTTCCTTCTCCCTGCGCAGGCGCAGGGCAGAAAATTCCAGTCTGCCCTTTTCCCCTCCCCCGACAGCAACAACAGCCAGGTGTGGGCGGAAAAATCCAGCCCGCCCTTTTCCCCTCCCCCGACAGCAGCAACAGCCAGGTGTGGGCGGAAAAATCCAGCCCGCCCTTTTCCCCTCCCCCGGCAGCAGCAACAGCCAGGCATGGGCGGAAAAATCCAGTCTGCCCTCCACCCCAGCAACAGCAGCCACCAATCCCTAAACCCTGCCCCTTCCCCCAGCAACAGCGACAGCCAATCCCTAACCACCACCCCTCCCCCGTCCAGTACCGCCCACTGACCTTTTGCCGGCAGCCAATCAGAACAGGGCGTGGCTTCGACCAATCAGCCTTCCCCAGCCCCTATAAAACTGTTGCCTCTCCCTCAGTAAAGTGGACTTGCGTGTTTACCTTGTCTCCGCGGTAGTTCTTCTGCCGTGCGCCCTCCAGTCCTGAGAGCCCCCGACAAGGGCCTGGCCTCCCTTGTCCCCAGTTCGTCGCCTGCTTCTCCGGGCGACCCCTTCGTCGCCTGCTTCTCCGGGCGACCCCTTCGTCGCCGGCTTCGCCGGGCGACCCCGTCAGCCGAACCGCGCAACCCCTTGTGAGACCGATCCCTCGTCTGCTGCCGGACCGACCCCTCGTCCCAAGTGGGACCGACCCCTCGTCCAGAGCTGGACCGACCCCTCGTCCGCAGCCAGACCCCACCTCTACCGACTGAGCAAGCCGCCGCAGTTGGCGCCCAACGTGGGGCAGAGCACCCCCACCACCACCGACTGAGCAAGCCGCAGCAGTTGGCGCCCAACGTGGGGCAAGGCAACCCCACCACAGCCCAACGTGGGGAAAGGCAACTCCACCACAGCCTCACTCCATAACCTGACGCCCCCCCCCCCCTCCTCTCTTCTCACCGTGGGACTTCTCTCGTGCAACATTGCTGCTACCTGAGCCTTGGCTACCTCATATGATCCACGGCGGTCTGGGAGAATCGCTGGATGGCTTTCTCCTTCCATGTCGGGGGTTTATACCGACCCGCTATGATTAAGAGGAGCCTTGGATTTCTCGGGAGCGCGCGCTTGCACGTCTGAAGTAATCCTACCACAGCCCTACGCCTTCCTCTCTTCTCACCTTGGGACTTCTCTCGTGCAACATTGCTGCTACCTGAGCCTTGGCTACCTCATACGATCCACGGCGGTCTGGGAGAATCGCTGGATGGCTTTCTCCTTCCATGTCGGGGGCTTATACCGACCCGCTATGATTAAGAGGAGCCTTGGATTTCTCGGGAGCGTGCGCTTGCACGTCTGAAGTAATCCTACCATAGCCCTACGCTCTCCTCTCTTCTCACCCCTATCTTTTCACTCTGCATTGCTGCTCCTGAACCTTGGTGACCTCATATGATCCACGGCGGTCTGGGAGAATCGCTGGATGGCTTTCTCCTTCCATGTCGGGGGCTTATACCGACCCGCTATGATTAAGAGGCACCAATAAAACTCTCAGGAGCGCGTGCCTGAGCACCTCCTCTCCTGCCTTCACCTCTGCCTCCTCCCCTCCGCGCTTGCTCCCCTTTGCCTTGCTCCACTGCTCGTCGTCCCGCCCTCCCCTCGTCGGGGCCTTCTCTTGGCCCGCGACCACCGTCGGAGCCCCACCGGCTCTGACCCCTCGTCTCACCGCGCACCTCGGCTCCCATCGCCGCGCTCTCAAGGTAAGGGCCCCTTTTCTTATCGGCTCCAAAAGGCCATTAGCAATGGGTAACATCCTATCTGCTAAGCAAGCCCCACAAGTTCGGGCTCTTGCCGGTCTCCTAGACACTCACCGGTGTAAGATCTCTTTCAAACAGTTTCAAGTATATTGGGACCTTCTTCTCCCCTTTAATCTGTGGCTTACCACGTGTCAGCTTTGGGACCCGGACACCTATACTCGCCTTATAGATAGGGTCACTTTTGCTGTGGAGCAGGAAGGTAAAAGATTCCCTCCTGGCTTATTACAGGCAACATGAAGTCCAGAAGAAATCTTGAAGGGTATAATCTATGATATGCTATATAAAAAAGGATTTAAAAGCAGCTATACCAAGAAAGTAAGAATTATGAGTCAACTGTAAATAAATTATATATTTCTGTTAATGTGTTGTAATTGTTCTGTGTTTGTCTGTCTGTTCGTTCAATGTCAACGTATATTGTGATACCTCCGGATGGTAAATATAAATTACTAGAAATCTTTAAAAGAGCTCTATTCAAATGGCCAAAAATTAAATAAGTGCTTATATTAATACTTAAGTTTATTATATTAATACATAAGTTTAAATGTTAATAAGATATCTACAATTTAAAAAAAAATTGTTAAGTCTTAATTAACAAAATTAACTGTACGTCTTCATAAAAAGTTGTTCTTGCCTAGATTAAAATGAATAACTTATTTTTCTTCACAGGATAATATAAAGAATGTAAAACTTATATGAATATTAAAAAGGTTAAAAGTTTGTAAAAATGCTAACGGAAATGTAATAAGTTTTGCAAAATGACGTATTTTGTCCTAAAGTAAGATGGCTAATTTTTCATAAACTCTTGAAATTTAGTTTGCATGCGGCAAGTGTAAAAGGTATTGTGATAACTTTACGTAAGGGAATGTGTTCTGTAAAGATAAAATTTATCTTCAATAGTTTACATTAAGGTATTAAATGGCTAATTCCAAAAGGTCATTCTTAAATATATATATATAAAACTAAATTGATGATAATAATAATAAAAGGTAATTTTATAACAGGAAAGATTAACAGCAACCAAGCTCCCCTGCCAACTTGCTTTTAGGAAACGGTTTCTAATATTGCATGCTACTAAGTATTTAAAGAAAAGTTATTTTTGAGGAAACAGAAGATGATTTTGTCTTTGCAGCCATTGTCTATTTAGCAACACCCCTCGCTATCGGCCTAGCCACTGTTGCGCCGGACGATTGGAACCTTAAACAAAGACTCCTCCTCACTGTCATCTTCCTATCTATCGTTACTATATTTACTGCCCTCATTCTCCTTCGTTTATAAAGCAGTCTCCTACAAACCACAAAGCTTCTGTCTTAAACATACCATTCTCAACCCTATCCTCTAAATGATCTTCTCACTTCCCCCACAGCCTTTAATACTCTATTTCTTCCTCATAACCTTTGCTTTCTTGATAATATTTTCCACCATCTGTCTAGCCACTACCACCCCAGAAGATTGTAACCACGGCCTCCCATGCCGCCATCGCTCTCAAGCAGCTCCAGCCCCGCGAAACGGCCCGCAACCTGCTTTCCCCAGCCTGCGGCCTGCTTTCTAGCATCTAATAACGTTTCTGCTTTTAACAGCTCCCCATACTTCTGCGGAGCTTCCTCCTGTCTCGACCTCACTCCTCTTCTCAGCCATCCAAAGCGTCCTTTCTCATCCCCCGCCCCCTCCTTTTTTCGCTTGAACCCCTACTGCGTTGCAGATTGGGCCGCCCCATGTCGGCCCGCCCCATTAACATCGGCCTCTCTCGCACCCGTGAAGACTTTGGCCTTCTTATTGTCCTCGCCTACGTCTCCACCACTCCCGACGCTGCCACCACCACCGTCGCTGGTGCCCTGACGCGACTTGTCCTCACCGCTGCGATCCTCCAGACCATCACACAGTCTGCCTCTACCGCTCTTCGCCGCCAAGAAGAGATCAACTACCTGTAACGCGCTGTCATCCTGGACTTTTAACAAGCAGATGGACCTTATAGCCACCGAGATCAACAAGAATTGGACATTGGCCACCCTTGCTTGCAACGGCAAGATACTGCCCCCCAAATTGTACATTTATCCCCGGCATACTCACCTCCCTCTTCAGCCCCGCTTCCCTCATTGCTTACTGCCTCTTGGGCCTCGGCTACTTGTTGCTGCTGCCATCCTGGTCCTTATTTGAAAAGAAGGGGGAAATGCGGTCACCCCTCGGGCTGAAGCGTGGTTTGCTGGCCTGGCGGGGGAGCGGCCGCGGTAGGCCAAGCCGCTGCCCCCATAATAGGGTGGCTGGTCGGATTCACCGCCACCCCTGAAGGGAGCTCGGCATGGGCGCAGAGTGCCCTCGGGTCTCCCCTTCTCGGCAGCCATGCTTCCGCGGCCGCCCCTCCTCCCGGATGGCGCCACACGATGCCTTCCTTCTCCCTGCGCAGGCGCAGGGCAGAAAATTCCAGTCTGCCCTTTTCCCCTCCCCCGACAGCAACAACAGCCAGGTGTGGGCGGAAAAATCCAGCCCGCCCTTTTCCCCTCCCCCGACAGCAGCAACAGCCAGGTGTGGGCGGAAAAATCCAGCCCGCCCTTTTCCCCTCCCCCGGCAGCAGCAACAGCCAGGCATGGGCGGAAAAATCCAGTCTGCCCTCCACCCCAGCAACAGCAGCCACCAATCCCTAAACCCTGCCCCTTCCCCCAGCAACAGCGACAGCCAATCCCTAACCACCACCCCTCCCCCGTCCAGTACCGCCCACTGACCTTTTGCCGGCAACCAATCAGAACAGGGCGTGGCTTCGACCAATCAGCCTTCCCCAGCCCCTATAAAACTGTTGCCTCTCCCTCAGTAAAGTGGACTTGCGTGTTTACCTTGTCTCCGCGGTAGTTCTTCTGCCGTGCGCCCTCCAGTCCTGAGAGCCCCCGACAAGGGCCTGGCCTCCCTTGTCCCCAGTTCGTCGCCTGCTTCTCCGGGCGACCCCTTCGTCGCCTGCTTCTCCGGGCGACCCCTTCGTCGCCGGCTTCGCCGGGCGACCCCGTCAGCCGAACCGCGCAACCCCTTGTGAGACCGATCCCTCGTCTGCTGCCGGACCGACCCCTCGTCCCAAGTGGGACCGACCCCTCGTCCAGAGCTGGACCGACCCCTCGTCCGCAGCCAGACCCCACCTCTACCGACTGAGCAAGCCGCCGCAATTGTATAGTATTAGAATTATGAACCAATTACAATGAGTAAACTCATGGAGTTAAAATCTAGAATATAGGTTTCTGAGAGATAGAATGAAGGTAGAGAAGGGGAACGGATGTTTAATATATGTAGAATATTTAATAAGGTTATTTTTAAGGTTTTCAAATGGATAGAGTGGACGTTAACACATTATGGTGAGTATAACTAATACTCATGTTTTATAAATATAATTGTGAGTGAAAGGGTGGGGTAGGGACATAAATGCCAATTGAAAGAAAGCTATAGGAGGTGGGGCAAGATGGAATCTGAGTGAGTGCACCCTCACCATCTCTCCTGCAAAAAAAAAAAAAAACTGGCTTAGTGGGGACAGAATCCTGCCTGAGTGAGCTGTTTTGGGAGCCACAAAGTAGGAAGTTTCTGGACATTGATCTGGAGAGTGTGACAAAAGGAATGCTTGCTCAAGGTAAAACTATGGGTTTCCAGCGCTTGAGCTGAAAACTGTGAGAAGGCTAAATCCTTCCCCTAGGGCCGCTAGCCACAGCATTCCCTGAACACTGCTGGTTGTACAGTGGCATTCCTGAGCTCGTTGTTCCCCAAACCTGCAATCTCCAAACCCACATTACCTGAACCCCATATTCCCTGAACTCCACACTCCCCATACCCTGTGCTCCCCAGACCTACATTCTCTGAGCCCACATTCCCAAAGCCCACATACCCTGAACCTAGAACTCCCTGAACCCCAGCATTCCCCTAGCCCACTGGTCACAGACAAACTCTGCGAGTGGGAGGGTTCTTGTGAGGGGTGCAGAGGGCCCTGAGGAGTTGAGGTTTAATTATCTGGTCCTTCCCCCTTTTTTTTGAGCTTGCATGAGCATGCCAGCTGGCTTGCAGAGAGGCTTGAAAGAGAGGAGAGGTGAATCTCCTGAGACAGCCTGATTTATGTAAATGCCCTGGGATAGGGAAAACTCGTCTGGGAAAAGGTGGAGTCAGGCATTTAACTAGTCCTGTGCAAAACACCTAAAGGAGGGGGACAGTAGGATGTGCTTGGTAGACTTCCAATAGCATATTTAGGGATCCTGGCAAGGATCTGAGTGCTCGCTCTCAAAGAGACTAAGAGTCATTATTTTCTGTGGTGAGTTGGTTCACTAGGGTCCCATTTGAACCTCAGAGGAGAGGTCTCACATGGGCTTCCTGCTGCCCTGAGAGGGAAGTGAGGAAGGTAAAAAGGGGGGAGGATAGATTCCCAAGCAGTTTATTCAGTTGCAAGAGGATCCTTGTTTGATGCCTTGTCTGGTTTTTGTTTGTTTGTTTTCTTGTCTTTCCTTCCTCTTTATCCCCCAACCACCTTTTTTCTTTTTTTCTATTAGGTGCTGTAGGCAGTGTTTCTTATTTGCTGTGCTTCTTCATCTTCGATTTCCTCTTTTCTCTGTGGACTGATTTTGGCTACCAATGCTATCCCCTTTCCTTTACATCTTTCTATCTGCCATCTTCTGTTGTTGCTCTTACATTCCATCTTTGTTTAGCCCCCAATTTTTCTAACTTTTTATTTCTAACACCTCTATTCTATTTTCTATCTTTTATTCACTATTTTGTTTTCCTTTCTTTTCTCCTTCCTTCTCTTCTGAACACACTGGCCTTTTAATTCATACTATATTCTTCTCCATACTCAGTTTACATCTCACTTTTTTATTGTTATATGTCTATACAGCCTACATGTGTTTAATATTCATTCTCTTATTTCTCACATGGTTCTTCTGCTAATATTTACTATTAATACTACTATTATACTTTTTCTTTTCTTACTATTTAGCTTTCCCTGGCCCTAATATTTTCCTTAAAGGAAACTTAGACAACAAGGAAATAGAATAAGAAGAACAAAGAGTCAAAGACAAAACTTAACATACACACAAAAACAGCACCTAAAAAAGTCCTGAGACTTGACAGAGAAGTTAATAAACTGAACAAACCCACTGAGATAAAATGATAGCCAAACAGCAACAAAAAATTACAAACCATACCAATAATCAGGAAAACCCATTGACCCACTACAATGAACAAATTAAAAACGAGGAAGAGGAGCAGAACCTCAAACCACTAATCAAAGCTCTCCAAACAAATATCATGGAACAATTTAATGAAGTCAAGAAAGATATTGCGTTTATTAAGAAAACACATGGAGGACATATAGAAGAAATTGTAAACATAACACAAAAAGATAATGGATATGATTGTGATGAACAGCACAATCCAAGAAATCAAAAATACACTCTTAGCAAATAACAGCAGATTTGAAGAGACAGAGGAAAGAATTAGTGATGTGGAAGACAGTATATCTGAAATCAAACAGATAGTAGAATTGATGGATAAAAATATAGAAAAAATCCAGCAGGGACTTAGGGACCTGAATGATAACACAAAGTGCACAAACATATGCATTATAGGCATCCCAGAAGGAGAAGAGTAGGGAAAAGGGTGTTCATTGAAATAATGGCTGAAAACTTTCCATACTTACTGAGGGAGATGGATGATTTGAAGAGACAGAGGAAAGAATTAATGATGTGGAAGACAGTACATCTGAAATCAGATTGTAGAATTGATGGATAAAAAGAGAAAATATCCAGCAGGGACTTAGGGACCTGAATGAGAACACAAAACATGCAAACATACACATTATAGGCATCCCAGAAGAAGAAAAGGGAAAGGGGACAAAAGGGGTGTTGGAGGAAATAAGGGCCGAAAACTTCCCAAACCAATTGAGGGACATGCATGTACATGTCCAGGAAGCACAACACACCCCAAACAGCATAAATCCCAACAGGCCTACCCCAAGACATACCCCAAGACATATACTTGTCGAATTATCCAATGCACAAGACAAAGAGAAAATACTAAAAGCAACAAGAGAAAAGAGAACCATCACATACAAAGGAGGCTCCATAAGATGAAGTGCTCATTTCTCACCTGAAACCATGGAGGCAAGAAAGCAGTGGTATGACATAGTCAAGGTACTAAAAGGAAATAATTTCAAACCAAGAATACTCTATCCAGCAAAGCTAGCATTCAAAAATGATGGAGAGTTCAAAATCTCCACATATAAACAGAAACTATGAGGGCACACCAACAAGAAACCTGCCCTTCAAGAAATATTAAAGGGAGTTCTGCAGGAGGAAAGAGAGAAAAAAAAAAACAAAAAACAGGAGAGACAGAGTTGGAGGGGAGTGTAAGTACAACTGAAAAGACAAAAAGAAAAAAAACAACATATGACAACACAAATCCAAAGAAAATATGGCTCATATAAGAAATTCCTTGAAAGTAATAACACTGAATGTCAATGGATTAAACTCACCTGCCAAGAGACACAGATTGGAAGAATGGATAAGGAAATATAATCCATCTATAAGCTTAGACCCAGAGATTCAAGGAGGTTGAAAGTGAACAGCTGGAAAACCGTCTTACAAGCAAACAATAACCAAAAAAGGACAGGAGTAGTTCTATTAATTTCAGACAAAATAGACTTTAAATGCAAAACTGTTGTGAGAGACAAAGATGGAAACTACATATTAGCAAAAGGGGGTAATTGTTCAAGAATAAAGAGCAACTGTAAACATTTTTGCTCCCACCCAGGGTTCCTCCAAATACATGAGGCAAACACTGGAAAAACTAAGTCAAGGAATAGATGCTTCTATAATCATAGTGGGGGAACTTTAATACAGCAATATCGCCATTGGACAGAACATCTCAACAGAGAATCAATAAGGAAACAAAGACTTTGAACAATATATTACAGGAGCTGGACCTAATAGATGTAGACAGACTATTACACTCAAATAGAGCAGGATATACATTCTTCTCAAGAGTACATGGATCATTCTCCAAGATAGACCACATACTAGGCCATAGAGAAAGTCTCAATGAATTCAGAAAGATTGAAATCATACGAAATAACTTCTCTGATAGCAGTTGTTTGAAGCTGGAAATCTGAGGGACTAGAGACCCAGATTAGGCACCAAGATGTAGAAGTTAAGCAACACACTCTTAGACAAAGAGTGGGTCAAGGAGGAACTCTCAAAAGAAATCAGTAACTGCCTCAAAACTAATGAAAATAACAACACAACATATGTCATATATGTCACATCCTGTCATAACTTACAGGGTGCAGCAAAAGCTGTACTGAGAGAGAAATTCATAGCCATACATTCATACATCAAAAAAGAAGAAAGAGCTAAAATTGAAGACCTAACTGCATACCTGGAGGAATTAGTAAAAAAGCAACAAACTAACCTTAAAGTAAGAAGTAAAAAAGACATAACAAAGATCAGAGCAGAACTAAATGAAATAGAAAATAAGAAAGTGCTAGAAAAAATAAACATAATAAAGAGCTGGTTCTATGAGAAGATCAATAAAATTGACAAAGCTTTAGCTAGATTAACAAAGAAAAAGAGAGAAGATGCAAATACACAAAATAAGAAATCAGAAAGGGGATAGCACCACTAACCCAAAGAAATAAAGACTATCATAAGAGATACTTTGAAAAAGTGTATGGCAATGAGAAGGACAATTTAGAGGAAATGGACAAATTCCTAGAAAGACATAAGCAGCTGACATTGATTAAAGTAGAAATTGATGATCTCAACAAACCAATCACAAGTAAAGGGATTGAATCAGTCATTCAAAACCTCCCAGCAAGAAGACCCCTAGGCAAGTGGCTTCACAGGTGAATTCTATTGAACGTTCTGGAAAGAACTAACACCATTCTTGCTTAAACTCTTTCAAAAAATTGAAATAGAAGGAACATTGTGTAAGTAATAATAGGATACTAACATTACCCTAATACCAAAACCAAATAAAGACAAAACAAGAAAGGAAAATTACAGACCAATCACTCTAATGAACCTAAATACTAAAATCCTCAACAAAATACTTGCTAATCATATTCAACAGCACATCAAATGAATTCTACACCAAGGTCAATTGGATTTCATCCCTAGTATGCAGAGATGGTTTAACATAAGAAAATCAATCAATGGAATATACCACATTAACAGAGCAAAGGGAAAAAAAACACATGATCATATTTATAGATGCAGAAAAAGCATTTGACAAAATACAGGACACTTTCCTGATTAAAAACACTGCAAAAGATCAGAATAGAAGGAAACTTTCTGAACATGATAAAGGGAATATATGAAAAACCCACAGCTAACATCATTTACCATAGTGAAATCCTAAAATCCTTCTTCTAAGATCAGAAACAAGACAAGGATGCCCACTATCACCCCTCTTATTTAACATTGTGCTAGAAGTACTTGCTTGAGTACTGAGGCAGGAACCAGATATAAAAGGCATTCAAATTTGAAAGGAAGAAGTTAAAATTCACTATTTGCAGATGACACGATCCCATACATAGAAAGCCCTGAGAAGTCTACAACAAAGCTTCTAGAATTTATAAATTTGCTCAGTAAAGTTGTAGGTTATAAGATCAATGTGCAAAAATCATTGGCATTTCTGAACACCTGTAATGAGCAATCTGAGGAGAAAATCAAGAAACAAATACCATTTACAATAATAAATATATTAGGCTTCACTTTTGAAGAAGTTTTGGATCACAGAGGGGTTCAAGTATGGCATGGGAGGAACACTGATGGGGGACACATGGTTGGGAGGAAGTTTTCCAGGGCATGAATATAGAATATATAAAAATGTTTGGATGTCCATTGGGTATTTTCATAGTAGTTAGAGTTACAAACAACAACTGAGGGAGTGCTGAGTTCCTAGGCAGGAGAGCTCTGTCACATTCCCCAATGGAACAGCAACAATCCCCCAAGTGCAATCAGTGAAGGAGGATGATCCAATTATGAGCACTTGATACTGATGACTATGCTTATGAGCCTGCGTGCTTGAAATTTCAACTAGGTCTAGAGCTGCAGGGTTACCTCTTGAGAGCCTCCATGTTGCTCAAATGTGGCCACTCTCTAAGCCAAACTCAGCCTGTAAATGCATTACCTTTCCCCCAGCATGTGATATGACTCCAAGGTATGAGCCTCCCTGGCATCAAGGGATTATTACTAATCACCAAACGGTGATGCAACTAGAAAAAAATCTTGAATAAAAGGGAGAGGTGGTAAAGACAAATGAGGTTATATGGCTAAGAGACTTCAGAATGAGTAGAGAGGTCATCAAAGGCTCATGCCTCTGCAAGGCTCAGCAGGATCCCAGAGACAGCCAAAGTAGGTACAACCCCAGGTATTGGTGCTCCTGAGGGCTATAGAGGTGCACAGGTTCTACAGTCATGGCAGATGGCATTAGAGTTCAGTGCTTTATCCATGGACCCTACTTTGGAATTTGTGCTCCTGCATGTGATGGAGTTGGACTTAGATGTGACCTTTCTACTCATGCCTCTTCACTTTTAGTGAACCTGTGGTTGGTGCTGGGGTTGGTGTGTATTTAGGAGACTTGAATCTCTAAACTGGCTGTGTTCCAGCTGGGCCCTGAGCCTCAGCAGAGTTGCAAAACCTGCTCTCCAGGTCAGCTAACAGGGAGGTGAAGATGGTCAATCACCACACCAGGGAACTGAGAGTGCCTGCAACTGCAAGTAGGAGAATTACGTCCATTGGTCATGTGGGATCTAAGCCCCCTCTCAATTTAGAAGTGGAGTGGACATCACCATCCCAGGTTCCACAGGATGGAGGAATAAAATATGGATTAGAGTGGACTTACTGGTATTCTACTATAGAAATATTGTGACTCTAGCAATGGAATAAATTGTACCATTGATGTGGAGACAGAGGCCATGGGATTGCTTAGGGCAGAGAGAGGGAAGAAGAGGTGTGATTTGGGGGCATTTTTGGAACTTGGAATTTCCTAAATGATATTACAGGGACAGATGCTGGACATTATATACTCTGCCATAACCCCCTGAATGGACTGGGGAACAGTGTGAAGTACAATATAAACTATTATCCATGCTCTGCAGCAGTGCTTCAAAATATAGTCCCCAAATGCAATGAATGTGCCATAATGATGAAAGAGGTTGTTGATGTGGGAGTAGAAGGGGAGGTGGGGAGTGGGATATATGGGATCCTCATATTTTTTTAATGTATTCTTAATGTAACATTTTTTGTGATCTATGTATCTTTTTTTAAAAAGGCAAAATAAAATAAAGGGAAGCAAAAAAATAAAAGAAAGAAAGCTATAGTATAACCTAGGATCTTATAATGTACTCAGCGGTGGATGATGAGTGTGGTTAATAGTACATATACAAGAATATTCTTTTGTGAACTGGAACAAATACAGGTCATTCTTACAAGACGTTAAAATATGGTGATGCATGGGAAAATACAACTAATATAATTTATGGACTACAGGTTATGGAAATATTTTAATATTCTTGCTTTAGGGGTAAAGAATGTACTGTACCAGTATTATGGGTTAACAATAAAGGAGTAAATTGGTATATGGCATTTTTATTTTTGGAGTGATGAAAGCATTCTAGAAATGACAGCACAAGCCTATGATGTAATTGAGAGCCACTGGCTGTACACTTTCGATGGATTATTCATGGTATGGGGCTGTATAACACAGAGAACCCTGTGATGGTTGATGGACTGTGGTTTACAGGACAAATGTGAGAATGTTCTCTCATGAATTATAACAAATGTCCAATACATGGTGCTAAAAGTAGGGTGATTCATGGAAAAAATACTTCAAATATAATCTATACACTATACATAATAATATTTGCTATTTATCCATCATTTGGATCATGTTCTTTCATGATTTGTAACAAATGTTCCACAACAAGAAAGGTTCTGGTCGTGTGGTGATGTATGGGAGTCTTGTATATTATGCATGATTGTTTTATAAGACTGCAGCTTTTCTAATTTAAAATAATAATAATAGTAAAAATAATGTTATTACAAAACTCAGTAAGCAAACCAGTATGATACTGGCAGAGGACAGACATATAGACCAAAGGAATGGAATTGAGACATTAGAAATCTAACCTCGATTTTATGGCTGACTGATTTTTGACAATGGGGCAAAAACCACTCAATCGGTATAGAAATGTATGTTCAACAGATGCTGCTAGGAAAACTGCATTTTCATTTACAGAATAAAGAAGGATCCTTGTCTCAGACTTCATAAGATTAAGGACTCAAAATGGATGGAGAATTTTAAAAAAGAGCCAGAACTATTAAACTCCTCTAAGAAGAAAATGTATGGAAGAACCTTCAGAACATTATGTTAGACAATGGTTTCTTGGGCTTTATATCTAGAGCACAAGCAACAAAAGGAAAAAGTAGATTAAATGGGATTTCATAAAAATTAAAACTCTGTGCCTCAAAGGACTTTATCATAAAAATAAAATGACAACCTACACAATGGGAGAAAATATTTGGATATTTGCTCATTGGTGTTCATAGCAGATTATTCATGATTTCCAAAAGACTGAAGAAACCTCAGTGTATATAAACTGGTGAATGCTTAAACAAAATGTGGTGTGTGTGTGTATAATATTACTTTGTGTGTGTGTATAATATCACAAAGTAATATTATTCAGCTGCAAGAAAGAATGAAGTCCTGATACACATGGCAACAGGGATGAACCTGGAAGACAAGTTCAGTGAAATAAACCAGGCACAAAAGGACAAATATTGTATGATTTTGTTGCTTTGAAATAATTAGAATAAGCAACTTATAGAGACAGAATCTAGAATATAGGTTATTAGGTGGTGAGGTTTGGATAGGGAATGTGAAGTTAAGGCTTAAAATGCACAAGGGACCTATTTGGAATGATGAAAATGTTTTGGCAATGAATGGTGGTGACAATATCACAACCTTGTGGAAGCAATTACCAGCACTGAAATATATATTTGATTTTGATTAAAAAAGGAAATGGTAGATTTTATGTATGTTAACAGAATAAAAATTAAAAATATATATCCAAGGAACTACACTACACAGTGAACCCTACCATAAACCATGGACTTTAGTTAAGAGTACGATTACAAAAATGTACTACCATCAATTGCAACAAATGTTCTACACTAATACAAGGCATTAATACTAGGATGGTATATGGGAATCCTGTATTTTATGCATGTTTGTTCTATAAACACACAATTTCTCTAAAGAAAAAAGAATCATAAAAAAATCCTAACAAAATTATTTAATAATGTAAGAAATTGAGATTCACATGAATTAGGATTTTAGAGACCTTGTGACCTCCACATAAGGATGAAAGTTTCCCAAAACTACTGTCCATGTGCCAACTGGGCCCTGAGACTTAGCAGAGTTACAACACCTACTCTCCAGACTGTTGGACTTACCCAGGTCACCTGACAGGGAGGTGAGAATGGTCAATGACCACACCAGGAAACCTAGAGTGTCTACAATTGCAAGCAACCATCCGTCAAGAGGGCTCTAAGCCACCCTCTCAATCTACAGATGGAATGGACATCGCCATCCCAGGGTCCACAGGATGGAGGAATATATTAGGGATTGGAGTGGACTTGCTGTTATTCTACTATAGAACTGTTGTGACTAGCAATGGAAGAAATTGTATCATTGATGTGGAGATGGTGGCCGCGGGAGTGGCTGAGGGCAGGGAGAGGGAGGAAGAGGTGTGATATGGGGCATTTTCAGGACTTGGAGTTGTCCTGAATGACATTGTGAGAACAGATGCAGGACATTGTATATCTTGCCATTACCCACTGGATGGACTGGGGGAGAGTGTGAACCCCAATGTTAAATATGGTCCATGTGGTGGTATAGTGCTTCAGGGTGTATTCACCAAATGCAATGTTATAATGTAATATTTTGTGTGATCTACTTATCTTAAAAAAGAAAAGGACAATTAAAAAAAATTTTCCCAAACCTTAAAGACTTTTCTGATAGGATTCATGGTGATATTAATAAATTTGAATTATTTTAGTATTGTGTAATTACATAACTATATAATATATATGAATTTTATGTATTTGAATTATAACAAATTTGAATGATATGCAGAGCTCTGTGAACCAAATTTTCCAGGAGAAACTTTGTGTATGAAAGCAGGGATATGTGAAGGAGTCACTCAAATGCCTAAATTAACAGAGTATGAAAAATTCATTAATATGGTTATAGATTACAAATTGCAAGTCTTTAAAAAATTTGCTGAATTTTGTTGTAGAATCATGAAAGAATAAAGATATTTATCTGAAAGTGCTATTAAAATACTCCTTTTTTTTCTATTTTCTCCTTTCCTTTTGTAACTAAATTTTTGTAAACATTCTTTTGTGTGAATACACATTTCTTTTCATATCTTTCAACCAGAAAATCATGTTGCAAAATTTGAAAGACAAAAAATATTTAGAATCCAACCCTGTTCTATTAATCCAGACATTAAAGAAGTCTTTCAAAATGTAAAAGGGGATTTCGGCTTTCAAATGTTTGACTTCTTAGCTCCACTCTCCAAATTTGCTGGCTGAATTTTATAATTATGTTGGTATTCTGGAGATGTAAGTAGACTTCTGTGTTTGAGTCTTCATTTCCAAGATTTCTTTGGTGCTTCTTAACCCCTCCCAAATTTTGGTTCTTTCCACATTGGTAGTCATTAATGAAAAATTTCAGAACAACTACAAATTGTCTCCCTTTCTAAGAATTCCTTTCGAAGCATAAAATTTGGCATGTTGAATGCAACCCAAGATTTTTGGTCACTTCCCATGTTGGAGGATCCATTCAATCCACTTTTGGTAAGTCTAGTCTGTGCCAAACCTCTTTTTTTTTTAAACTTCTTCACCTTTTATAATCGATTCTTGAATGTTGCCTGCACTCATTAGTTTATTTTTAGTTTAGTAGGTGCTGGTCAAATATTGGTTTTTAATTTTTCAGTTAATTACAATTTGCATATGAATTTCTTCAGTGCTGTAATTTTAGTTCAAAATCTTATAGTTTTGATTTTTATATATAGTCATTATTCTATACCATTTTTTCATAGTGAACGTAAGAATGAAATTTATTTTTATCCCTTGTGAATCCCCAAGTGTCCAAGCACCATTAACTGAAAGGATACTGCCACATATTACCTCTGTCATATTTTGTGTTACTAAATGAATGAATTTGTAACTGTGCCCTTTATTCTGTTGCACTGATTTCTTTTTTCTTAACTCACACCACGTAATTCAAAAGAATTTTATAAAAATTAAGTATTGGTGAAATCATAATTTAAATTGAAAAAATATTTTTTCTTGACTTGATATACTTCAAGGAAAGCACATGAAAATAGTTGAACTTATGATATGGATTTTTTTTGGTGGATATTCTTTATTCATAAAAGAAGAGATAATGCTGAATGGAAACAATTCTTTGCAGGATGCCATATATTAATTAAAAATTAAATACTATTAATTTAATAGAGTTATGACTTCAGGAGGAATAAATATCCAGTGAAATCTTTGCCTTACAATCTAGTTATCCACTGAAGAGGTGAAGGTAAATGATAGTTTTTGTGTGTGTGATTGCTTTATGAATTGAGGGAAATTTACACTTTTTAGGAAAACAATAATGATGAAATTCAAATCAATATATTTCAGAAATCAGACTCAATCATACTGGAAGTTTTTTACAGTAACTCAAGGAAATGAATAAATATCAATGGGTATTTGATCCTTTTTTCGATGAAGCTTCTATACAAGTTTAATCAATACTCTTCAGGGTAATCTAGCTAATATTGTTACTTGGATAAGGAAAATTTACTATTTGCAAAATCACTTTTAGATTTCAGTGAGTGTTATTAAAATAGTCTTAATATATGCACCCCACAATATTAGAGGTTTAAAGTTTCTCTCACCTTCCATCTTACAGACAATCACTATCCTGGCAGAAAATGCTGGGTCATAGCACATTTCTATGCAGTTTAATAAATAAAGCCTCATTTTCATTATTATCCAAAATATTCCTGTACCTTCTGTCATGGCCTTACATGCTGTATCTTTTTACATGAGGAGAATAGAGTCCTAGTTCATTAAAATCAAACAAGGTCAGGTGACTTTTTTGACCAATAGAATATGATCAAATAAACGAGTTAATGAGTGTGGATTTAAATATAAGAACATATGAGAAATTCTTTATAATGTCTTTTCATTCTTCCATAAGAACCAGTAACATTCCTTATGCAGTCTGTTCCAAAATCTTAGGCATAGAATGTGGATCACATGTGGGTAGAGAATTTGTGCATAAAGTGGGCATCAAAGCCACAGCCAACACAAAATTGACATGTGACTTAAGTGGGAAATGTTTGTTGCTTTCAGACCTGAGTATAAGATTTTTTTGGTTACTACAAACTAAAATAGTCTTAGCTTGCTAATATTTTATCAAATGGCTTTCTAAAGCAGTTTTATCTACTTATGAACACACACAAGCATTATTTCCTTAAATCCTTTCCTTCACATACCCACAGGTAGTGAATCTAGATATATTTTTTAGAACTTACTGAATATGTGGCAGTACCATGTGGATATACTTTTTATTTTCTTTACAAACCAAAGGTTCAGAGTACAGTGTCATGTGTAAAACATGATTTTGTACTTCCTCTGCTTCAGAATTCCTTTTTAGTCCTTAAAATTCACATTTTTTAGCTTTTAAAATTGAAGTTTATCATTCATACATGAACACCCATAAACAATAAGTGTATAGTAAAAGTTGTAAACTTACAAAACAAACATGCATATTATGCTACAGCACTCCCATATATTTCCCCACCAACAACACCTTGCATTGTCATGAAACAGTTGTAACAAACAATGAAAGAACAAGTCAAAACATTACTGCTAGCTACAACCAAAGTCTTAACCCAACTGGTTACTGACACCCTGTGATAGTATTACATACTTATTATGGTTAATGAGAATGTTCTCATATTTTTTCAGTTAACCATAGTGCATTTTTCTTTCACAGGATTAATTGTGTTATAGTGTCATATGCTTTACACAATCCATTCAAAGTGTACTCTCAGTGGTTCTCATATTCATCAAAGAATTGTGCTGCCATCACCTCATACAATTTTAGAATGTTTTCATTACTCAAAAAGGAAAAATCTCATACTCACCTATACCCCCATATTTTTGTCCCTTAGAATTGATATAATATCTCCTTTGCCATTGCCGCAGAAATATTGCTCTTAGATATCATCAAATAGTTACATTAGTTATAATTTTTCCATGTATCAATGTATTTTTAATACTTTGTAAAAAAGAACATTCTTATACTGTTAACCAGAATCTTCGTCTACCATTGAAATCACTGTAATACAGTCCCTACATTATTCTCTAGCTTCCTTTCAATTGAAATATTACATCCACTGACTACTTCTTTCAGCCACATTCAATTTATAAATCAGCAATGTTAGTTATACTCACTATAATGTATTACCATCAACTCTATTCATTTCCACACATTTAGAATAAAATATTAAAAATTATATGTATGTTAAGCATCAGCTCCCATTCTTAATGTACATTCAATTTCCTAGTAACCTACACTCCATGAGTTTACTCATCATTTTAGTTCATATTAGTGAGAACAAACAATATTTATTCTTTTGTGTCTGAATTATTTCAATCAACATAATGTCCTCAAGGTTCATCCATGCTGTCATATGCATGCCTATTTCATTTTTCTTACACTTGAAAAGTATTCCATTGTATGTGAACACCACATTTTGCTTATCCATTTATGATTTAATGGACACTTGGGTTGTTTCCATCTTTTAGGAATTGCAAATAATACTGCTATGAAGCAAATGTCAGTTTGCTTCCTTGCTTTCAGTTTTTCTGAATATATTCCTAGTAATGGGATTACCAGATCATAAGGCAGTTCTATTTGTAGTTTGTTGAGGAACTGCCAAATGTCTTCCACAAAGGCAGCATCATTCTACATTCCCACCAACTGTAAAGGAGTGTTCCTCTTTCTCTACATACCCTCCAGCACTTGTAGTTTTCTGTTTTTGTAATAATTCTCATTATATAGTTGTGAAATGATATCTCAGTGTAGATCTGCATTTCCCTAATAGCTAATCATGTTTTACATTTTTTCATGTAATTTTTGGTCATTTATATTTTCTCTTTGGAGAAATATCTAAAGTTTTTGCCCATTTTTAAATTGGGTTGTATGATCTCTTTATATAACATGGATATCAAACCCTTATCAGATATGTAGTTACCAAATATTTTCTCCCATTGAGTAGGTTCTCTTTTCACTTTCTTGGCAAAGTCTTTTGAAGCACAAAAGTATTTAAGCATGAGGAGGTCCTGTGCCTTTATTTTTTCTTCCTTTGCTCATGCTTTGGGTGTAAGTTTTAAGAAACTACCACCTAAGACAAGATCCTGAAGATATTTCCCTTTATTTTCTCCTAGGAGTTTCATGGTTGTAGGTTTTATATTTAAGTCTTTAATTATTTTGAGTTAATTTTTGTATAAGGTGTGAAATATGGGTCTTACTTCTTTCTTTAGAATGTGGATATCCAGTTCTCCAGCACAATTTGTTGAATGGACTGCTCTGGCCCAGCTGGGTGGGATTGACATCCTTGCCAAAATTCACTTCTCCATAAATTTGAGGATCTGTTTCTGAACACTTAATTCTATTCCATTGGTCTACATATCTATCTTTATGCCTGCACCATGCTGTTTTTTTATCACAGCAATTTATATGACTTTAATTTATGCTTTAAATTCAGTAAGTGAGAATCTGTCAGCTTTGTTCTTTTTTTATTTTTTAAAGATTTATTTATTTTATTTATTTCTCTCCCCCCCCCCACCCGTTGTCTGTTCTCTGTGTCTATTTGCTGTGTCTTCGTCTTTGTCTGCTTTTGTTGTTGTCAGCGGCACGGGATTCTGTGTTTCTTTTTGTTGCATCATCTTGTGTCAGCTCTCCATGTGGGCAGTGCCATTCTTAGGCAGGCTGCACTTTCTTTTGCACTGGGTGGCTCTCCTTCGGGGGCACACTCCTTATGCATGGGTCTTGCCTACATGGGGGACACCCCTGCATGGCATGGCACTCCTTGCGTGCATCAGCACTGTGCATGGGCCAGCTGCACACGGGTCAAGGAGGCCCTGGGTTTGAACCACAGATCTCCCATGTGGTAGATGGATGCCCTAACCACTGGGCCAAGTCCGCTTCCCAGTTTTTTTTTAAAAGGTATTTTTGGTAATTGGAATATATTACCATTCCAAATAACTTTGATAGTTAGCCTTTGGCTATTCCAATTCTGTAAAACAAACAAAAAAGGACTGTTGAAAGTTTTAATGGGATTGTGTGAATTGACATCTTTATGATATTTAGTCTTTCAATCCATGTACATGGAATATCCTTCCATTTATTTTGGTCTTCTTTGGTTTCTTTAGGCAATGTTTTGTAGTTTTCTGACTAGAAGACTTTTATGTCCCCGGTTAAGTTTATTCTTAAATATTTGACTACTTAATCTCTATTTAAATAGGATTTTTTCCTGACTCCTTCCTCAGATTTCTCATTGCTAGTGTAGAGAAATGAAATTTGTTTTTGCACATTCATCTTGTATCCTGACAATTTGCTGAACTCATCTATTATTTCTAGTGGCTTTCTTGTGGATTTTTCATTATTTTCTAATATGGGAACATGTCATTAGCAAATAGTGAAAGTTTTACTTCTTTACTTCCTATTTGAATACCTTTTATTTCCATTTCTTGCCTAATTGCTCTATCTAGAGTTTCTGGTACCATTCTGAATAGCATTGGTGAAACTGGGCATCCTTCTTTTGTTCCCCATCAGCAGGAACAGTTTCTGTCTGTCTTCATTGAGTACATTGTTAGCTGTGGATTTTTCAGACATTCACTCTATCATGTTCAGAAAATTTCCATCCGTTCCTATCTTTTAGGGAGTTTTTTATCAAGAAAGGATGTTGGATTTTGTCAAATGCCTTTTCCACAGCAATCAAGATGATCATGTCATCTTTATTCCTCAATTTAGTAATGTGATGTATTACAATGATTTATTTCCTTATGTCGAACCACCCTCACATACCTCAGATAAAAGCCACTTGATCATGATGTAAATTCTTGCAATGTGCTGTTGAATTTGATTAGCAAGTATTTTGTTGAGGATTTTTTGCATCTCTATTCTTTAGAAAACTTGGTCTATAATTTTCTTTTTTTATGTTATCTTTATCAGGCTTTGGTATTAGGGTGGTTTTGGCTGGATAAAATCAGTTTGGTAGTGTTTCTGCCTGTTCTATTTTTTGGAAGATTTTGGGCAAGATTGGTATTAGATCTTTAAAAAATAATTGGTAATATTCACTTTTGAAGCCATCTGGTCCTGGGCTTTTATTTTAAAGCTTACAATCTTTATTGTATTTTTTCATACATCCCAACAATGCCATTTTTTTTACTTTTTTTATTGAAACATATCACTCATACATAAACATGCATAAACAATAAATGTATAATGGTTGCGAACTTACAAAACAAGCATATAACATCAAACATATATAACATCTCACCCTACCACCAACAATTTACATTGTTTTGAAACCTTTTTAACTAATGGTTAAAGAGCATTGTCAAAATATTACTACTAAACAAAGCATTTTTCCCCTAACCAATCTGATTATTGTTATATCATTTATATATGAACATACATAAACAATTAAGTGTATAGTAAAGGTTGTGAACTTACAAAGCAAACATGCATAACATCATAGAGGGGTCCCATACATAAACCCTCCACCAACATATTGCATTGTCATGAGATGTTTGTCACAAACTATGAAAGAACACTGTCAAAATCTTCCTACTAATGATAGTTCTTATCTTACATTTGGTGTGTTTTTCCCCCAACGCACCCTATTATTATTTTTTAAATATTTTAAAAATATTTTTTATGACAGAAGTTATAAACTTATAAAACAACCATGCACATGTACAGAATTCCCAAACAGCACCCCTCCATCAACACACCACAATGTGGTGCATCATTTCCTACAGGTAAAATAATATCATCTGACTATTGCCATGTCCATAGCATAATTTGGCTCACTTTTTCCATACTGCCTCAGTATCAACACAGTACATTTTTTGCATAGATGCAAGAATATTATATTATTACTACTAACCACAGCCCATAGGTCACTACAGCTGTATTTTTCCATGCTTCTTCACACTCCCAATACCCTACAGTAGTGATATACATTTGTTCTAGCTCACAAAGGACACTTGCATCGGTACCATCAGCCACAATTCTCACCCACCTCTTGGTTTACTGTGCTATCCAGTTTCTAGATTATTCTCAACCATTCTGTCAACTGGCATTTACATAACTAGACTACCATTTTCAGTCACATCTGCATTTATAAACTAGCTGTTACTCACTGTGTTTACCATCCACTCTATCCATTTTCACACTTTTACAGTAAAGCTAATTAAAACTTCTATATACATTAAACATCAGTAGCCCACTCAGTCCTTCTCTTATCTCCTTTAAGAATCCACCACATACCACCAGGTCTTGAAGATATTTTCCAATAATTTCTTCTAGAACTTTTATGGTTCTTGCTTTTATTTTTAGTTTTTTGATCCATTTTGAGTTAATTTTTGGATAAGGTGTGAGATAGGGTTTCTCTTTCCTTCTTTCAGCTATGAATGTCCAATTCTCTCAGCATCATTTGTTGAATGGATTGTTCTGCCCGAGCTATGTGAGTTTGACAGGCTAGTCAAAAATCACTTGACTGTACCTGTAAGGGTATGTTTCTGAACCATAAATTTGGTTCCATTTGTCTGTTGTGTCTGTCTTTAGGGAGTACCATGCTGTTTTTACCACTATAGACAGGTATTATGATTTAAAGTCTGGACATGAGGATTCACTTTTCCATTTTATGATGTTTCTGGCTATTTAGAACTCCTTACCCTTCCAAATAAATTTAATGATCATGCTTTCAATTTGTTCTTTAATGCTGGTGGAATTTTTATCAGGAGTGCATTAAATCTGTATACCAATCTGAGTAGAATTGACATCTTAATGATATTTAGTCTTCCAATTCATAAGCATAGAATGTTCTTCCAGTTATTTAAGGCTTTTTTTTTTTTATGTGTTTTAACATTGAGTTGCAGTTTTCTGAATACAAGTGCTTTACATCATTGGTTAAGTTTATTCCTGACTATTTGAGTTTTATCCGTCATGTTTTATTTTCACCACTTTTTTTTAAGATTTATTTATTTATTTCTCTCCCCTTTTCCCCCCACCCTGGTTGTCTGTTCTCTGTGTCTATTTGCTGCATCTTCTTTTGTCCACTTCAGTTGTCAGTGGTACAGAAATCTGTGTTTCTTTTTGTTGCATCATCTTATTGTGTCATCTCTCCATGTGTGCGGCACCATTCCTGGGCCGGCTGCACTTTCTTTTGTGCTGGGTAGCTCTCCTTCCAGAGCACACTCCTTGCACGTGGGCTCCCCTATGAGGGGGACACCCCTGCATGGCACAGCACTCCTTGCATGCATCAGCACTGCACGTGGGCCAGCTCCACATGGGTCAAGGAGGCCTGGGGTTTGAACCGCAGATGTCCCATGTGGTAGATGGATGCCCTAACCACTGGGCCAAGTCTGCCACCTTCCCCACTCTTTTGACCCTTTCAGTTACTTTTATTGATATAATCTTCATTTATGGACTCTCTTCCAGGCTTCTCTCTCCTTTCTTTTCTTTTCAGGCTCTAGCACACCCTTTAGGATTTCCTGAAATTCTGGTCTCCTTGCTTAGAAATTCTCTCAGTTTCTGTTTTTCTGTGAATATTTGTTCACCCTCATTTTTGAAAGACAGTCTTGCTGGATGTAAGTTTCTTGGCTGTAAGTTTTTCTCTTGTAGTATCTTAAATATATCAGACCACTGTCTTTTTCCTCCATGGTTTCTGGTGAGAAATGTTCACTTAATCTAATTGGATATCCCTTATATGTTATGCATTGCTTTTCTCTTGCTGCTCTCAGAATTCTCTCTTTGTTTTGGCCTTTGACATTCTGATGAGTATATGTCTTGGAGTTGGGCTATTTGGATTTTTTTTTTTGGATGGGAGTACATTGTGCTTCTATGTCCTTCAATAGGGTTGGGAAATTTTCTACTATTATTTCTTTAAATATTCCTTCTGCCAATTTTCCCTTCTTGTCTCCTTCTGGGACACCCATGACATATGTTGGCATGCCTTTTGCTGTCATTTAGTTCCCTGAGACCTTGTTCAATTGTTTCCATTCTTTTCTTCATCTCTTTTTTTGTATGTTCACTTTCAGAGGCCATTTCTTCAAGCTCACCAATCCTTTCTCCTGCCTCCACAAATCTGCTATTTTATGATTCCAATATTTTTTTTTAGATTTTCTTGATTGCACTTTTCATTCCCATAAGATCTGTTATTTTTCTATGTATGCTTTCAAATTCTTTTTTGTGCTCATCTAATGTCTTCTTAATATCCTTAATCTCTTTAGCCATCTCATTGAATTTATTAAGGAGATTTGTTTGAATATCTATAGTTAGTTGCCTCAACTCCTTTATGTCATCTGGAGGCTTATCTTGTTCCTTTAACTGGGCCATAGCTTCCTGTTTCTTGGTGCGGACTGTAATTTTTTGTTGGTGTCTTCGCATCTGGCTTACAAGAGTATTTTTTCTGGGTACAGTTTTTCTCTTTCAGTTTGGGGCTTCCTATCATTTCTCCCTTGCTGGTTGTGCAGTAGGAACCAAGCATGTAGTTGGTGCTGTAAGCTGTGGAGGCTCAAGCTGCCCTCATTGCATCAGCGACCAATGATGCTTCTTCCAACTTTCTCCTTTGCCAGGGGTAGGGACAAAGTCACAGTTATGTGGAATAATCCATGTTCAGGCCTAGACTGTAGTTGTCCAGAAAGACTGATGAAGCTTCACATTCCTTTCTCCCCTCCCTGGGGCAGGGATGGAGCTGCAGATGTGAGCAGCAATCTATGCAGTGTGGGTCCAAGATGACCCCAGTTGCCCTCAGAGACTTCTGATTTTCAGTCAATGCCAGGCCAAGTTCTCTGCAGTTATCTGTATAGGCTGATGCAGGGCTCCTCAGCCTCCTCTGTGCCATAGGCGGGGCTGAAGCTTTGGCTAGGGCTGTAGGCTGATCTGTGTGAAAGAACCTGGTTCCTGCCAGCACTGAGAGTTTCTGTCAGCCTGACTTCCCCTCAGGCTGGGGCAGTTAGAATGGAGGCTACTGGCCTCTTTCTGTCTTGGGCTGGTTCTCTCCCCAGCTGTTCCCTGGGTTATCTCTTAGCCAGTCAAGTCTCCCAATCAGTAGCTGAAATTGGCAACCAGCCATCTCCTCCTCCCCTGTTTCTGGGAAATGGAGCTTCCAATTCCCATCACAGAGCAGCTCCTAGGGTGGCTTGTGCTGCCAGAGTTGTATGGTCACTGGCCTTGGCAGCTTGGCCGGTAATTTCCCAGAGTGACTGCCATAGGTCCCTGCAGCTTCCTTCCTGCTGGAGGTGGCACTGGGGCTAGACTAGATCTGCAATATGATCTGGATGGGAAGAAACTGGTCCCCATCAGCACTGGGATCCTCAGTCCACCCCGCTTCCGCTCATGCCAGTGGCAGAGTTAAGATGGTGGCTTCCAGCTTTTTTCTAACATGGACAGGCTCAAACCTTAGCTGTTCTCTGGATCACACTGTAGCCCACTGAATTTCCTCATCAGTAGCTGAAGTTGGTGCCCAACCGTCTCTTCCTCCCCCATTTTGGGGAAGTGGAGCTTTCAATTCCAGCAGTGGAACAGTCCCGAGGTGGCTAGTGCCTCCAGTGGAGGATGGGCACCAGCCTTTGGGGTGTGGAGCCTCTACTTACAAGTCTTCTTTGCAGATGGGCAGTTTCCTCCTTCCCCTCCTTCAAAGACATTTCAGGATGCTGTTCTGGTCTCCTGGAGCCCCCAAACAGGTTCTTCGGCTAGTTCCAGAGAGCTCTGGGTGTTTGCTAACTGCCCTATAGCAGGAGCTGACTCTAGGACATCCTTACTCTGCTGCCATCTTGCTGGTTCTCTTGGTCCTGGGCTTTTACTTAGTGTAAATTCTTGATGACTATTCCAAACTCCTTAATTGTGATGTTTGCTGAGGTCTTCTACTTCTTCTAGCATTAGTTTAAGCCTTACAAAGCATGGTAACTACAAGAAGGAAGTAGATATATGAGACCCCCTCAAAATTAAATACTTTGTGATTCAAAAGACTGTCTCAAGAAGGTAAAAAGGCAGGCTACTCAATGAGAGAAAATATTTGGGAACCACATATCTGACAAGGATTTGATACCCATATTATATAATGAGATCATACAATTCAACAATAAAAAGACAAATGACCAATTGAAAAATGTCAAAAGTCTTGAATACACATTTTTCCAAAGAGGAAACATAAATGAACAAAAATCACATGAAAAAAAGTTCAACATCATTAGCAATTAGGGAAACGTGAATCAAAATTATAATGAGCTATTTCACACCTGGTTGAATGGATATTATTTTAAAAATCAGAAAACTACAAATGCTAGAGAAGATTTGGAAAAAGAGGAACACTCCTTCCCTGTTGGTTGGAATGTAGAATGGTATATCTTTTGTGGAAGACAGTTAGGCAGTTACTCAGGAAGCTATATATGGTTCTGGCATATGATCCAGCTGTTCTGAGACTAGGATTATATTTGGATGAAATAAAAGCAAGGTCCAATCTCATATTTGTGCACCAATATATTCTTAGTAGAATTATTCGCTGAACATAAAAGATGGGAGAAATTTCAAGTGTCCACCAACTGTTGAATGGATTAAAAAATGTTTTTTATATGTATGATGGAATACTGTTCAGCTGTAAGAATAAGTGAATTGGTTCAGTATGTGACAACAGGAATGAACCTTGAATACATTAAGTTGAATGAAGTAAACTAGATACCAAAGGAGAAATATTGTATGGTACCACTAATTTGAAATAAATAAAATGAGTAAACTCATGGAGTTAAAATCTAGAGTATAAGTTACTAGGAGATAGAATGAGGCTTTGGAAGGGGGAGCTGATGCTTAATATATCTAGAATATTGAATAAGTTTGACTTTAAAGGTGTGCAAATATATAGAGTGGATGATATGACATTATAGTGAGTATAACTATCATTGCTGATTTATAAATGTGACTATGGCTGAAAGGGTAGGCTAGGGACATAAATGTCAGTTGAAAGAAAGATAAACTAGGCTCTTATAATGTAATGAAATTGGTGGTATGAAAGGATTGTGCTTAATAAATATACAAGAATGATCTTTTATGAAATAGAACAACTGTTTGTCTGTATTACAAAGTTTTAGAAATGCATTGATACATTGGAAAATGCAACAAATGGACTATAGTCAGTGGTAATATTTTAATATGCTTGCATCAGTGGCAAAGAAGGTACTTTATCACTGGGAAGGGTTAACAATAGGGGAGCATACGGAGTATGGATTTTTCTTTTGGAATGATAAAGTGTTCTAGAAATGACAGCACAACTGTGTGAGGAAACAGAACCACTGAATGTCCACTTTGATGGATTATTCAAAGCATGGGACTGCATTACACAGAGAACCCCATGGTGGATTATGAACTGTGGTTAACTGTGCAAATATGAGAATGTTCTATCATGAACCATAACAAATGCTCAGTATATGGTGCTCATAGTAGGGTAGTTTGTGGAAAACACACTGAATATAAGCTATAGACCATAAGAATTAGTAATATTTTGTTAATTTTCTTTCATCATTCATACCAAATGTTGCACAACAATCAAGGTACTGGTGGTGTGGCCATGAGTGGGGGTCCTGTATGTTATGCATAGTTGTTTTGTAAGCATACAACTTTTCTAATTAAATAATAATGAAAATAAAATTGTTATAAAGCCCTCATTTTTAAAAAAGAGTGTGATACTGGCACAAGGGCAGACATATAGACTAATAGTATTGAATTGAGACCTCAGAAATCCAACCCCGCTTTTATGGTCAACTGATTTTTGACAAGGGGGCAAAGAACACTCAATTGGTATAGAAATGTCTATTCAATAAATGGTGCCAGAAAATGACATCTCCATTTACAGAAAAAAATAAAAGTATCCCTAAGTCATGAATTTATAAGAATATCAAGTCAAAATGGATCAAAGACCTAAATATAAAAGCCAGAACTATCTAATTCTTCTGAAAAGACAATTATAGGGAAGCATCTCCAGGACCTCCAGTCCTATTAATTTCTCTCTTATTACCTGCATAGCAAGTCTGCATTGACTACCAGCTTTTCTGTACATCTATTGACCTTTGGCCAAAGCTGTGTAATCTATTAACTAAACATAAATGGTTGTTAATCTCCACAGGCCCAGAGTTATTTCAGATGTTTAATCCTCTGCTTAGTTTTGTAGTTACAATAAGACTTTTGATTTGCACCTGATTTGGGAGAGCCTGGATTGGAGAGAGGGATTTGATGGTGCAGCCTGACCAAATAGAATGTGCTTACTTGACCAGCTCACCATAAGAGTTGTCCACACCCCAGCAGATTTTGGACTTATTGGCACCTCCCAATTTGTATACATTGTTGGTAACTTGAGACCTGAATTGAGCTTGTGTCCTCTGTGACTTGTGGTGGAAGTACAAAAATGTCCATGCCTGATATTGTCAGATCCTTGCAATGCGTAATGTTCTCCCCCTATTGCTTTGTTTTCTCCTTTTCCAGTTGTAAAGCTCTTACCTAAGTGTAAACTGCTTGACTCCTGTGAGTCCTTTCAGCAATCAAACACTTAAGGTGGGTGTGTATAAACACATGACTTTAATAATCCTTATTTTTCCTCAAATCTAAATTCAATGTCCATTCCTGTATTTTCTTCATCATCAATTTTCAATTTCAAATGTCTTACACTCCTTTAATGTGCTCATAATTTTATCTCACAATTATTTCATGATCATTGACAGTATTTCTCATATATTCATCTCATTATTGTTCAATATAATCAGTTCATCTCGCACTTCATTAACTACACTTGCTCTTTGTGTCTGCTTTACTAATAGGGCAAAATCAAAACTCTGCCTATTCTGGACCCATCCTCACTGCTGAACATGGTTTCAGAATAAGGCATGATCTTGCTGACTGCTTTAACTTAAATTTATGGTCTAAGAGTGCAAGTGGGCCATCAATAACGTCCCTTTATCTATAAGACTTGATTCCTTTTTCCCTCAAATTCCAGCAGCCTTACCATTGCACTCTTAGTTTATAAATACTAATGCTATTTTAATTTCAAAGTAAGAGCATACATAAGCTAAGGTTAACAATTTCACACTATCAAATATATAAAACAAATATATCTGTACCTACAGACTGTCTTCCCTCCAAATATCTTGTTAAAATAGGTGAACTTCCATTGTTTCTACATAAAACCAATCTGTTCCCAGGATCATAAACTCAAAGACTTGGCTCCTTCAATTATTCTGACTCATCCATGGACCATAAATATTACTTCATCGTTCTCACTAGCCTATACACATCTTAACAATAAAGCATTATATTTCTCCAAATACATCTAAATTAATCTTCAATAATTTGTAGGAAACTTCTCATACGGATTGTCTATTCTCCTGCCACACCCTTGCAAATCCATTTACTGTGACATAGTGAACACAAGGTGTACACTGGAACAAATATGGACCTTTAAAAACCAAAAATAAATGTGATTGTGAATTTTGTCCACGCTGGGGGTTCCTTGCAGGACTGAGATAAAGATTGACATTCATTTCACCCATCTCAAGATAGAGCAGGTTTACAGGTGGCACTTGGTAAAAGCATTTGAAGACATACTCTACCTTCAGTAAGCAACACATAATTGTCAAGCAGCAGGGAAACTTACAAGCCTGGACAGGACAAGGCTGAGGAGTAAGATTCTTATTGGAGTAAGGGCCTTGTAGAGCTAACACAAACCCTGGGTTATCCAGGGTTCTTGTGCATGCCCAGTACTGGAGACATCACCCTAAGACTGCACTTCTGGCTGATCTTTAGGACCCACAAAAGAAGGAGGTCAAGCCAGAAGAGGAGACAGCCAGGCTTTTTAAGAAGGAGTGCTGCAGCTCAGAACCAATCTGCAAAGAATGGAAGAGGTTTTTTAGTATTTTTTTCAACTCCTGGCTTTGAAGGAAATATGTCACTCACTGACTGCTGAGATAGGGATACAGGAACCTCAGAGACAGCACATGACAATGAATACAGTTTTCAAAAATAGTTGGAAATGTCATAAAACAGATAACAGCAACCACATGTACATACATGCAAACATATTTATGACAAAATAAGAAAGATACTCATAACAATACATGCATTACTTCTGCAGCTAGAAGCAAGGCCTTATTGGTATTTATAACTACTATTTTTTTTCACTGCTCATTCCATATTCCCTTTGCCCTCAAAATAAACCTCAATTGGGTATGGTTATTAGTCTGGTGGGATAATCTAAATATTCATTCATTTTTTGCTGTTTGTTTATCCTTTCTTTATTTTTCTTTTTAATTAGAGAGGTTGTAGGTTTACAAAAATGTCATGAATAAAATATAGAGTTATCATATGCCACCCTATTATTAACAACTTGCATTAGTTTAGTACATATTTTACACATCATGAAAGGTCATCAACTACAGAAGCATTCACAATTTGCATGGTGTAGTACTATGCTTGCTTGTTTTTATTTTCATTCTACTAATGCATATACAACCTAAACTTTCCCCTTTTTAACCATACTGACAACTACTGTTAAGTGCTATTAATTATCTTCACGTTGTAATACCATCATCACCATCCATTAACACAATTTATGATCAAACCAATTAGAAATTCTGTACAATTTAAGCATTAGCTCCTCATTTCCTCTGCTCATCCCATCCCTTGGTAACCGATATTCTAGATGCTGCCTCTGAGTTTGCTTGCTCTAATTATTTAATAAAAGTGAGATTATGTTAATACAATATATGTCCTTGTGTATCTGGTTTATTTCACTCAATTTGATGTCTTTAACGTTCATCCAGTTATGGCGGGTATAAGAATTTCACTTCTTTTTACACCTGAAAATATTCCATGGCATGTATATACTAAATGATATTCTCTTTTTGTTTGTTTGTTTGTTTTTCTTTAAAGTCACAAGAAAGCACAGATTTTTAAAAAATAGAAATCTATTGAAATGTACATCACTTTTGGGAAACCATATGAAAACTTGATTCCCCTCTCCCAATAAACTTTTCTCAGGCTCAAAAAACTAGAGATCACCTCCAGAAAAGCTGTGTATTAAATTCCCTGACGCCCCAAGATGTGCTTGTGGAAAAGTTTCACCGCAGACTTGATGGAACTGTGCTTTTACATTTGAAACAAGAGCGTATCTGTCAAAGGGGTGCTGTACAGTGTTTGAGCATGGAGCAGGGTAGGGTCAAAGCCCCAGGACTACCGCCTCCACCTCTGGGGACTTGGGGGACGGGAGCAAAACTCCCCGGGCGCGGGGTGCTTAGTTCTGCTAGTCCTGCGCGCGGCCGTCTGGCGTGGCTCCCGGTGTGCCGGCTCCCACGCGTTCCCGCACAAGTGCGAGCGCGGGCGCGGTCCACCTGGCTCACGTGCGCTTCCGGCAGGTTCTCCAGGCTGTAGTCCTGTCGCTCGTGGTTACGGTAGGTGCGCTCCGGTAGTTCCTAGAAGGCGGCGGGGCGGCAGGGCAGGGGCACCAGGGCAGCTCCAGTCTGGGGTGGGCGACGCTTGGAGGGTCCCACGCCAAGCCCAAGGCGCGCTCAGGCGTTGGAGGCCTGCGGGGCCCTAGGCCGAGACTCAGCACCCTGGGCCGCCCTGGACCCCCTCCTCTCCCCCGGGGACTCGCCGCCCCTCAGCAGGGGGAGGTTGTGCCACCAACCCCCCCTTCTCCCCTCCCCCCCCCGCCCCTTCCTTGACCTTGGGGAACCCTGGAGCGCCCTGGCTCGGCCCTCCTGCGGCCGCAGGTCCCCGCATGGTCTTTGGCGGGCAAACAGCTCTCATTTCCCCGGGGCCAGGCGGCCGGTGGCTCGGTCTGGCAGCCACGGAGCAGGAAGAGGGGGTGGCCCAGGGGTGGGCGGGGGTGGAGGGAGGACTCCGGTGAGGCCTGGCTCAGAAGGTCGACCTCTACAGGACGTCCCGGGGGCGGACTAGGCAGACACACCCCCAGCCCAGGCTCCTGTGTGTGTTGGGGGAGGGTTCCCTTTAGTCCCCTGGTACCTGCGGAGTTCCTGGAGAACCAAGGTCAATACTAGGGACAGCACCACCCCTCCCCTTCCCTGAAACCAACCAGAAACCAACTGTGGAGCTGTACCAGGGAGGCCTGCGTGCAGTAGGACCATGGGGACCGAGCCTCAACCTCAGCCAACAAAGCCTTGCCTGCAGGAATGTCAGGTGGGTCTCCACCCACACCCCACTCCTCTCATGGAACGGAAGTCCACTAGTAAAATAGGGACTCAATAGACGGATCTGGAACCTGGGCATCAATAACCCCCAAAAAATGGCTGCTGGAAGACCCATCACCCCCAAGATCTTGCCATCCAGAACAAAGACTTCCTCTGGAAGCCAGAAGAAACCCTGGATATTCCCTAAGGACTTTATGGTTGGGCCCTCACAGGGAATTGATGGGTGGGATGATCACTCAGAACAGCAAGCAGCTGGAACCTCTCTCCTGCCATTAGCAAAGGTGTGGGATTTTTTAGAGTTCAAAAGGCAGGCACAGAGCTAAGTGCTCTTGCTCTCCCACTCTCTTGTCTCTGGTCCCATACCTGCCCTCTGTGCACTGCTCTCACCATTTTTCCTCTGCCATGTGGCCATGCAAGTAAACCTGGGGATATATAATCTATAATGGGAAATTCTGTAAATCAGCCCTCTTTATCACTTTTCACCCCCTTCCTCTCTACCGGGGACCCCTGGTCTGTTATTTTCTCCCATTACTCATCCCTCCCTACCTGAATAAATTATGGGCCTCACTCACCCAGCATGCTCTTGAAATTTATTTCTGCAGCATAGCCAAGAACCTAAACAAAATCTGATAACGGAACCAAGAGGGTGGCATTTCACAGGCAGCACTGTGGCTTCTCGGTGGTAGCCCCTTGGCTGCTGTGAGTGACCAGCCTCAGGGGCTCCCTGTGGGCCTTTTGCTCTCAAGACAGCTTGGTCTCTGGACGCTGAGGCCAGGGTGCCCACGGCAGGAGAGGAGGCCACAGGGACAGGGTCCTTCTGGGGGTAGAGGGGCCTGGGCAATCGGGAAAGCTGGCCACAGAGAAGGAGTTAGGGGTGCCACTCCTCTAGAATGCTTTCTTTGCAAGAATTTGAGAAGGGTTGGTGTTAATTTTTCTTTAAATACTAGGTAGTGCTCCAAAATGTATTCACCAAATGCAGTGCACGTCCCATGATGATGAAAGAGGTTTTTTATATGGAAGGAATGGGGTGAGGGGGTTGGAAGGTATATGGGGACTTCATATTTTTTTAATGTAACATTTTTAAAAAATAAAGAGAAAAAAATGCTAGGTAGAATTCAGCAGTGAGGCCATCTGGTCCTAGGCTTTCTTAGATAGAAGGTGTTTGGCTATTGATTCCCTCTCTTCTTATAAGCTTGCTGTGGTCTTCATTTTCTTCTTGAGTCAATTTAGGTAATTTGTGTATTTCCAGAAAAATTTCCATTTCATTTGGATTATATACTTTGTAGTGTATAATTGTTCACAGTATTTGCTTATAATCCTTTTTATTTCTGTAAGATCAGTAGCAACATCACCATTTTCATTTCTGATTTTAGTTATTTGTGTCTTTCCTTTTTTTCCTTTGTGAGTCTAGATAGTCCTGTTAATATTATTGATTTTTAAAAAAATAAATATATCACTGGGGATATAATAGTTTCTTTAAAAAATGGGCTTGAGAAAAATTGATGTCCATGTACAAATGAATGCAGGTGGTTTTGTACTTCTCGCCATATACAACAATCAAATCAAACTGGAATGAAGACCTAGATATAAACCAGAATTGAAAGCTCTGGGAAGAAAAACACAGGGAAACAACTTCAGTATCTTTTATTAGGCAATAGTTTATTCACTTCTATACTCAAAGCACAAGAAAATATTAAAAAAAAAAAAAAGGTAAATGGGACCTCAAACTTTAAAACTTTTGCACCACAATGGATTTTACCCTGAAAGGAAAAGACAACCTAGACAATGAGAGAAAATATTTGGAAACCACATATTGGGTAAGAGTTTAATATCCAGAATATATAAAGAAATTCCACATTTCAACAATAAAAAGGCATATGAGCCCATGGAAAAATGGGCAAAAGAATTGAACAGATGTTTTTCCAAGGAAGTTGTACAAATGTCCAGATAGCCCATGAGAAGATGCTCTCAACAACATTAGCCATAAGGAAAATACAAATCAAAACACAATGTTTAGTCTTCTAATCCTTGAAGAAATATGTCCTGCCATTAACTTTAGGTCTTTCTTGATTTTTGCAGCAATGTTTTATAATTTTCTGTGGACAAGTCCTTTACATTGTTGGTTCAATTTGCTCCTAGATATTAACTTAATTTAGTGGCTATTGTAAATCATGTTTTTCTTGGTTTCTTTTTCTGATTATTAATTAATAGTATATAAAAACACTACTGAATTTTGAGTGTTGATCTTGTACCATACCATTTAGCTGAATTTATTTATTAGTTCCAGGACCTTTTTTGGTGTGAATTTTCCAAGAATTTCTGTATATTGGTTTGTGTCATCTGCAAAGAGGGAAAAGTGTTATTTTTCCCTTTCCAATTTTAATGCTTTTGATGTGGGCTATGGGTGGGAGGCTCTTTGTCTCTTCAGAGATAACCTAAGCTGTCTGTGACTTGTGGGTGTGAGATGGTAAGAGGCTGCAGTCCTGCCCTTCGTGACCGTGGCAACGACTCCAGTCCCAGGAAACAGTTTAACAAAGCAAAGTCTATAAACTTTAAATATTCAGGGGAAATGCAAACCAAATGGTCTAAAAGCTTATCTAGAATGTATGAAGTACATGCCAAAAGTTTACCTAGGATGTGGAAGATATATATGCTAATTCAAGCCTGTTGAGAACTGAAACATAAGGACCATTTAACCTTTCCTCTCTGTATAAAAGAAACTCAAAAGTCTTGTTCGGGGCTTGGGTTTGCAACAGGAAGCTCCCAAACCCTGCCGGCCATCAATAAACCATTTTTCCTTCTCAAAATCATTCTTGAGTCCTGCCCTTTCTATATGCAAATAATTGAACCTCTCTCAAATTCTACAACATTTTTGGGGGCTCTCCCGGGATTGCAAATGAAGTCCAGAGATGGTAGCATCTTGCTGCCCCTTCCAAATCCCTGAGGAAGCTGGGAGGACTCAGGTGAACCCCAGTCTGGGCACCCCTGGATTAAATTTAATCCAGAAAAGATGTGGGCTCCACCAGAATCTTCCCGACAGAAATCGAGGGCAATGGAAGATCTGAAGAGAAGGATTCTGGGAATGAAAAAGAACTCCAAACATGGAAGAAGGTAAGACTCCCCAGGTGAGCACAGTCTGGAAAGCCCTAGCTTTAATTGCTAGGAGAGGGAGGCTGATTACCTCCCGAGAGAACCCTAGTAGCCCCAGAAAATTGGGGGGAAGCCGTTCTCTCTAGGTCTGGAAAAAGGAGGAAAACTGGGGAAAAGCTTGGGGTTTTGGGTTTGTCGAACTGCATGTTAGAATCTGGTACTGATCTTATATCCACTGAAGGAGTGGGGGCTTGATTATAATAGGAAGGGTTGTTTACAGGTTCAAGTCCTAATGTCCTGGAAATTGGTCTGGATTATTTAAAAAAACTTGGTTACAGAAAAATGGATCAGCTTTTCTAGTGAAGCTTAGTCTGGGTGTAAAGTTAAACAGTGAAAAAGAACTAGCTAGAATCTTTCATTATGGTGCTGAATTGCAAATGAGTTGTCTTTATACCGAATATTAATGTTAACTGTTCTCTCTAAGGTTTGTGATGGCTGTGAGGGCAACCGTGATGGAAAAATATAGAGAGAGAAATTGTGGGTCAGATTAGTAACCATTGTGCCTCTGTCTGTGTCAGCTAAATGCTAGTGTTGGAGTTGTATGGTTATGTAAAGCAGAATGTACTTAAGCTGGAACCCTCCCTTGCCATTGGCAAGGGGGTGAGTTGATTATGGGACAAAACTGCGGAGTCTGGATGTTTGTGCATGCTCTGCTGTCTCATCTGAGTCTGCACCTTTGCCAGGGCTTGGAGGCCATCTGTGTCTGTGCCACGCACCCGGGTCTGTTGGGGCTGCCCCAGTCAGGGTGGCTGGGTCCCCATGAGGGGTGCCAAATTTGAGTAGGTTCTGTCTGCCCATTTTGGCAGAAAGCTGGAAAGGGGGGAGTGGCTTGCCCCTTTCCAATGAGTCCACACCTTCTATTCATAAGTCACATTCCTATTTGATTGTTGTGCACTGACTGCCTGGAAGGGGAAAGGTGAAGGAGATGAAAAGCAGAATCAAAATAAATGCAGTAAAGTTCCCTCCCTAGGGTGTCAAGGCCAAAAATTACATTTGCATTCTGCTCAGCTTCTTTACTTTTCCAAATCTCTCTCTGTGTAAGACTGTAAAAATACTTTGAAATGTTTTACATCTGTAAAGTTGTCTGAAAAAAAGAGGCTATCGTTTGAAACAATAGACCTCTAAGACCTTAATAGTCTTTTCAATAGTCTGGCTAAGAACTTCAGGGTTGTGAGACTATAGAGGAAAAAAGGGAAAAAAAAGAATGAAGTGCCACTTTGAAATCTATGTTTGGCTTTTGTCAGTTGCTGGCACCTAAGAATTCATGGTAAAAAGGTAAAAACATAGTTTAAAATGAATCTTTAAATGCCAGTGCTCTCTTGCTGGTGAATTAAATGCATACCTTGTAGATGAGAATTTGTTCCATTACTAAGAAAATGCAGGACTTCAAAGAATTGTTGCTAATAAAATTCTTGTAGCTTAATAAAAGTATCCAATTCACCTTAAGGTTAAAAAAATTAATAAAAATTGTAACTAAGAGTTAAGATCATTAATAAATGCATTTATATTATAAAAGAGTGGAAAGATAATAACTGAAATTATAACTGGTTGAATATAGCCTGAAACTATTATTGTAAGTGTAAATTCTAAACTAACCTTACCTTTGTTTATGGTTACTTCAAGCCTAGCCTCACCCCTTGCCTTTGCCTATGGTTATTTCATAACAGCTCCTGTCCTACTGGTATTAGTAACCCTGCTTTTTCTCATGAATCCAAGTATAAATGAAATTGCTGCCTGGTGGAATTCTTAGCCCTTGGGTTTAAACGACCACTGGAGTTTTCTTATCTCCAAGAACTGGGGTGGAAAAAAAGGGGAGGGGGGAGTCTCCTGCCTTGACGGTCAGTGTTCCTAAGAGTGACAATTCATGAGAGAAACAGTCTGTCTCCCTGAGGCTTCAAATAGCCTCAGTAAATATACATAGAATTAATCTTGTTGCTTATCCAAAATTCTGCTGAATTCAAGGTAAAATATAAAGTTCTGAAACAAAAGAAAATTGTGTTAAAACATTGGGAACATTTTGGTTACAAGCCATTAGTTAAGAAACAAAATTCTTGTGTAAAACTGCATGGTCATAGTGTAAAACTGCACAGTCAGTGCAAATTAAGAAGAGTTTCAGGAGTTTGAAATGTTTTACAGTCACACTTATTTTGTAAAAAATGAAAGTTTTAAGTAACTAAAGTTATGTTTTTGTGTCAAACTATTCATGTATGCCTATTTACTCAAATTGTTGAATTTAAATATGCAGTTATATAAGTAATATATATATTTCTGAAACCCAAATTAAGCTAAATAGTGTATAAAATAATGCAAATTATAAGTAACATCAATGAGTTGTGTTTCTGTGTCTAACTCTATTTGTGCCTACCATTTGCTCGGTGTATGTCTTCATATATCAGGATGATAGTATCAAATTAAAAAGTGAGAATTCTTTTTTTTTTTTAAAGATTTGTTTATTTATTTATTTAATCCCCCCCCCCAGTTGTCTGTTCTCTGTGTCTATTTGCTGCGTCTTGTTTCTCTGTCCACTTCTGTTGTCAGCGGCACAGGAAATGTGGGCGGCTCCATTCCTGGGCAGGCTGCACTTCCTTTCCTGCTGGGCAGCTCTCCTTACGGGGTGCACTCCTTGCACGTGGGGCTACCCTACGCGGGGGACACCCCTGCATGGCGCGGCACTCCTTGTGCACATCAGCACTGCGCATGGGCCAACCCCACACGGGTCAAGGAGGCCCTGGGTTTGAACCGCAGACCTCCCATGTGGTAGATGGATGCCCTAACCACTGGGCCAAGTCCATTTCCCTGAGAATTCTTAAAAGAGCTCTATTCTAATTGTTAAACATTACATATGCAGTTATATATGTGAATAAATATTCTTGGAGCCCAAATTAGACTAAGCAGGATGAAAAGGTCATATAAAAATCTGATTACAGAAACTATTGGGAAAGGGCCTCCTCTTTGCAAGGGCTTTGACGGCAAGACTAGGTGTGGCAGATTAAACCTATATACTAGGCTAAGGAATTAAGAATCAGTTTGCCCTGTAATTTCCAAGTTTAAGCCTTTTATCAGCCATAAAATGTAAAAAAAAAAAGATTAATTTAGTTTTCACATAAAGGAAGGAAATATTGATGAATGTAACCTGGCAGCCTACTGCCTTAGTCTCCCACTCCCAGGTTAAACAGCAACAAAAGAAACCAACTTAAGCCAGTCCTATAGGCAATAAAAGAGATGCCCAAGAAAGAGCTAAGTCAATACCGATTCAGCACTAAATTCCATTCCTTATTTGACAAAGGGAAGCAGGTAAAAACTAGAATAGTTGGAATGTGATAGAGGAAGCAGTTAAATCACAAACTTTTGCACAGGAAAGTTAGATCTTCTCAGATAGGCTGTAACTTCTGAAGTATCCAATCTATGGAGAAACAGAGGAAGAGCTTGTGTCCTAGGCTTAAAGGTATAAATTGTGTCATTTTTCTTTGTTCGGGGTGCCAGCCATATTTTCTGGTTCTGTGCCCCTTCTTACAAGATTGAGAATAAATTCTTTTCTTCTCCACAATCAGGTGAGCCTTATTTTCTTCCAGAAGATTTCTTTCCAACAAAAATAAAAATAATTAGTGGCTCTGTTGACAAATTTCAGTAAGTAAAGTCCATAAACTCTATGGAGAGATGATTAAACTAATTAATTAATTGTGTAATGTGTTTTGAAACCTGGTAGTCAATGTGCTTTTTTTAAAAAAATATTCATTTTCATAACTTAAAGAAAAAGTTTTAGCTTCCTGAAAAAATAAAAAGAGAACATTCCTTGCATAAACTATAATGGTTTCAATTTTATTTAGCTTAAGTGTAATCTCCCATAGTTAACTTATAAACAAAATTAACATATGTACAAAATCTTTAGAGTAATAAAAATTTAAGTTCATGTTAATAAAATTAGCTAAAAAAGATTGTAGATATGCTCTCAAAGAAATAAAGTAAATTTCTTTGATTAGTAAATATAGCTTAATAAGTTTATTGAAACATAAGGTAACTAGTCAATGTGGTTGTAGTCTATTATAAAAAGTTTGTAAAACATCTTCCAAACTGAAAATGTTTAAATAGTTCTAGTTCTAGAAGTCATTGTTAACTAAAACTTGAATTAGTATTTGTGGCAAGAAAAAAAAAATCTTCATGATAATAAAACCTGTCTGAAGGTGCATATTTAAATAAATGGTAATAAAAAATTATCTTGATTCTATTGGGAATCTTCAGTTTTCATTTTAACAATGAAAAATAGTTTTTCTCCCTCTATTACTAAAGTAAAATACCTACTATTATCTTCATGGTAAAATTGTATAAGTAAACAGTCATTTAATATGATGTGTTGCACTAACTTGTTTAAAATACATATATAAACAAGGAATAAACTTAAACATTGTCAAACTCTTTTGTGCATTCAAACCAGGCCTTGAATACATTGCAGGTTGCCTCTCCATGTGAGTTTTTGGCTAGGCTGGTCACTGACCCCTCAATTAAAAATATTTGCTATATCAGCCTCTGGTTCTGCTCCTGAAGTCAATGGAAACTATGTTGCTGTTTCAAGCTCCTGCAGCAGCCAATGCTAACTCAGTATGGATCAACAATGCTGCGACTTGGTCACTGTGTGAAGAACATGCTAAGTGGAGCCATGATACCAGGATACTGTAAGTAAAACTTAAGCACAATTGGCATTATGGCCTGCTCCCATGGAGAAATAACATGTAAAGTATTATAAAGCTGAAACTTAAAACTATTAATTGCAACTCTGAATCCTTATTCATTAAATAATACATTAGTTAATATTAAGTGCTGTACTTTTATCCTGCACTAAATATATGCCTAATAATTATAACGTCATCTTTTCTATTTTGGATCAAGTGTAAAATATATTAGCCATGTTAAATTCCTAGTAAATTCATTTTCTAAACAGTTAATAAACATGTCTACAGAATAAAGTGGTAATCTCAGCCAGGGTCAATCAACTTACTACTCTACTGTACTCTACTGTGTAGCAAAAATGAAGCTTGCTTACTAATAATGAGTCACCTATTGAACATTCAAAATTACCAGAAATTGTACAATTAAAACCAAAATGTAAAAAAAAAAAACAAAAACAAAAACAAAAACCTTTATTCTGTAGTTCTGATCACTCCCACAGCTGAAAACTAAGAACATTTCCAACTTGGTGTACTAATCCTGAATGAAACCAGTTGCCCAAAGGATGCCAGTTCACCAGGAGCATCTGACAGAGCACATGAGTGCCAATCATTAAACAGCTTGAAATGTGTCTTCAAACAAAGTATCTATTGCAATTTCTCTCTGAAAATAAATAACTTAGAAATATATATATATACTGTTCCCACCAGCTTTTAAAAGGGGGTGCCATCTTTATAAGCACCTAACCTTGTCTACCTCTGTAATCCAATGTCCTCTTTTAAAAATGAGTATTCCAAAATTTTAATTGTTTGTTTCTTTCAGAGTGAACATCTTATTAACCATATGAAAACTTCATCCAACTTCATACAGAAGGCCAGATCTATCTTCCTTCAGTTAAAATAAGAGTTTTACACGTTGTTAGGCTATGACTACAGCCCATGGCCAGCAGGAAGCAGTTACAGAAAAGAGATCATCTCCCTTCAGCACCCCTTTAAGATTAAAGGTGTAAACTCTTTAAGAGTAAAACAAAATTAATAGATGGATCTGGAGCCTGACTAGAAGTCCACGTGAGTGCTGGTGGCCCCGGGATGACTGCAGGGGTCCCCCAACCCAGGATTCTGCTGTCCAGAATAAAAACTTCTAAACTTCTAAAAACAAGGTCCTGGATGCTACACTAAAGATTGATAAGTAATTAATCAAAACAACAAACAGTCATCCACCTCATAGCTCCAACAATAATTATGCCAAAGCTTAGCAAGGTAAACTTTGGCAAAGGGGGGAAATGATGTGGGCTATGGGTGGGAGGCTCTTTGTCTCTTCAGAAATAACCTAAGCTGTCTGTGACTTGTGGGTGTGAGACGGTAAGAGGCTGCAGTCCTGCCCTTGGTGACCATGGCAACAACTCCAGTCCCAGGAAACAGTTTAACAAAGCAAAGTCTATAAACTTTAAATATTCAGGGGAAATGCAAACCAAATGTTCTAAAAGCTTATCTAGAATGTGTGAAGTCCATGCTAAAAGCTTACCTAGGATGTGGAAGATATATATGCTAATTCAAGCCTATTGAGAACTGAAACAAAAGGACCATTTAACCTTTCCTCTCTGTATAAAAGTCTTGTTCCGGGTTCAGGTTTGCAACAGGAAGCCCCCAATTCCAGCCAGCCATCAATAAACCATTTTTCCTTCTCAAAATCATTCTTGAGTCCTGGTCTTTCTATACGCAAATAATTGAACCTCTCTCAAATTCTACAACACTTTTTACTTGTTTCTCTTGCCTAATTTCTCTAGCTAAACTTCCAGGACAGTGTTGAATAAGAGTGGGGGCAGTGCAAATCATTGTCTTCTTCCTGATCTTAGAGGGAAAGCTTGTGTGTTTTCACCACAGAGTATGTTTTGTTAGCTTTGGGTTTTTCATCTTTTAACATGTAGAGGAAGTCTCCTTCTATTCCTTATTTACTATGTGTTTTTATCAAGAAGGGTGCTGGATTTTGCCAAATGCCTCTTCTGCATCAATTGAGATGGTTGTTTTTTTTTTTTTATCACACACACACACACCCCCTTTGTGGCGTTTTGCATGCTGTCTGCTCTCTGTTTCCATTCACTGTGGGTTCTTCTGTGTCTGTATTTATTTATTTTTATTTCCCCTCCCCCCTTGAGGCTTGCTTGCTGTCTGCTCTCTGTCCATTTACTGCATGCTCTTCTGTGTTTTTTGCTTGTCTCCCTTTTTTTGTTGTGTCACCTCACTGAGTCAGCTCTCTGCAGCACTTTGGGCCAGGTGGCGCTCTGCAACACTTGTGGGCTGGGCAGCTCTCTGAAGCATGTGGATGAGCTTGCCTTCACAAGGAGGCCCTAGGACATGAACCCAAATCCTCCCATATGGTAGAAGGGAGCCCAACTGATTGAGCCACAGCCACTTCCCAACTGAGTGTTTTTCTTTCTGTGTTGGTTTATTACATTTATTGATTACCTTATGTTAAACCACCCTTATATACTTGTGATTAATCAAATTTGATCACATGTGTAATTCTTTTTATGTCCTGTTGTATTGATGTGGGCTATGGGTGGAAGGCTCTTTGTCTCTTCAGAAATAACTAAGCTGTTTGACTTGTGTCTCTTCAGAAATAACTAAGTTGTTTGACTTGTGGGTGTGAAACGGTAAGAGGCTGCAGTCCTGCTCTTAGGGACCAGCAGGCTCCAGTCCCAGGAAATGTTTAACAAAGCAAGGGCTATAAACTTTAAGTATTTAGGGGAAATGCAAAAACCAAGGCTTATCTAAAATGTCTGGAGTCCTTGCTAAAAGCTTACCTAAGATGTGAAAGAGATATATGCTAATTGAAGCCTATTGAGAACTGAAACAAAGGGACCATTTGGCCTTTCCTCTCTGTATAAAAGACGTTTGAAAATCTTGTTCCGGGCTCGGGATTCAAACAGAAAGCTCCCGAGTCCGGCCGGCCGTCAATAAACCATTTTTCCTTCTCAAAATCATTCCTGAGTCCTGGCCTCTCTATACTCAAATAATTGAACTTCTCTTAAATTCCACAACATTAATGGCAACCACGAAGGGATAATAAATGAAGGCCAGAGACGGTAGCATTTTGCTGCCCCTTCCAAATCCCCGAGGAAGCCGGGAGGACTCGGGTGAACCCCAAATCTGGGCGCCCCTGGATTAAATTTAATCCAGAAAAGATGTGGGCTCCACCAGAATCTTCCCGACAAAAATCGAGGGCAATGGAAGGTCTGAAGAGAAAGATTCTGGGAACGAAAAAGAACTCCGAACATGGAAGAAGGTAAGACTCCCCGGGTGAGCAGAGTCTGGAAGGCCCTAGCTTTAATTGCTAGGAAGGGGAGGCTGATCACCTCCCGAGAGAACCCTAGTAGCCCCAGAAGGCTGGGGGGAAGCCGTTCTCTCTAGGCTTGGGAAAAGGAGGAAAACCGGGGAAAAGCCCTGGTGTTTTGGGTTTGTCTAACTGCATGTTAGAATCTGGTACTGGTCTTATATCCACTAAAGGAGTGGAGTCTCGATTTTAATAGGAAGGGTATTTATAGGTTCGAGTCCTAATATCCTGGAAATTGGTCTAGATTAAGGAAAACAAAACTTGGTTACAGGAAAATGGATCGGCTTTTCTGGTGGAGCTTGGTCTGGGTGTAAAGTTTAAACAGTGGAAAAGTCTAGCTGAAATCTTTTGTTATGGTGCTAATTTGTGAATGAATTCACTTTATACCAAATGTTAAGTGTTCTGAGGTTTGTGATGGCTGTGGGGGCAGCCATGGTGAAATAAATATATAACTTGTGGGTCAGATTGGTGACCTTTGTGCTTCTGTCTGTGTCAGCTCAATGTTAGTGTCGGAGTTGTGTCCTTATGTAAAGTAGAATTACAGCTGAGCTGGAGCCCTCCCTTGCCATTGGCAAGGGGGTGAAATAATTCTGGGGCAAAAGCTGAGGAGTCTAGATGTTTGTGCATGTTCTGGTGTCTTGTCTCTGGTCTGGCCCTTTGCCCCGGCTTGGAGGCCATCTGTGTCCGCGCCAAGCACCCAAGTCTGTTGGGAATGTCCCAGTCAGGGCGGCTGGGTTCCTGGGAGAGTTGCCAAATTTGAGTAGGTTCTGTCTGCCCATTTTGGCTGAAAGCTGGAAAGGGGGGAGCGGCTTGCCCCTTTCCAGTGAGTCCACCCTTCTATTCATAAGCCGCATTCCTGTTTCTTGTGCACCCGACTGCCTGGAAGGGGGGGAAGTGAAGGAGGTGAAAAGCAGAATCAGAATAAATGCAGTAAATTTCCCTCCTTAGGGTGTCAAAGCCAAAATACGTTTGCATTCTGCTCAGGTTCTTAGAAGGTATTGTAGTAACCTTAAGTGAGAGAATGTGTTCTGTGAAGGTAAAATCTGTCTTAAGGGTATAAATATAAAGGTTTTACAAAGCATTGTTTAAGGTATTTAAGTGGCTAATTGCAGAAAGTCATTATTTAACAAAACTGAATTGATAATAATAATAATAAAAGGCAATTTTATAACAAACTTATTTGG